>NW_004955495.1:3302791-3345946 GCF_000276665.1 Chinchilla lanigera
TGATGCACGTTGTATAAACCAATCCCCAGTGGACAAGCCATTCTGCCTCTGTACTTCCTGCTTGCTTATCCTGTATAAGCCCTAGACCACCAGAGATGGGAGGATCCCAGTCAGTGCCTGTTGATGTAAATAAATCTGCCTCCAGATGCTGGGCATCGTTTCGTTGTTTCTCCTTGCCTTTGCGGTACAACATGTAGCACAGTCGTCCGAGAGTGCTGGTTCATGACATTTAGTGCGTGACGGTACTGTGTGACTGCCACCCCTCCTGGCTCAGAGCTTTTCACCACCCCACCCCAGAACACCCTGCCTCTCCCTGCTCCCGTCTGCCCGCCGCCTCTTCCACCACCCTCTCGTCTGCTTTCTGCTCCGTGGGTTTTCCTGGGTGGGCATTTCTGATACACGGCTCACGCGGTGTGGCCCTGTCGTATCTGGCGATGTCTGTCACTGAGTGTCATCTTTTTGAGGTTATCCCAAGCTGTGGCAGGTACTGGTGCGGGCTGAGGACCAGCAGTTTTTAGGTTTGGGAGTTCTTTCAGGTTTGGGAGTCTCGCGAAGTGCTACCAGTGAGCACTCCTAAGCCGAAAGTCCAAAATTGAGAACACACTGAGCACTGGCAGAGTTGGCTTTCAGATTTCAGATTGGAGCTGCTCAGCGTGCGCTTCGCTCTGGGCTGAATTCTCCCCTGGCGCACATGTGCGCAGTCAGCTCTGTTATTCACGGGCAGACACTGAACCAAGCAAGTTGTGACCTCCTGGGAAGGACAGGGCCGGGCTCCTGCCGGCCTCCGGTCTCAGCCTTTCGTCCACTGGCAGCGCGTAAGGCATGTGTTTCTGTTCATAGCCACCTGGTTCGGTACCCACTGGACACTGACCCCCACGGCTGTCGGTGCTGGGTCCCACCTGCATGACGCTCGGCTCCTCACACACAGCACTTCCTCAGCACATTGCAGTCCTGGCCTTCAGAGGGCCGGGGAGAGCGTTAACAGCATGCCCAAGGTCAGTTTAGAGGTTTGGGTGGTTTTTTTGTTTTGCGTTTTTGTTTTGTTTGTTTGTTTGTTTGTTTGTGATACTGGAGATTGAACTGAGGGGCTTTGCACTGAGCTACATTTTGAGCCCATTTTTTATCTTGAGATAAGGTCTCACTGAATTGCTAAGTTGCCCAGCCGGGGCCGGAATTTGCAGTCCTCTTGCCTCGGTCTCCCGGTGCTGGGATCCCGGGTGTGTTCCAGCATGCCTGCCATTAGAGCCCACTTGAAGCAGCCGGGTCACCAAGCTAGCACAGAAGGGTACGCTGGCCCTAAGCACGCCGTGAGAAGGGCAGTGGGTCCCACGGCGTGTGGGCTGCACAGGGACGGCCCCGCCTTGCCGCGCCGGCCGGGAGCTCACTCACCGGTGGCTCCGAGTTTTTGCTGTTCTGTGCATGTTTACAGACAACTGCAGAACCTCAGGTATTTGGGTTTACAGCTAAACTTGAGCAGTTGGCAACTCTACAAATGTGAAATCCACAGTGAGACTCCACTGTACTGTGACTTGTTTGTCCCTCCCTGTGCTGATAAACACTGGGGCTGCTTGTCCCGTGCGCTGCCCCAGACGGTGTGTGCTGTTTGAGTACCAGCTTTCAGTTCTTCGGGGTGCTGACCCCCAGGAGCGCGGCTGCTGCCGGGTCACGCGGTAGTTCTGTGTTCGCGCCGTGAGACCGTGCTGTGCCGCATCTCTCCCAGCAGCGCATGAGGGCGCCTTTTCTCTGTGTCCTGGGCCACGCTTGTTTCCACGTGAGGTTGTGGCCATCCCAGTGGGAGCACAGTGCCCTCACACTGAGGTTTTGTTGCGTTTCCTCAGTGACCAGAGATGTTGAGAGCTCTTCCTATTTTCCGTGGCTGCTTGGATGTCTTCTTTGGAGAAAAGTCCCCTTACCTCCCTTGCCCATTTTCGTGTCCGGCTGTCTGTGTTGTGGTATTGCAGAAGTTCTTTACTTATTCTGGGTGCTGATCCATTCCCCGATGTGTGATTGGCAAATAGTGTCCTCCCTTCTGTAGGTTGTTTCCATTCTTGATAATGTCTTTTATGCAGACAAGATCTGCTTTTTAAATGAAGTTCAGTTATATTTTTTCTTACCTTGCTTGCACTTTGGGTGGCAAATCTGAGATCCCAGAGATTTTTCCTTAGGTTTATTCCTACTTCTTTTATAGTTTTGTTTGATGCTAGACTTACTAAGGGGCTTGCACGTGCTAATAAGCACACACTACCGAGCTGCGTATGCCCCAAGGCTTTGGCACAGCTCACATTGGTATATTTTGTTGGTCATCATTCTTCTCTTCTTCCTTCCTCCTCTTCCTCTTCTTCTTCACTACTGGGCATTGAACCCTTTGCACTGAGCTACATTCCCACCCCCTTTTTTATTTTGAGACAGTCTCACTAAGTCGCCATGGCTGTACTTGAACTGTGATCCTCCTGTCTCAGCCTCCCAGAGTGCTGGGGTGACAGGTGTGCAGCACCATACCAGGCTTCCTGAATTTGTTTCGTGTGTTGTACATTACAGGTGCTGTATGTAGAAACAACAACTGGCTTTTGTGCTTTGGCCTTATACCTACACCTTCACTGCATTTATTAGCTCTTATGGTTTCTTTATGGCTGTTTCAGGGTTTTCTGTGTCTAGGATCATAGATCTAGCAGATGGCGTCATCTGCTGTTAGAGCTGGTTGTGCTTTTTCCTGTCCTACTCAGATCCCTTCTGCTGTTTCCCTACCGGGACCTTCAGCACGGTGCTGGGTAGCTCCGGTGACAGTGGGCACCCTTGGGTTCGTCCTGGGCCCGAGGGGAGTCCTCTGCTCTTCACGGAGTGTGTGTCAGCTGTGCCTCATCACATTAAGGAAATCCCCTTCTAAACGGAGAAAAACCCCCTTTTTTAAAACCCACATTTCTGACACCGGACACAGAGGGCTTTTCACACATGCTCCAGTTTTCTGCAGACAGCTCATAGGCAACATACAGAAATTATTTCAAAGATTCCAACGGTTTTAGATGCTCTTATGCGAGGAACCTAGGACTGAGACCAAATACAACAAAAGATGCTCTTGTCATAGCAGTCACTTGGGAAGTGACAAGCATTTTAGAGTCTCTGTGCCAGGACTAAGGGCACAAACCAAAATGCATTTCTTTTTTTGTGGTACTGGGATTGAACCCAGGGCCTTTGCACTGAGCTCCATCTCAGCCTTTTTTTATTTTTTGTTTTGAAACAAGGTCTTGGTAAGTCACAAAGTTGCCCATGCTGGCCTTGTACTTGTGATCCTTCAGTTTTGGCCTCTCATGTGGCTGGGATTATAGGCATGCCCAGTTCTTAAATGTCTTTTTTTTTTTTTTTTTTTTGAGACATGGTCTCACTATGTGATCCAGGCTAGCCTTGACCTTGCAGCAATCCTCCTGCCTCAGCCTCCCAAGTTCTGGTATTACACGTGTATGTCACCATACCTGGTTCTTGAACACTGTTTTGCTTTAATGAATGGGTGTTGATTTTTGTCAGGTACTTTTTTCCTCTACTGAGAAAATCATTAGACATTTTCTTTCCTTGTATTATTAATGTGCTTATTATATCAGTTGATTTTATATTGATCCATTCTTGCATTCCTGTGGTAAATCCTTCTCAGTTGTAATGTATAATCTTTTCCACGTACTCTTTTTTTTTTTTTTTCTGGTACCGGGAATTGAACTTACGAACTCGCGCTTGCAAGGCAGGCACTGTGCCGCTGAGCTAAATCCCCGGCCCCTCCATGTACTCTTATATATGTGGCTTGCTAGTATTTCATTGACGGTCTTGGAGTCTGTATTCATGAGGGATATTGGTCTGTAGTGTTATTGTGACTTTTTTGTCTGGCTTTGAGGGTAATGCCTACCTCACAAATGTGTTCAGAAGTGTTCCTCCCTTTCATTTTTGTAGAATTATTTTGCTTTGGGGGTTTTTATTTATTTAATTTTTTGGTACTGGAGATTAAACCTGGGGACTTTGCAAAGAGCTGCCTCTCCAGCCATTTTTATTCTTTATTTTGAGACAGGGTCTCACTGAGTGGTTCAGTTGCCCAGCCTGAGCTCAAACTTGCAATCCTCCTGCCTCAGCCTTCGAAAGGGCTGGAATGGTAGAATTGAGTATGGTTGGTACCTTCCTTTGGCTCTTCAGTAGAGTCCACCAGGGAAGCCCTTTGGTCCTGCACTTTCTTTCCAGGAAGTTTTTGATGACTGCCTCTGCCTTTTGCTTGCTAGAGACCCATTGGAATTTCTACTTCTGTGAGTTGGGTAATTCGTTTCTAGGAACTTGGCTACTTTTTGGAGATTATCTAGTTTGTTGGTTGTAATTGTAGTGTCCTCTTACAGTTCTTTTAGTTTCTGTAAAGTTGGTGGTTCCCACCTTTCACCCCTGATTTTTGTTAGTTGCGTGTTTTCTCTTAATCTACACAAACGTTTTTGTCAGTTTGGTTGATGTCTTCAAAGAACCAACTATGATCTGATTTACTCTCTTTTATTCTTTATTTTGAGACAGGGTCTTGTGCTCTCCTGTATTTTGTCCTTTCCTTCTGCTGTCCTTGTGTTTTATTTCTCTTTTAGTTCCTTAAAGTGTAAAGTTAGCTACTGATTGGCTTTTCTTTTTTTCCTTTTTGATGGTGCTGGGGGTGAAACCCAGGACCATGCATGTACTAGGCAAGTGCTCTGCCATTGAATTACATTCCAGCTTTTTATATATTTTTACTTTGAGATAGGGTCTTGCTATGTAGTCCTAGCTGGCATCGAATTTGCTGTCCTCCCTACTGCAGCCTCCTTCCTGAACAAGTAGGGTTACTGGCATACACCGCCATGCCCAGCCCGTTCCTTTTTTTTCCAATACTAGGGATGAAACCTAGGATCTTTTCACTTACCTACATCCATAGCCGTTTTTAAATTTTTTATTATAAGACGGGGTCTGACTAAGTCACTAAGTTTTTAAGGATAGGAACAAACTTGGAATCCTGCTGCCTCAGCCTCCCAAAGTGCTGAGATTACTATTCTGTGCCACTGTGCCGAGCTTGTTCCTAATTTTAATTGTAGGAGTTCATACCTATGAATTCCCCTTTGACCACTGCTCATCCTGTAGCCCATACACTTGGTATATGTTTTGTTTGGTTTTCATTATTTCAACCAACTAACTTCTTACTTTCCTTCCTTCCTTTGCTTTTTTGTTTTTGGACACAGGGTCTTGCTGTTTAGGTTGGCCTTGAACTCACTGTGTAGCCCAGACTGGTCCTGCCTCCGCCTCCTGAGTGCCAGGATTACAGGCGTGTGCCATCACACCTGGCTTCTCAGCATATTTTCTCTTTCCTAGTGGTTTCTTGTTTGATCTGGTGGTTTTTGAAGACTATGTTGTTAGCTTCCGTGTATTTTCAGGTTTTCCAGTCTCCCGTCTCTGATGGATTCCAGCTCGGTGTTTGTCCTTGGGATTGTAATCCAGCCCTCCCCTTCGCTGTTCAAATTGCTGCCACTGTGGCCAGTGGGAGCTGCCTCTGTGTGCCCCCCTTGCTGTGGTGCCTGGGTCCCCACCTTGTGGCCCTGCAGCTCACCCATGAGCCTCCTGCCCCAGCCCAAGCCAGCCCTTGCTCCCGAGGCTGAGGCTCCTTTCCTTGGTGAGGGGTTCTCAACGCCGTGGTCCAGAGCCGAGAGTGCTCTTGCCTCCTGGGATGCTGGCGTGTCGAGGCCTCCTGCGACAGCCTGGAGAGGTGCACACAGCCTCCCCGTACGCCTATTGATTCTGTGCCTGGCTGTGATTCCCTGGCACCCCAGTTGCATGTTACACTGCTGGTCTTGGGAGGGCTGGTGCATCAGCTGCGCCCCAGCAAACCTGGAAGGCCACGTCAGATTCGCTGCCCAGCACAGCAGAGTGCCGCTCCGGGGGCCAGTCTTCGTCTCCATTTTTGTCTTGGGTCTTCGCCTCTGGCCCCCAGCATGTGGTCCAGGCGCAGCCAGCTCCCTTCTCGGTGTGCTTTGCACAGCTACATTCACCAGGTCCTGTGTGTTGTGGGCCCTTCCCCTCCCACCTGGTCATCACTGCTTTTCAGCCTGTCCTCAGGAAAGCTGTCTCGGGGTTTGACCTGCGCACAGGCACTCAGCCACCAGGGCCAGTCCACAGAGCCGCTCAGGCCCTGCGCCCCGCACGCCGTGCGCGCGTTTGAAGTCGGCCCGCCCGCACCCAGCCCCTCGGAGCCTCTCATCTGTTTTCTATCCCTGTGGTTTTGTCTCGTCCAGATTGCCGTATAAATAGACTCAGCTGACATGCAGCCCTTTATGTCTGGTTTTCCCTACTTCACACAGTGTGCCTAAGAGTCCTCCGTGTTACATGAATGAAGTTGCACTGCTCCCCCTGCACCGTCGGGACTGGGGATTGAACCCAGGGTCTTCACACTTAGCTGTATCCCCAGCTTTTTTTATTTTTGAGACAGGATCTCACTAGGTTGTGTAGGCTGGGCTCGAACTTGTGATCCTCCCCTGAGGCCTTGGCCTCAAAAGTAGCTGGGGTTACAGGTGTGTGGCATGGCTGGTTTTAAAAAGCCTTAATGTGGAAGGAATAGTTTTTCTTCAGCTCCTTACTAAAGTGCTTTTTGATTTTTTTACACCAAGTGTCAGGCCTGGTGAGGACCCAAGAGGACATGGCCCCGTTCCTCATGGAGTTCACAGCCCCCCAGGGTGAGGGAGCCACGCAGAGCCACCGGGGACATAGTTCTTGGGGAAGCTGAGGAGCTGGTGCCGGAGTGCCCCTGGGGATTGGTGGAGTGCCCTAGGAGACAAGGGTGCTGCTGAGCCCGTAGAGGAGGCGGCCGGGGTGCAGGAGCAGGCAGCTTCCAGGGAAGGGCGGTCAGGGTGGCGGAACACAGGTGTGTGGGTGCAGAAGGAAGTGGGCAGGCTGCGCGCCTGGGGCGCCCCTGGAGTGGGTCATGCCGGCAGTAACGTGGCGGGCGAGGCCCTCTGTGCGGTGTCTTTGTTGGTTTCCTGTTGGGGCGGGTAAGGGAGGAGAGGCTTCTCTTGGCTCACGGTTCCGGTCGTGGTCAGCAAGCTCCAAGGGGGTCACCTGGCTGAGGGGCGTGGAGGAGGAGAGCTGCCCACTTCACGGAAGCAGAGAGCACGCGGAGGGGCTGGTGTCCTCGGGTCCCCTCCCGTGACCCGCCTCCCTCGCGCGGCCGTGTGCACATGCAGCGCTCGGCCCCATGGCCCAGGCCTTCTACAGGCCCCACTCTTGGACACCAGAGAGCTTTGGGGGACAGTTTAGATCTAACCGTAACAGCCTGGCTGCCGTGTGGGTACAGACGTGTGGCGGCGGCTTCGGAGTTCCCGGTGAGACCACTGTTCTTGCATCTCTCAGTAGCAGATCCGGCTCGGTCTTTCCCAGAACAGTTCCCAGAAACGCAGACAGAAGTGATTGTATAGATGCTGAGTTGCTTAAGGGGCAGGGCAGGGCCTTGGGCCTCAGGGGTTCATGGGGGGGGGCTCCAGGGCGGACCTGGAGAACTCTGACCCCCAAGGTTTTGACTCCACAGGAATGTGGTTCAGTCTCGGGGACAGGGTGCAGGGAGGGGTCTGGTCATTGCCAGTGACCCAAGCCCGACCCACAGTCCCTCTCCTTCCTGCCCTACTTTGGCCTGCAGCTTTGCCTCTGGCCCATCCTGCCGTTCCCCTCCCTTGGGGTCACCCAGGTGCCCTTGCACAAGCTAGGGCTTCTGGTTTGCTTTGTTCTGAGTCATTAGCCAAGATCAGGGTTGCACTGCACTGTCCATGGAAACATCTTAGATCTTACACACCCTTTTTCAAACAAAAGCCCCTCAGCCCCTCCTTTCTGAGTGCTTCGCACCATCGAGAGGAGGAGAGAGTCAGCCCTGAGGGGCGGAGGCTGTCCAGGCTCAGAGACACCAAGCACGGGCCGGGCCGCGTCTGTCTCTGAGCACTCCGTGGGTGTCACCAGTGCTATGCCGCACCCCCAGCACCCAGGAGGGCAGTACAGTGCGGGGGTGTGGCCTCCCACTGTGGCCTTGGATGCGCTCCCTGCAGTTCGAGTCTCCCTTACTGCGAGCCATCCCATCTGAGAGAGGTGTGTTTGGGAGGGGGCGTTTAAGAGACACCAGTGTTCAGAATGTTCAGTGTTGGGATGTGAGGAACTTTATCTTGGTCATCTTCGGCTCTCAGTCAGCACCTCCCATCATCACTGCACTTCCGGACAGTGAGTTCTGACTCATCAGCTCTGCCTGGCTTTCCTTGCAGGGCAGGCAGTGGTACATTTTTGTGGCAGTTCACACAGTTTTATGTGGAAGGGGTTTTAAAAGTAAATTGATAGGGGCTGGGGATTTAGCTCAGCAGCACAGCGCCTGCCTGGCAAGTGCGACGTCGTGAGT
The DNA here is from genome assembly GCF_000276665.1 of Chinchilla lanigera. Taxonomy (NCBI): domain Eukaryota; kingdom Metazoa; phylum Chordata; class Mammalia; order Rodentia; family Chinchillidae; genus Chinchilla; species Chinchilla lanigera. Next base: position 3,311,190 of record NW_004955495.1, read on the forward strand.
TTGATTCCCAGTACCGGAAAAAAACAAAAACAAAAAGAAAGAAAGAAAAAAAAAAAAGTAAATTGATAACTGGGTGTGGTGGCGCACGCCTGTAATCCCAACACTTGGGAGGCAGAGGCAGGAGGATCTTTGCCAGTTTGAGGTCACCTGGGTTGCAAAGTGAGCTCAAGGCCAGCCTGAACTGCATAATGAGACTCTGTCTCAAAAGGACAAAAAAAAAAGTTAAACAGCACCATATCAGAGGCTCAGAACCCTTGGAGGCATCTTCCCAGGGCATCCTGGCCAGCCGGTATACCGGGGGCCTTGGCAGCTGCTGGGCATTTAGGCAGGGCTGCAGACCTGCCAGGGACGTTCTACGGTTACCAGATCCTGCACACTCTCTCTGCTCTCCTGAAATGGAAATGGTTCACAGGTGCTGAACCGTCTTCCCTTTGATTTAAACTGAAACCAGGAGAGAGCTGGTCCTGGGGGTGCTCAGTGGGGTCCCAAGTGTTCCCCATCTCCCATGCCCTCGCCCTCCACCACCCCAAATCAGCCAGCATGGTAGCCACCTGCACTCCCCTCCCAGCCCAAGCCCTTGGGGTTGTGCAGAACTGGGGATAGACAGCCTCTCTGAGCCCACCGAGCTCTGCCAGGGACAGCTGGGAGAAGGCCTTGCCCGTGGGTTGCTGAGGGAGCCAGACGGGCGTTGTGCGGGAGGCACTGGCAAGGCCTGCGACTGCCGAGGGGTGCAGCTACACGGACATGTGTTGAGGGCCCCGAGTGAGACCAAGGAGGCGTGCGGAGCCCCGGAGGGTGGCTCTGGCGCCCAGAGGGAAGCGCGAAGGGTGTGGGAACTGGGCCACCCAGGGCCCGTGGGGCGATGGTGCAGCCCGTCCAGTGGTCACATCCAGGCGCAGGCTCCCCGCACCTCTGCTCCGCACTGGGGCCCCCAGGAAAGGGGCGGGAAGAACGGCACAGAGTAGAGAGCGTCCGGTGTACTCCTCCCCGTGCCACCCTCACTACCTTACGCCTCTCTGGCCTGCAGCGGAGGAGATGCTGGCACTCAGGAGCCCTTAGGGGCCAGGCCAGTGTTGGCCGCGTGGATGCAGTCAGGGACATCTGCCCGGCCTTTGTCCCGGTGTGCGTCACTTGTGTGTCTGTCTCACAGCTGTCCTGTGCATGGGCAGGGTGGCCTCTTGCAGGAAGGTACACAGTGAGGCTGAGGACCACTTGGCCTGGCCTTGTGGCTGTTGATGGCTTCGCAGGGCTGTCCTGGGCCACCGCTGCACAGGCATAGGCGCAGGCTGCTTGCTTGGCATTTCCCGTGCAGGAGTGTGCGCGTTGCAGGCCACTTCCTCCATCCTTGGTGTCCAACCAGAGGGGGATCCAGCAGTTTGGGTTCCTGGTGTAGAAGCCAGCTGAAGCCTGGGTGCAACTCTTTCCCTGGCAGACTCCTTGCTAGGCTGTGCGCTCTTCCGCCTCTGTGGCGGTATTGGCTGGTGCTGGCCTGGGATGCGTCCAGGGCGCCGCGGGCGTTCTCGCGGTCCCGCACCTGCATGGGAAGCAGGTTCCTGTCTCCGCTTTGCAGGGGAAGCTTCAGGGCGAGCAGCAGAGATCCCCGCTCAGGGTCACGCAGTTGATGGAGAGCCGCTCGAGTCCCTCCCTCTGTCCCTGCCTTGTGACCACCCCACTCTTTCCAGTGGTAAGAGCTGAGCGCTTGGCAGTGGAGGTCACAGTTCAGACAGACAAGGGACAGTCCCTTTCTGCCCCATCCCGCCGGCCCCTGCATGGACGGCACTGGAGCTCTTGCAGCGCCCCACGTCGGGAGGCAGTGGCTGTCCTGCGTGCACCTTCATCCTTTCTCCCCCCAGGTGATTCCTCCTCTCACAGAGGCCCAGAGAGGTACAGGGCTGTGTGGTCGGGGCAGAGGTGCTGTCACTCAGATTGGACCCCAAAGCCCAATTTTCAGCCCCCATTGCATAGTTATTCTTAAGGCTTTTAACGAAGTTTCTCTTCTAATTAGAAAGGCAATGAGTGTAGGTTGCAAAGACTTGAGATCCCATCTCTCGTCCATTTCCGTGGAGTAACAGGCACGCAGCTGTCTGTGCTTCTGAAATGTGTATGTGCACGCGCGTGCCCCTTAACCTCACCGTCTCTGGGCCACCGTGCCTCCGCCCTGTCTCATCCTTTTTGATGCCTTCCTGGCGCTCCACGGTCCATCAACCTTCACCTGCCTGCCTCTTCCTGTTGCCTGGTGCTGAAGAACTGAGGGACGGGTGAGCCGCGGCCGTGTCTCCCGGCGTGTGGAAGTGCCTCTGTGGCTGGCTGGGCGGGTCGCGCCTGGCTGTAGGACTGCAGGTTTGGTGGTGTTCACTTTCTAGACTTCTTTGCCCTGGTTCTTCCCTTGCTTCCTCCCTGGGCGGCCAGCTCTTCCCTCTTTCTGTGATGATAGTAGCCTTGTGCCAGTTCACCGTGGGCAGAGGCTGGGAGCCTGAGAGCTGGTGCAGAAGAACTTGGTTCAGAGCAAGGACAGGCCCTGAGGACATGGTCCATGAATACATGGGCAGGCATGTTTGGCCTTTATTGGCCCTGTGTGGCTTCTGCAAACCTCAGCAGCTGGATGGCGAGAGGAGTTGCTGGAGGTATCAGTGACTCGCTGCCGGGGTGACGCCAGGCGCTGCGCATGTGCCTAGTGGCTTAAGAGGATGCCCCCCAAACACTGGGCAGAGGGCACCCCAGCCCAGCCTGGGCTCTGTGAAGGGCATGGCCTGTACCTGCTGCCTGCCTGCGCCAGGCAGAGATTTGTAGGACACAGATGGCACCGAATTAACCTCAGGGCTGTGGGAAGGCGGAGGGCGGAGCCAAGCAAATATACTTTTTCTTTTTGGAGACAAGGTCTTGCTATGTACTTCAGGCTAGGCTTGAACTCACTAGCCCAGGCTGGCCACACACTGATGATGACTGTCCTGTCTCAGCCTCCCAAGGCTGGGCTTACAGGTGTGCACCACCATGCTTTTTATCACTTAATTATTTTAAATGTAGGGAACTTTAAACTACACACAGAAGTAGGGAGAATGGCAGAACAATCCAGCTGATCTTGCACATCCAGCTCTGACAACTACTGGCTCATGGCAGCATTTTCTCATCTCTTCCTCCAGGATCGTTTGACTCGAATCCCAAACATCGTTATCTTGTCATCTACGTATATTTCCGAATGTGCCTGTAAGAGATAAGGCTCCTAAAAAAACCTAACCACAAAATCATCATACCTAGAAATCAACAAGTGACTAGTTCCCTAGTGTTGCATATCCAGTCACGTCAAAGTTCCGTGTGTGTGTGTGTGTGTGTGTGTGTGTGTGTTTATTTTGGTTTTGGGGAGAGAACCCAGGGCTTTACACATGCCAAGACCACATCCTACCACTGAGCTGTACCCCAGCCCCATGTTTTTGTCTTTTTGTTTCTTCAGACAGGGTCTTGCTATATATAGTTCATGCTGGCCTTGAACTCCCAATGTAGCCTAGGCTGCTTCAGCCTCTCAAGTGCTGGGATTACAGGTGCAGGCCACCACGTGCTTCAGTTTCTGAAAATAATCTGTTTCAGTCAGGTTTTAAATAAGGTCAGTGCATTCCTTGCTCTAGCTCTCTTAAGCCTCTTCTATATTAGTATGTTTGTGATCCACAGAGACAGCATCAGTACATATACATGTCCCACCTTAATCTTAAACTCTTTAACCCCACCCTACTCCAACACACACTGTTTTGAGAAGCTGTGGTGTTGGCCTGTGGGGAGGTTGCTGACAGCCCTATCGTCTCGTTTCTCTGGAGTTTCTTAGACCTGGGCCACTGCCACACTTGGGTTTAGCTGGACTTGGGGCCTTCTGTGAACCTCTTACAGGGTGTGTGTGTACAGGCAGAGGTGCCTGGGAAGCCTCATGGGCTGGGTGCTCACAGGGCCAGCCCTGCCCCGAGAAGACGTTGTCTCAGAAGTGGTGGCAGCAGCGGGACTCTGGGCATGATCAGCCAACCATGGGCTGCTGGCTTTGCCTGACGGCCCCGCCCTTGGGCCCCTGAGACCTGCTTCCTAGGAGATGCGTGGGCACATGGCTTGGACTCTAGGCCTGGCCTCTAGGGCTGAGGCTGGTGTGCGCGCTCTGGTTTTTTGGCACCAGCACCAGTCTGTCCAGTCTGGCTGCATCCTGGCCAGCTGGGGTGGAGAGACGCTGGCTTGCAGCCTAAGGCTGGGGAGTAGGTGGCTGCTGCCTGTGACCTGCTGGGAGAATGGTGAGTCCAGCAGGTGCTGCCACTGCTTAGAGTGGGGGCTGGGGGCTGGCACCAGAATGCTGGCATGTGTTGATCATTCTGCAGAGGCTGCACCTCCAAGGAGGGCTCCTGGGGTTCCTGAACCGGAGGCTGGGGTCTGGGTCAGGAACCCTTTGGCCTTTTGTCAGCTTGTGGAGACCATGCCCAGATTCCCAGGCAGCTTGCTGGGTGCGCCTGGCCTGGTCTCAGCCTTTGCTGCTGGGTCCAGCTCCCCCCTCTCCAGGGAGCCATAAAGTGTGAGACCCCTCTGTAGGCACTAGCGGCCTCCCAGCATCCGGGAGCCAGTTTCAGAACAGTGTGTGTTTAGCTAGACTTGGGAAGTCCTGCCCTGCCTCTGCAGTTCCCGCCCTTGTCCATACAGAGGAGATGCTGGGAAGCGCCGCACACAGTAAGTGCTCAGGGAAGGGCCAGCCGTCCTGACCTGAGCTCGCGTGGCAGGGGCTGTGGGGTCCGTCCTGCCTGTCCCTTGGGTTAGGCCCCCCTCCACCCTGTTGGTCGCTGCCGCAGGTGCTGTAGCCCTGGTGCGTGTTGGGGATGCATGAGGAGCAGTGACAGACTTGGCGTCACCTCAGGGCCAGCCGCGTGGTGAACATGGACCGCTGGCCTGTGGGTGGCGAGCACAGTCCCTCAAGTCCTTCCTTGATTCTATCATGGTTGGCGGCATTAGTTTATGATTGATGATACCCTAATAAGTCAGCATTTAAAGTCTTGTTTCTTTCTGTTTGAATCACGAACCCAGTAAGATCCACATGCTGTGGTCTTAGGTTTCTGTCTTGAAGTGTAGTTCCCCGCTTCTTCCCTTCGCAGTTTTCCTCTGTTGAAGAAGCCCTGTCCCTCGTCCCGCAGATGTGGTTGTCTGCCTCCGCCCCCTCGGCGTTCGTGCCCTCCTTTGCGCTGTGTCCCTGTCAGCACCCCCAGGCCAGGTGCTGGGCTTCCTGGAGGACAAGTCCTGGCGGGTGTCTGTGTCTGTGACATTGGCCGCGTGGGTAGTCCACACCCTGCTCGTGGACCCCAGGGGCACACACCTGTGACTCCCCGACCTTCTGTGACACCCCGCCCCTGGAGCTGCCCTCGGGTCACCTCCCTGTCCTCTGCATGTTTACCTGGCTGTGTTTGGTTTCTAAGGGAAGGCGGGACGTGTGCTGGGCCCCCACCCATGCCATCTGGGTCCTGCAGCCGTCCTCTTCCTCAGCTGTGTTCTCGTACACAGGGCAGAGGGTGCGGCCACTGAGACGGAATGGCCTATGACACTGCTCAGGCACTGTCCCTGGGATGGCCCTCCAGGGAGCGAGGCCCTGTTCCTTCCCAGGCACCAGCGGTGCCTTCCTCCCCTGCCCACCCCTCAGCTCCAGCTACGAGGGTTTGTGGGGTCCCGGGTGAGGACTTGCCGGCTACGGTACTGCCCACCATGAGGACAGGCGTGCTCCTGCCCGTCCACCCTGGAATGTCCACCACCCACTGTGCCCGCTGTGACCTGACTGACTCCCTCCTCAAGCCTGTCGCAGCCTCGGAGGAGCCTCCTCGTGACGCCCACCTCTCTTTGTCCTGGGGTCTGTCACACACCCCCTGGACAAGTGTCTTGATCAGGACTGGTGTGTGGAGGGAAGGAAGGAGTGGGCCGTGTCGGGGTCTCTGGGGGTCACATGCCACGGCCCATAGCAGGTGTGTGAGGCTGGGTGCGGGGACAAGAGGCTAGAAGGCTTCCTGCCGCCTGCAGCACCCCCTCACTGCTGAGCAGGAGGGGGCACAGCCAGAGACCTCCCCCTTGGGACTCGTGATTTGGATAGGAAAGCCCTCCCCGTGGCCAACCTCTTAACCAAGACAGACCATGGCTACCTGGGATGAAGGGAAGATTTTCCAGTATGGTGTGGACCTGCCTTGATCCCACCCTGGGCCCAAGTAGAAGCCATGCTGCTTTGCGTTGCTTTGAGAGGCCCACTCACCTGTCTACCTCTCAGGGACTCACTGTCAAAATGCAGCCATGGCAGCATCCCTCCCGGGACGTGCACGTGCTGGCTAAGCTCCCGCCCTCCCACGTGGCCGTCTCCAGAGCTTATGGAGCTAGCGTGTCCGCAGCGTAGCCCACCCGCCCACCACTGGTAGTCGGGCCTGCCCCCGCCCGCTCTAAGTCCCACCAGGACCGAAAGCGTCCCCGCCAGGAGCTCAGCCTACCCAGGGAAGGGCGGACGGAAAGACCGCGGCGAGTGGGGGTCGTCCTGTCCACGCCTCCCCCTGAGCAAGTGGGCGGCACTTCTGAGCTCCCTGATTTCTGAGCACAGCGTTGTTCCCACATCTCTGCTGCTGGCCCCCCTCCCGTGTGTCACACAGGGGTAGACTGGGATGCATTCATGTGCAATAAAATTCACCCTTTTTTTAAACTTTTACTGTTATGTGGTGCTGTGGGTGGAACCCAGGATCTCACACATGCCAGGTGGCTGCACTGCCCCATCTCTTACCCTTTGAAAGTGTACAAATCCTGTGGTTTTTAAAATATATTTATAATGTAGTGAAGTTGTCAGTTTTTGATTCCAGGATATTTCCATCATCCCTAGAAACACCTGGTCCCCATGAGCAGCCACTTCCTATATCCCTCCCTGAGCCCCAGCACCCACGAATCCACTGTCTGCCTCCGTCAACATTGCCTGTGCGTGGGGCCACACGACGTGTGTCCTTCAGTGTTTGACTTCTGAGCACCGTGTCCCAGGGGCCATCCACTGTACTGCGTGTTGGTGCTGCGTCCCCTTTTAGGCCAAAGTAGTACTCCAGCAAGGAGTTGACTGTAGTTTGCTCCTCCTGCCTGCTGCCCTGGCCCCTAGGTTGTTTCTGTTTTGTGCCTGTTGGGAGTAAGCCTGCTGTGAACATGGCTGGCCAAGAGTCTCTCTGCACCTTTCCGAGTTCTCTTGACCTGGGTCATGTGGTGACTCCCTGTGTAGCACATGAAGGACCTGCCAGACAGTTTTCCAGAGTGGCTGCCCCGTGCTGCATCCCCCAGCAGTGTGCCAGAGTTCCAGTTTCTCACGCACGCATTCATGTGTCTGAGTTACTTTTCTCATTGTTGAGACAAAATATCCAACACCCAAAGTTAAAGGAGGAAGGGTTTATTTGGCTCGGTTTGTAGAGGTTTCAGTTCATAGCTGGCGCCAAGACTGGGTGGCATGGTACAGGGGCATCGCAGAGCAGGCAGGCAGAGGGCAGCAAGCAATAAACGACAGCCCTCTTTCTGTCCCTTATGTTCATCCCAGCTGCCCACCCTAGGGGTGGCACTCACACCCAGAGAACTATGACAGACTGATCAGTAGACCAAGTAACCACACAGCCTTAATCCCAGCATCGCACACTCTAGATCCAGCCACCTCTGAAAAAGCCCCACCTATGACATGAGGCTTTGGGGGACATCTGGACACAAGCCGCACACATGTGCATGTGTGTAGATTTTAGCCGTCCTCGTGGATATGAACTGAGTTTCCCTGTGCATTACGCTAATGATGAGTGATGCTGGACTAGGTTTTGTGTGCCTCCTGGTCACTTGTACACCTTTGGGAAAACGTGTTTAGGTCTTTCATTTGTTTTCTAATTGTGTTGTCTTTGTACTGCTGAGTTACAAAAATATTTTTTATGTATTACATATTATGAGATGAATGACTTAAAAATATGATCTCCCATTCTCTTGGCTGTCTTTTTACCCTTATAAAGACCTTGATTAGTGTCTTCACAAGTTTTATAAATTTTTTTTGGTGCCATGAATCCAAGTCAGGATCTCACACTTGCCAGGCAGGTGCTGTACCACTGAGCTATATCCCCAAGATTTAGCTCTGTCCCCAAGATTTATAATTTTGATGCAGTTCAATTATGTATTTTTTTTCTTCTGCCTGTGCCTTTGGCGTCTCATATAAGAAAATTTGCCTAATCCCCAGTGATGAGTCCATGGTTTTCTTTGGAGAGTTTCATAACTTTGGCTCTTACATTTAGGTCTCTGGTCGATTTTGAGTTATTTGCTGCATGTGGTGTGAGGTAGGGATCTCATTGCATTCTTTTGCATATGACTGTCCAGTTGTCCCAGCAGCATTTTTTTTTTTCTGGGTTTTTTTTTTTTTCTGATACCCGGAATCGAACTCACGACCTTGCGCTTGCCAGACAGGCTGCTGAGCTAAATCCCCAGCTCCCCCAGCAGCATTTGTTGAAGAAACTTCTCTGTCCTCATTGAATTCTCTGGCACCCTAGCCAAACACAAGCTGCTGTAAGTGCAGGCAGTCCTGGCCCTGGGAGCCTATGTCTCATGCTGTCTGAGCAGAAGCAGGGAGCCAAGGCTCCCTGGGGCTCTGCATTGCTCCCCAGGGCCATGTGTCTCAGAGCCTCAGTTTCCCCATTTGTCCATGACCCTGAGGGCTGAGTGGGGAAGCAGGTGCCAGGCTAGTGACAGTGGAGCTGTTGCCGGGGATTTTGGTGTCCAGGGAGTGGACTGCTTTGTACAGTTGGCTATACGTGATAGTTCATTTAGTTCGAGTGGGAGAAGGGAGAGAAGCAATGTGGGCCGGGAAGGAACACCAGGGGCAGTTGAGGGGTGCGGAGTGGGCAATCCCTGTCGTCCCTGCTGTCCCTGTCCCACCCATGCTGACACAGACGTCCCTGTTTCCTTTGTCCTAGGAGGAGCCGAGGAAGGTTTGCTTCACCTATGACCTGTTCCTGAACCTAGAGGGCAACCCGCCCGTGAACCACTTGCGTTGTGAGAAGCTCACCTTTAACAACCCCACCACGGAGTTCCGCTACAAGCTGCTCATGGCTGGCGGGGTGAGTGCGTCTGTGGGGTCCCCTCCCCGCTCCCCAGCAGCCGTGGGTAGTTGGCATCATCCACACAAGACTGCCATGTGCCCAGGCCAGAGCAGGACCGCTGCAGGCTGTGGCCACTGAGGAGCTCTTGTGGCCGGAGCACACTGCCTGCCACATCTGTCCTCAAGAGCCACCCAGCAAGATGCCCGCGTGCTGCTCTGAGTGGAGCTCTGGGCACTCGGTGCCCGCAAGTGGGCAGGTATAGAGGAGGCAGTGCAGGCCGAGGTCACGCAGCGTGTCTAGGTGCCAGGCGCCGGCCGTAGGGCTGGACCGGGGGCTAGGGGTGTGCGCGCGCGGTGTATGGTGCTGTGGGGAGGGGATGGTGTGGCTGCTGTGTGTGTTGGGGTGGGGCGCACGGTGGTGTGGAGTACGCGGCGTGTATGTACGGCGCACAGTGTGATTGTGTTGTGGGGAGTGTGTGGGGTGTGGGCGTGGAGTGTGTGTACGGTGCACAGTGAGCATTGTGGGGAGAGTGTGGGGAGTGTGTGGGGTGTGGAGGTGGTGGGGTTTGTGTGGAGTACATGTGTTCCTGTGCGCACGGATGAGGCCTGTGTGAGGGCAGTGTGTTCACAAGCTGTGTGTGCGGTGTGGGCATGAGGTGTGTGCGCACATGTGGGCCCCCCCCCAGGTACACGTGGGCAGTCCCTTCATCAGTCACGCGGGTGGGTCTTAGGAGCGACACCTCCTCCTGAGGGAGCCAGCACGGTCCTGGAGAAGGTCTGCAAGGACCTGAGTCCTGCGTGTCCTGCCGAAGATCCCGCCTGTGGCTCGTGGTTCTGCCGCCCAGGGTGCTTCTTGCTGCAGCCCTGCTCCCACCTCCTGTTTGCGGCCTGTCTGCCACGGCATTCACAAGGCATTTGTGGGCGTCCCCAGTGTCACATCTGTGTGGGAGCCGCTGGCATTCCTGGGCGGTGCCCCTGCTCTAGGCTGGAGGAAGCGAGGCCTCTAAGGGCATCATCTAAACACGTAAAACTGTGTGGGGAGGCCAGGTGGGTCAGCGATCGGGGCCTGGCCAGAGGTGTTTTCTGGGCTCTGTCCCTTGGCCACAGCTGCCCGAGAAGCCGGCTGGCTGTCGGGAACTCTCTGGCCACCCCGGGCTGACAGCAGAGCAGCACACTCCAGCTGAGGACCAGCCTGGTCCCTGAACGGCCGCTCTCAGCCGGCTCCCAGGACTGGGTAACTGGCCCCGGGCTGGCTGGCCCGGAGCCCCGGGCATCCCAGGGACAGCACTGTCTGCCCCGTCACACGGCACATGGTCCCGGCGCTGCCATCCGGCTGCTGCGCTGCAGGAGCCCGAGCAAGGAGCCGCTCTGTAAGTCCCAGAGAGCTGCGAGCTGTCCCTTCCACTGTGGCTGCTTGGAGTTGTGGAGCTCAGACCAGAGCAGGTTTCCTACTGTCCTAGCCAGGCAGAGCCAGCCCCGCAGCCCCGAAGCTCTGCGGCCCAGCAGCTGTTTCTTGTCCTCCGGCCCTGGGCCGAGGGCCTAGCACAGCACCTGCAGAGGAGCGGGAGGCCAGCCCGCTCTTGCTTCCCCTTGCTCTGAGCACGCTGTCGAGGACAGACGCTGTTCCTGAGGGGCCGCTTAGGTCAGGGGACTTGATGGGCAGGATGAGGTCATGTGGGGAGGAAGAGGCCAAGGGTGCAAGGATGTTGCTATCCTTGAGGTAGGAGGACCTCATGTGGCTGGGCTCCTTGTCATCCTTGGGGCTGGGGCAGGCGTGGCCTCCGTGGACACCTCAGCGTCTCAGTGTTGTGGGCAGACAGGTTCTGTTGGCCGCCCGCAGCCAGGACAGCGCCGGGCTTGTTGCCCCATGACCGTGACTATGCGATATCAGCGGCCTCAGATGAAAGGGTTGGCTTGGTGACAAAGCCCGGGTGCTCAGGGTTACCAGGGCTGTTGCTCTTTCCAGGTTGAGTCTTTTTTTTTCATGGTGCCTTTTTCTTTTTTGTCCTGTCTTGCTGCCATCTGGACGGTGTCTGAACAGCTGCCGTGCTGTGTGTTGCTCGCAGTGTGGGTGTCTGGAGCCCTCACCCCGAGTGTTCTCTCCCTACCAGGCACCTGTTGTGGCCGGGCAGGTGTTTCCGAGAAGGACCCAGCCCCTTCCTCATCCGTAGCCTTCCAGCAGAGCAGGAGCCGGCCTTTCGCCCTCGGGCAGGTGCCCCTCTGCACCTCTGAGGTGGCTTAGGCAGGGATGCCTGCGGGCAGCTCCCATCACAGCTGCTGGTCTTCTGCCGTGCTCTTGGTCTTGGTCCTGGTCCCATCTTGGCCTCAGCTGTATGCTCACGCTGTGTTCAAGTCAGCTTCAGCTGCCTGCAGGTGGAGGGAGGGAGGCCGTGCCCGTCACCACGAGGTCCACCAAGCCACATCCACGCAGGCCCTCGAAGCTACTTGCTGTGCCGCGCGGCTGCCCTTTGGGATCCAGCCGGCTCCTGCCTTCCCCGCTCTGCCCCCGGCTCTCTAAGCCTCCCGTGGAGCTCAGCCTGCGGTCTCGGCTGCCTTCTTCCGCTTCTCCGCCTACACATTGCTCAAGTTTGCTTGGCTCGGTGCTGTCTCTGCCGGGCCTGACCAGTCATGGAGGCCACCGGTGCCCCTGGGCCCAGCCATCCTGGGAGCCTGGGCTTTCTCCTCGCACTCCTCACTTGGCACCCGCTCCCCAACAGAGAAAATACCTGCGATTCTTTTGGGAAGGCGGAACTCAGGCTCCCCTTCTCCCTGCTTCAAGAAGCAAGCTCCATGGCCTTGGGCCACAGCTGCCCCTTGCCTGTTGATAACGTCTGTCTCTTCTTTATCACTAGGTCATGGTAATGCCCGAAGGAGCAGAAACGGTGTCCAGGCCCAGTCCCGACTACCCCATGTTACCCACAATTCCACTCTCTGCCTTCTCTGACCCCAAGAAGACCAAACCATCCCACGGCTCCAAGGTTAGTGAGGTGGAAGGCCCAGTCTCGGGCAGATGCACAGTGCCCAGCTGCAGTCCCAGCTGGCGCCCCTCTGCCGACCTGGCCCTGCCACCCGGCCCTGCTCCCTTGGCATCTTGCTTCTTGAGCCCTCTCTGCCCCCCCTTACCGCTCACGCTCTCTTCTCCAGGATCGCAAGGCATAGGGCATGTGATTGAGGGCTCCTCGCCCATTCCTCTTGAGGCTGGGCCCACCAGGCCTCCCTTCCTGCCGAACCCTTGCTGCCTCAGACACTCAGCCCTGAGGCCATGGCTGACGATGCTTTCTTCGTGGCCAGGGCTGCCCACCTTCTCCGTCCCCTGCTCTGCTGTTCCCGGCTTTGCCCTGGCAGCGGCTTGCTACACCTTGGAAGGGGCGGCATGTGGTACAGGAGGGGGAGCAGACCCTGCCGATGAGGGCACACACTAGAGTCCTATCTCCACCTTGCTGTGCAGGTGGCACTCGGCCTTTCTGAGGCCCCTCTGGCTGATGCCTGTAAGGCAGTCGCACAACTAGAATGCTCTGGGGACAGCACTGCGCCCAGGAGCCAGTGTCCCTCCCTCTGTGACCGCATGCTTGGTTCAGGGCTACGTGGCCCTCAGGGCAGCTGCTGGCCGTCCTGTGACTGACCCCGTCTGTCCTCTTTTCATCTCCGCGTTCTTGCTCTCTTCCTGTGGGGTGTCGTGAGCCTGGGCGCCCGGGCCACCTTAGTCTTCCTGTGAGCCTTGCTGAAGGGTCATAAGGCCTGGGGTCGTTCTGGCTCCTCCCGGAAGGCCAGCAGGTCTTGGAAATCCTCAGGTGCCTCAGTATCTTGGAGCCGATTATGGCCCGGGGAGGCCTTGTATTAAAGGACAAGCCAGTCCTTGTCGGGCATCTTGGCATCTTCTCTCCAGCCACGACAATTCTTTTGATGCCCATGCAAGGTAGGAAGGGAAACAACTGCTGTTTCTTCTGCCACGGTCACCTGACGCTCTGGAGGAAACATTCTCCCAGGTGGCGGGGCCCCTGACCACAGGGCTGCTTCTCCAGAGGCTTCGTGTTTTGCCAGTGCCTCCGTCCGGGAGCCACAGCCCAATGGTGTCTGCCGGGCCCAGAGGCTACGGGTGGCACCTCTGGCCCTGCTCTGCCTCTCAGGGGCCCTCCCCAGCATCGCTAGGCGTGACAGAGGAGGTGGCTGCGGGGGAGCCCTGCCGAGGTGCTTCTCTGGGGGTGGCTTTCCAGGAAGCCCCACGCTCACCACCACGGGTACCGTGTGTTCCCTGTGGGCCCCGGCCTATGAGCAGCCTCTCCTTGTTTGGGCCCTGACTCTTCTCTTCTATGTTGGTCGTGCGCTGCCGCGGCCTGGGAAGCCCAAGTGGCAGTCACGTGCTCGGGAGAGTGGCGTCCCATACAAGTCTGTGGGCCAGGCCACTGAGCAGAGTGCCTGTCGCAGTGTGCATGGGTCGGCCTCTGGTGGATCTGCTGAGCTGAGATAGCGGCAGGGAGAGGGGGCCCCGCAGGTGCCGTGGGACAGAGAGCCCGGCCTTGGGCCTGCTCACCTGCAGCTGCTGGACTCCCCTGTTCCCTGTCAGCACCAGGTACCCAGTCTGCTTGGCTTTTCCTACAGCTTCGCTCCTAACTATTTCGTGGCTGTGGGCGGCTTTGAGAATAGGACTCACGACCCTCACTTGTGTGTTCATTGTGAGTTTCAGAAAACGGAGGGAGCCTCACCCACCCCTGGGAAGGCTCCTCCAGGCCGGTGCTCGTGGCACCCCGGGAAGTGCTGTGAGGCCACTGGGATGCCCTTGGGGTTTGCTGTCCATCTGTCCCTTATGGCTGTGACATGGGGGTACACGTGGCCTCCTCTGCTTCTTGCCTCCCTCACAGCTCACAGGCAGTGGAGCTACTTTTCAAGTGGACCCCAAGGGGTCACTCTTAGGCTCAGTGCTGTGCCAGGCCAGCTGTGGTGGCTCCGAACATGCACTGCCGTGCGCATCTGCCCGTCTCCTTAGCCCTGCCGTGGGTTGTGAGTTACACGCTGGTGGTAAACTGCGCAGATCAGAGGTATGGAGGCAGCTGTGTGGGTCCTGCAGGTGGCTCTGAGAGCAGGTGTCAGAGGCCCCTCCTGCTGCCGGCTGTTGATCTGCCCGTCCTGTCCACTCAGTGGGTCGCCTCTGTCCTCTGTGACGCTCCTCGCTGGCTCACGGGAGCCCACCAAGTGCCGTTGGTCTCTGCACCTTTGGAGCTGTGAGGCTGCTGGGCAGGTGCTGACAGCCCTGGGCAGTCCCTAGGTGTGCAGGGTGACACCAGGAAGACAGGGCTGAGGGGACAGAGCTGGGGTCGGGCGGACACACACACCTGGGTCTACCAGGCCGCATCATCAGCCCCGGAGGTAGGTGTTCTCTTGCCCCTTGGGTCAGAAAAACTAGTGGTGGAGGTAGTGGAGCCAGTGTCACAGGCCTAGCTGATGTGCCCCAGGCAGGCTCCACCCTCGGAGTGACCAGGAACAGCCTCTGTTCTCAAGGCCTGGCAGCTGTGTGCCCTGTGCGGTGCCCGCAACCCCGCAGGCGCTCGGTGAACACCCACCGCCTGGATCTGGGGAGCAGCCGGGCAGCGGGCCCCGGGACACCTGCAGGAGAAGGGCTGAGAGGGCTGGGGAAGGGGCCTCCAGGGCCGGGCAGGCCTCCCGCCTCCTGGCTGTGGGCAGCAGCAGGTGTGGGCGCAGTGGCCACAGGGCCCTTCTTGTGTCTGACACACTATGCTCCTGCATCTCAGGATCTTCGCCTGCAGTTGCTGGGACCTGCTGCCCTGCTTGTAGTGTGACTGCTCTCGTAGTGTGACCCACCTCCTGCCGTGCTTCTTACTTGCGGATGATCTCCTCTAGCTGAGTCTCTTTCAGGTGGATCTCGCTTGGTTGAGGCCAAAGGGTGGCGGAGCCGGGCAGGCGCGATGGCGGCTGACTGTGTCTCCCCCTGCTCCCCCTGCTCTTGGCATCTGTTGCAGGACGCCAATAAGGAGAGCAGCAAGGCCTCTAAGCCGCACAAGGTGACCAAGGAGCACCGTGAGCGGCCCCGCAAGGACTCGGAGAGCAAGAGCTCCTCCAAGGAGCTGGAGCGTGAGCAGGCCAAGAGCTCCAAGGACGCCGTGCGCAAGCTGGGAGAGGGCCGGCTGCCCAAGGAGGAGAAGGCCCCGCCCCCCAAGGCTGCGTTCAAGGAGCCCAAGATGGCCCTGAAGGAGACCAAGCTGGAGGGCATGTCCCCCAAGGGGGCGCCCCAGCCCTCGGCCCTGCCCAAGGCTTCCAGCAAGCGGCCAGCCCCCGCGGACTCGCCAAAGCCCAGCGCCAAAAAGCAGAAGAAGAGCAGCTCGAAGGGGTCCCGGAGCGCTCCCAGCACCTCACCCCGCACCTCGTCTTCCTCCTTCCCGGACAAGAAGCCGGCCAAGGACAAAAGTGGCCCTCGCATGGAGAAGGTGAAGGCCGAGAGCGAATCCAGGGAGGCCCGCAAGGCCCTGGAGGTAGAAGGCTCCAACTCAGAGGATGAGGCCTCCTTCAAATCCGAGGTGAGCGCACCGCCTCTCCTTATCCCCAACCAGCAGACTAGGGGGCGGGGGGCCGAGGTGCAGGATGTGGGCAGGGCACGGAGCCTAGGGCTGAGGCCCGGTCTGTGGCCGCTCCCACTGATTGTCGCTCTGACCAAGTTATCGTGCTTCACTGAGCCTCAGTTTCCCCTTCTGGCAGGGTGATTGGGCCTGTCACATGAGAATGGCCCTAGCATGGACCGTAGTTAATGGCCATGGTGGCGTCTGCCAGTGGCTCTGGCAGGCTTCACTGGCGCCTGCCTTGGTCCAGAGCTCTGGGCCTGTGCTGCCGCCTCCCTGCATGCGCTGGGCCCAGGTGGCAGCTTCCGGGGCCAGGCAGGTAAACGTGTCTCATGGTAGCGTCCTTCCCAACCACTGCATGGTTGGCCCAGTAAGGCATTCACATTCTCGGCCCTGCGAGCTTGTGTCCTACTCTTCCTGTTCAGCCGTTTAATGGTGGTAATTGGGCCACTTGCGGTTCCTGCCCAGGTGGGTCGGAGGCACTGTCACCCTCTCCCACCCACCTGCAGCAGCATGTCCGCAGCTCTTGGGAGACTGTGGTCAGGGGTGACTTGAGCCACACAGCTACGGCCAGGTCCTCGGCCTCCAAGCTGGACCTCCTTTGAGGCTTCTGATGGTGGCACTGTCTGCGCGCTCTGGTAGCACCTGGCATTCAGAGAAGCAGCGCTCACATGAAAGAACACAAAGGCTGGCCGTGGCCTCCCTTCCCCTCCTGAGACAGGACTCTGCCACCAGGGCCACCTTGTGCCCCTCCACTTGGAAGTAGTTCTCAGAGGTGAAGCTTTCTGGTTGTGTAGCTTCCTAGGTTTCTGGCTGCGCTGCTTTCCCGAGCACAGGGCTTACGGGGCGGCACAGGGTTTCCGTGGAGGTGGCAGCACTTGCTGGAGGTGACCGTTTGCCTGTAGGTGACAGCACATCCTCCTGGGTGCACACACAAGGCAGATGGGGCCCAGCCCAGAGCGTCTCGTAGCCAGGGACCTCGACGTGGTGTGGCCCGCCGGCGCTCCTTGGCTGTGTCTCTGGGCGGCTGCCTGTCCCCTCTTGCCTGCACCGGAGTCTTGGGTGGGGACAGCTGTCGGTGGGCTCTGGTCTCCTGACTAGGAGTCACCAGGCAAAGATTCTACACCTGCGGCCAGCGCACATCACGTTGGCAGGTGGTGGAGGCTGGCGCTGCTTAGGCCCTGCCCTGCCCGCTTCACTTTCAGTTCTGCGCTGATATCAGAGAACACTTGTGTTGTGTAGGGGCTTCTCTCTGCCTGGGACACCGTGACTCTGAATGGGGCTAGACTCCATCCTTGTGGCCCTGAGACGCATTGTTCCCGGAAGCCTGGGCTTCCCCGGGGCACCCTGTGCCCTGCCTGGCTTCCCAGTGGTCTGAGCCCCAGGCCAGCAACAGCAAGGCCAGACAGTCTCTGATTTTTCCTGACAAGGGGCCCCAGCCAGGCACGGACGCCTGCAGCCAAAGATGCGGTACTGTTTCCTGACCCTTGGGGGACCCTTGCCTGGGGCCACACTGCTGGAAAGCTGGGAGTTCCCCGGACCAAACTCTACCACCTCCTCATCTGCTAGCGCCCAGCCATGCACAAAGTGGCCACAGGCAGCCTCCCGTCCACATCTTGGGCCCAGCTCCCCAGTGCCTCTGGCGGCTGCTTGTGGGTCTCCTTGGTCCTTGGGGTTCCTGAGCCAGCAGATCCCAACTGCTCAAGGGCCAATTGTGGACGAGGAGTGCTTGCTCCCACAGCTGCTGACCGTAGCACTGCCTCCAGGCCTTTGGGGCTGGGACCGTCTCCTGGCTCTGTCCCCCTTCTCCTTGCATGTGCGCAGGGAAGGGCAAGGGGGGCTGCAGAGCTCGTGTGGCGTCACCCTCTGCCAAGGGCAGCGTCCTCGCCGCCCCGTGCAGCTCACAGCCAGCCCCTCCCCCCAGTGAGCGCATGCGCAGGAGCAGAGGGGTCTGGGAGAGAGCAGTGCTGTGCCCATGGGCAGCTCCTTCACAGAAGGGGAAACCGAGGTTTAAACTGGGGACTTGTTGCAGTGTTCTGAAGCTAACTGAGAAAGCTAAGGTTACAGTGGGGGCCCCGGGGGCAGCCCGCTCTTACTCATCACGTTCCTCACCCTCACCCCCGAATGTGTATCCAGAGTTATTCTCAAGAGCAGCGTGAGGCGGGCTGGGGATGTAGCTCAGCAGGGCAGTGCTTGCCAGGCAATCGCAAGATCCTGAGTTTGATTCCCAGTACAAAAAAGGTGGAGGTGCGGCCTAAAGAGCTGGACTGTTTGTCCAGGCTCAGCTCGTGTGCTGGGGGACCTGGCCACGCTGCGTGCTGCCTCCTGAGTGGCCTCGGTCAAAGGGCACAGGGTCCACGGGAAGCCTGGTGGCTGCATCTTCAGGGCAGGGTCCCCAGGGAGCTCTGTGTGCCACTGGGAAAGTGGGCAGGAGCGGTTTTGACTGGGCGCACTTGGAGGCTGCGGCCTGGTCACGCCTGAGGCCTCCCCTGCTTTTCTCTCCAGCAGGCAGCTCCAGTGCTTTCTGCCCAGCCTGGGAGACTGACTGACTGGCGTCTGTCCATCTCCCTCTGCTCTCAACAGCAGGAAGGGGCTAAAGCACTTAGTTCCCTGGACAGCCCCAAGTGGAAGGGCTTGCTAGGTGCCCGGCCCACACGGGCTGCCCATTGTGGCCCAGCCTCACCATGGAGCTGGGCCTGAGGTGGGCCCCTGCTCTACGCACTGAGCCACATGTCCACGGGGCTAAGACGCAGCCACAGGGGCACAGGCACACACCCATGTGCTCGCTTACCGCCCCCATAGTTCCCTGGGCATCTTACCCAGTGTGCGCATCGCTTTTGCTTTGACTTTATTGCCCCTGGTGACTCAGTCGGGTGCAGAGCTGCAGGAGGAGGACAGCCAAGCCCCAGGTGTCTGTCCACCACGGGGATACGCCCTTCTTCAGCAACTGGGCAACTGGCGGCAACACCCAGGTGGGCCACAGGGCAGCGTGGGGATCAGAATGAGAAGATGGGCTCCTCGCCAGGTTTCCCATTCCCACCTGTGACCGCAGCCGGGCCCTGCTCCCTGGAGGCTGGCAGGGCCCGCAGCCCGTCACTGCGCCGAGCTCAGGCCCCCCATGGGAAGGGCACCCTGGTGCAAGCCCGAGGTTCCCTGGCACTGAGTGATGTGGCACCAGCTCCTTGTGGGGTCTTGAAAAAGCTGACACGTCACCTCGGGGATGCCGTCGGGGAGGGTGGTCGGCATCCCACTGTCTGAGGGCGTGTACCCCGCCCTCCTCTCCTCTGCCCTGAGAGATGACTGTATTTTCCCTTCCTGTCCCTGCCACCGCTGTCCGGGTGCAGTCCGCACAGTCAAGCCCATCCAACTCGAGCTCCAGCTCTGACTCCAGCTCCGACTCAGATTTTGAGCCTTCCCAGAACCACAGCCAAGGTGGGTGAGCAGGCAGAGGCCGAGGCTGGCAGGGGAGAGGCGGCACGGTGATTGGGGATTTGAGTGCTCGTACCTGCGCTCTCACGAGAGGGATCCACTGGATCCGCGCGGGGGACTTGGTGGTGGCTGGCCGGAGGCTGTGGAGGCTGAGCCAGGGACCCTCACCTGGCTGTGTGCAGGCCCTTGGGACAGGGTGCTCAGCGTCCTGGGCCCCGCAGACCTACGCAAGTCCCTGGCGGCTGGAGAGCTGGTGCTGCAAAGCAGAACAGAAACAGGGCCAGACCTTTCCCCAGGTCTAGGCTGAGACCCTTCCCTGCTACAGCCCAGGTGTCTGCCCCCAAGAGACGGCACTGGCCCCAGCAGGCCGGGCAGCGTGCCTCCCCGGCAAGGCTCATCGGCCCCTGCCCGGCCACCCCAGCCTGTCCTGCCCACCCACCGCATCTTGTCTGAGGTGCAGGCTCTCCGTAGCCTGGGGCTCCGGATATCCAGTGGCCACCCGGTGGCCACCAGGTGGCCCCGAGGCCTGGGCCACCCCTCTGCATGTTGTCTTGCTGCAAGCTGCCCGTGGGGCTTTTTGTGGGAGGGCACAAGCCAGCCCTGGAGTGGGGGCCCTGGGGACTAGGCAACCTGCAGAACACAGCACCCTCAGACCCAAAGCAGGTCTTCTGGTGGGTTGGAAGACCTGTTTCCAACCCTCCCCCCACCCCCATGGCTAGAGTCCTTCTAGTGGTGCAGGGGAGGGAGTGTACGCCTGGCCTGGAGTCCATGCGTGGGCTGGGGGATGGGGTCCTTGACGCCCACACGCTCTGTGCTCCTATCATTGGGTTAGGGAGGGGACCTACTGAAGGGGAGTCATGTGACCAAGGTAATTGAGGGCTTTGTGTCCCTCTGTTGCCTTGGCAACAGGAATATAAACCAAGATGCCGTCTGTAGGGGACTGGAACTGGGTGCCTCTGGAGAAAGGGGAGGACGGTAGGCCGGGAGCAGCGGTTGGGGTTCCTGAGGGGCTGGGCAGGCCCGAGTAGGGGTGACGGCTGGGCGGTGGGCCTGCGGCCCTGGCTCCTGTGCCCTCTCCGGCGGAGCCTGGCTTGGCCTGGGTGCTCAGGAGCCTCTGATCTCTGATCTGGCTTCAGTGATGGAGGGTCCCGGTGGTCCCGCTGCAGGCCAGGGGCCTGGGGTCTGTGAAGAGGGCCAGGAAGGTAAGGGAATTAGGGGCCTTTCTCAGGGATTGGCAGGGGGGACATGGGCACGCACTTGTGTGTCATTTGGGGTCATCAGTGTTGAGAAGTTGCTGTGGGCGTAGGGGAGGCACCCCAGAGGCCCATCGGAGCCCTGCTGTCCCCACCCCCCAGGGCCCCTGCGCTCCATGGTGGAGGACCTGCAGTCCGAGGAGTCGGATGAGGACGACTCTTCATCGGGTGAGGAGGCCACTGTCAAGGTGAACCCAGGCCGGGATTCCAGGTGACTGGGCCAGCGGGAGGTAGCAGGCACTGGTGGTGACCAGGGTGACCGGGGCCTACTGCGATGGGGAGGCCTAGAGGATGGCCTGGGGCCGAGGGTCCCCACGGAGGGCCCAGTTGGGGTCAGGTCCCCAGTGTGAGGGAACACCTGAGCCCACTGGATGTTGGGGCTCCAGATGACCCCATGCCACCTAGACACTGCATTGGCCGGCTGGCCAAAGTCTTCCATCGCAGAGGCCCCGAGGAGGCACCCCTCGGTGTGGCAGAAGGGGTGGTTGCCACGGGGAGGACCTGTGCCCTCTTGAGCGGGGCAGTGCTTGAGCCCTGGGGAGTCCTGTGCCCAGGCCCCCAGCCCCCAGCCCTTGCCTACGCATTTGTGCCGCAGATACCCTGGTGTGGGTAGAAGGGCTGTGTGCCCTTTGGGTGCCCCAGGTCCGTGGAGAGCTCCCAGCTGTATGCAGGCACTGGGTTTTTGGTCTCCTGAAGACCCTGGCCTCGGCGCAAATGAGAGATTCTGGGCTTGTCCAGGGCGGGAGTGACGGCTAGGCGCAGTAGAGGGCTGGGTCAGGGCCAGAGTCCCCTCTCCAAGAGCCTGAGGCCTCCGGTCTCCAGGGCTTCTGTGAGTTGGCACCTACATCCGTCCACGCCACAAGCCACAGGAGGTTTAACAGACTCTTGCAGCCATTCTATTACTGGTTTTTAAAAAACCAACAAAAACAACGCCATCCTGAAAGCCAAGGTCTGACAGTCTTCGCTCAGGTCTGCTGTGTGCCAAGGCTCCCAACCCGGTTCCATGCAGGCTTCTGCCGCGGGCACAGTGGGTTCCTACGGGGCAGTGTGGAGTCTGCTGGTACTGAGAGATTGGCAGGCACCGTCCTGATGTATGGGCAGGCAGCAGTGTGGAGACCTGACCAAAGAGGCTCCTGGCATCCCCTCCTTGCGGGGCCCTGGCTGGGAGCTCACTGGTGGCAGGGCTGAGCGGCTGCTGTCCCTGCACCTTCTGGGGAGGGGCCTCGGGTGCGGGGTCACAGCGGGTGCTGGCGAGGCCCACCTGCTGGAAGCAGCAAGAGGCAGCATGAGGAGCAAGCAGGAGGCTGTCGTGTTGCCCTGGCAACCAGAGTCTGACCTGGAGTTGGGTCCTCGGGCCAGAGCAGGGCTCCTGGGAAGAGCCTGGCGCTCGCTGTGGGAAGGGTTGAATGGAGGGCACAAGCTGCACCTGGTTAGGGAGCAGGACAGGAGCCAAGAGGTGGTCACACTGCCCAGTCCCAGCCTGCAGAGGGTCCCCTCGTGTCCTGGCACTTCCTTTAGTAGCCTGGTGAAGGGGACAGCCCCTTCCCAGGCAGAGAGAGGGAAGTGTATTAAACACGTCAGGTAGCAGTTGTTGGGGCCTTTACTGGCTCGAACTCAGAGTGACAAAACAGGAACTGGACGCAGAGACTGCCTAGGCCGTTGTGCACGCCCGCGGGGGTGGGCGCACCCCGCAGAGGGGCTGGGGTACCGCTCAGTGGTGAGCACCTGCCTGGGTGAGGCCAGGGTCAAGTGCTCAGGGCACCGCTGGGCAGCACGTGTCACCCAGACTGAGGAGAAGCCACAGGGTTCGCTGCTGATCAGCACCGCCCTGCCATGGCCAGAGTGATCCTGTGTGGCTGCAGATCAGAGCTCAGTCCCCGCGCGCAGCCTCCTCTTACGGAGGAGGAAACAGGCGGAGGTTGAGACCTGCCCCCAGGCCGCACACCTTCGCTGGATGCTGCATAGCACCCCAGGGCCGGCATGGCAACGCTAGGGCTGGGGGCCTCCCGCAGGCCGCAAACCACCTCGAAGGGCGGCACCGGCGGGGGGAGCGCCCTCGGGCTCGGTGCTCCCAGGGCCTGGCCTGATGCAGCTCCCTGTGGGGTCCAGGTTGAGCTTCAGCGACAGCGAGAGCGACAACAGCGGTGACTCCTGCCTGCCTGGCCGCGAGCCCCCACCTCCGCAGAAGCCGCCCCCACCCAACAGCAAGGTGAGGGCGCCCAGGGAGGCTGGGCGTGGTGGGGGGTGGACAGGGCTGGGGGTGGACAGAGCGAGGGCTCAGCAGACTCTTGGGTCTCCCGCAGGCATCGGGCCGGAGGAGCCCTGAGCCCTGCAGCAAGCCTGAAAAGATCCTCAAGAAGGGAGCCTACGACAAGGTGACCGCGGGCCCGCGGGCAGGGGTGGGCTGGCCCCCCTGCAGCGGCCGCACTGGCTGGGGAGGGCTGGCCAGGGGGGGGGGCCTGCTGGGCTGAGGCTCGTCTGCCCCCTCCCAGGCCTACACAGACGAGCTGGTGGAGCTGCACCGGCGGCTGATGGCGCTGAGGGAGCGCAACGTGCTGCAGCAGGTAGGCCGCCGGAGCCCTCCTCCCGCAACTCCCTCTGCCTCCAGGCACTGAGGCCCCGCCCCCTCTTGCAGATCGTGAACCTCATTGAGGAGACCGGCCACTTCAACGTCACCAACACCACCTTCGACTTCGACCTCTTCTCCCTGGACGAGAGCACCGTGCGCAAGCTGCAGAGCTACCTAGAGGCCGTGGCCACATGACCCTGGGTGGGAGCTGGGCCCTGCCCCCCGCCGGGGTCCTGGGAGGCCACGCAGGCCCCACCTGCCTCCCTTCTCTCCACGCACCGCCTACAGCACTGCCTTAGCGACCGCCCCGCCCGGCCCTCACAGCCAGCTGCACTTTCCTGGGTGGCTCCCGAGTGCCCTGGGCCGTCTGGTGGGCACCCGGGCACAGTCACCCGGGCACAGCCACCCGGGCGCCCCTTGGAGGGCGGTTTGTGCAGAAGGCAGAGCTGGGCCTGGTTCCCAGAAGAGAAAGTAGCTCACGCAGAACGGGCGTGGCTGAGGGCCCCCAGCTCCGCCTTGCAACTGCGGGCCTCTGAGCAGCCGGCCGTCCTGTGCGCGGCGCCCCCAAACGGTTCAGAAGGTGCCGGGGCTGCAGGCCCTCGGAGGCCCGTGAGGTCTGCGGCCGGCCAGGCCGGCCCGTCTGTACAGCTGTCTGTGTATTATATATATGTGCGCTGCGTGTGTTCCGGAGCGGGTCCCGTGTGCGTTTCTGTGCCGAGCTGCACGTGGGGGGTGGGGGGTGGGGGGGCTTGTAGGTTAAGATGTCTGTGGGGGTCTTGTCTCGGGCTGGCCCTCTCCAGGGCGCAAAGGGAGCCTCCCCCTGGTTCCAAGGATGCCAGGCTCCCAGGCCAGTGAACACTACAGCCGCTCCGGGGTGGCCTGTCCTCAGGGCCAGGGCCACACGTGTCAGCGCCTCGGGGCTCCTCCTCCATAGGACCCTCTTCCTTCACAGTCATCGATCAAGTCTTCGAACTTTGAACAAATGAGCTTTTGCCAAATAAGACGGGACAGTTTGTGTTGGGAGGCGCATGTGGGCCGCCTCCTCTCCAGCCGCGGCCTTCGCTTCCGCCAGGCCCAGCCTGGGACATTCTCCTGTCTGCCTGAGGTTCTCCAAGGGCCACGCCACTCAGCCTCACTGGGCCAGCAGCCCTGGTGCAGCGCGCCCGCCCCCGGTGGTCCCGGCCCCGGCCCTGTGCCTCCGGAACCCGTCCTGACTTCAGTCATTGCCAGTGTTGGTGCCCTGACCAAGGTGTGGCTGGGGGCAGTGGGGCCCCGGACGGCCCCGTGCCCTCTTCCCTCTCACTAGGTGCCCCTCTTTCCCGTTACGGGCTCAGAGGGAGGCCCTGGCCTCTTCCCTGAGTTCCCTGCTCCTGTCCCTGCCCTGAGTCCACCGGAACACTCCCCGGGGGACCCCTGCCTACAAGGCGTCGCCCACACCAGCATTGCTGGGGGCCCCCCACATTCTCGGGGAGAAGCCCGACAACTCCGCAGGGAGCTCCTGCAGCCCCTCTGGCCTCTGTGGCCACTCTGACTGCCCTCAGGCCCCGCTGCCACGTCCTCTTCCCAGGCAGGCCAGCAATACTCACGGCGGGTCCTTGTCACCGCCCCTCCGGGAACTCTCCAAGACATGGGACAGAAGGACCTGGCCCCCTGCTGTGGGGCCACATGCAGAAGCCTCAGCTCCAGGCAGTGGCCTTCCTCTTGCCTGAGGATCCTGAGAGCCCCACGGCGACCCGGGCTGGGCGCTTTGCCACCTTTGTGGTGGCATCTGGCCCTTCCCGCAGTATCCGGGACCTTCAGGAGCACCAACCCACTTCTCAGTTACCTCCTCTGGCCGGAAGGCCTCACCGCTGTCCTCCAGAGCCGCTCTGGGACCCGCCGTCTCCGTGACAGCCGAAGGAGACGGCTGCCCTGGTGAAGGGTGCACCAGGGCCCTGGCTGCAGCCTTCCCAGCGGCCCCACCCCACCCCCCCCGCCGGCGGTCATGGACAGCTGGGCCCGCGCGGGCTCTGGGGACATCTCCATAGGAAGGGGCCGGCGCCTTGTGATTGCCACATGTCCTGTGTTATGCCGCCTGTCCCCAGTGTAAACCCCGTGTTTCCTCTCCTGAATGAATTGTAAACTGACGCCAGAACACAAAAGGTATCGAATACCTTCCTTCCCCACAAGGGTTTTTAACCAAGAATGTGTCTCGCTAGGAACTGGACACTTAACCGGCCCAAGACCGACTCCTGGATCAAAGGACAAAGGAGACGTGTGTTTGTGATGAGTTGCAGGATTGTTTCTGTCCTGGATTTTAAACTTTTTGTTAAAATTGTGAAATTATGGAGGAGTTTTATAGAAAAAAAGTGAAATAAAGTCAGAATGGAAAGCAGACCTCTGCATCTGCACGGTGCCTCCCTGCTGTGTAACGGGAGGGGCGCGAGGGCTCTGCTTGCGTCCCAGGGCCTCCAGGTCAGCGCGGGAGGGGAAGGAGGCTGGTGTGAGGCTGGTGTGTGGCGGGGGCGGGGATGAGGTGGGTGCAGTTGGCGTCCTGGACGAAGAGGGCACCGCCAGAGACCCAGAGCAGGGCGGTGGCGGCAAGCAGCCGCGGGCCTGGGCCACGCCACGCTGGGCTCTGTCCTGGGAAGCAGGGGCAGGGTTGTGCTTGCAAAGCAGACTTGGCTTCCCTGGGTGAGTGGGTAGATGGGTGGTACAAAAGTGAATGGGCTTCATGGGTGCAGGGATACGTGGGTGGGTGAAGATGGATAGGAAAATAGATACCTTTGGCAGGAGCCCGGGTGCCTAGCTGCCCCTTTCCATGTATGTCTTGCTGTGGCCCTGGTGTGACAGAGCTGAGGGACCCTGGCGGAGCTCTTAGCGGCTCTGTTGAACCGGATCTGTGTACTCCAGGCTCCAGCTCCGCCCAGAGGCACAGATGCCACTCACGCGTGGCACACATTGCCAGCGTGCACCCGCTGGCCACCCTGAGTGCAGGGGCAGCTGCCAGTGGACACCCCTTGCTGCAGCAGGTGGCAGCTGGGGGTCTTCCCAGCCAGGCACAGCCTGACACCAGGTCCCTCAGGAGCTATTTCCGGTTCTCCTGAAGTTCCCTTCCACCCAGGGCCGTGGCTGCCAGAACCTCTGCCTTCCCTGCCAGAGAAAGCTGCAGCTTTTGTGCGGTTTGCACCCTACAGGAGGGCAATGGAGTCAGCAAGGGGCTGGCCTAAGACCGCGTGGTGCCTGGGCCCTCGGGTGGCGGTGGAAGGACTGTGTGTGAAGTCATAGTAGACTTCGCGTCCGGTCACTTGGCCGCTTGCGGTGGGTACTGCGTCAGAATCCCCATTTGTTGTTTGGTTTTGGTTTTTTGAGGTAGGGTCTCACTGTGTAGCCCAGGCTGGCCTGGAACTAGCGGCGATCCTCCTGCCTCGGCCTGTCAAGTGCTGGCACGACAGGCGTGCACCACCACGCCCGACTGCAGAATCCCTGTTCACAGGTGAGGAGAGAGCCTCACAGAGTAGACTTGCCTCAGGTAACGCTGCACGTGCATTGGTGCCACCAAGGCCAGCCGTGCATGGCGCTGACGCTCTTGCCCTCCTGTGCCCACCCGCCAGTCATTCCTGACCACAGGTGACATCTAGGAGAGCTTTATGTAAAGAAATGCCTGACCCGTCTTCAACGACTGTTGCAACCCCCTGGTAAGGTTTTAAAAAATTAGTCTGAATTCTTATATGTTGGTGCAGTACTTTATAAGCTGTCCTGTGCGCTTAGGTAACCTAGAGATAAGACGATAATTTATAGAGGAAAGAGGTTTCATTAGACATGGTTCTGGAGGCCGGAAGCCAAAGATTGGGTGGCAGCTGCTCGGCTTTTGCTGCGGACCTCGGGCTCCTCCATGCATGGCGGAGAAGCAGAACAGAGAAGAGACTGAACTTCCACAGCAGCTAACTTACTCCTGCACAGGAAGGGAGGGAGCGGGAGGGGAGGAAGGAAAGGGTTTACAAGGTTCCTTACAACCTGCACACCTCCGAGACCGCACACACCTCCCGGCTCTATCCCCTCGGCCATATCCAGTCTTCCAAAGTGCTCCCCAAAACTTTTCTCTTTTTTATCTTTTGTGGTAGAGGAGACTGAACCCAGGGCCTTTGTACTGAGCTCATCCCCAGCCCTTTTATTTTTCATTTTGAGACAGGCTCACTGAGTCACCAAGTTGCCCAACTGGCTTCAACTTGTCATCCTCCTGCCTCAGCCTCCCAGAATGCTGACAAAGCGTGCACCCCCACACCCCAGGTCATTCTGGAACCTCTGCTTATCTGAGCCTGGTCCTGACCGTCCTTTCTCTTGACGTGATCTGTTGGCTAAGAGACCAGGATCGTGTTCTGTAGGCTCAGGCCTTTAGAGGGCCCCACGTCTCCAGCTAGAAGCTGGGCTGCAGCTGCTGTGTTGTCACAAGCTGAAATGTTTTCCAGTGTCCTTGCTTGTGTCTCTTCTGTTGCCCTGGGCTTTCCTAGAGATTTCTATTAAAATAGGCCCTGAAATAGGCCTAGTGGTGCTCAGGGAGGCTGAGGCAGGAGAATCTCAAGTTCCAACCCAGCCTCGGCAATTTAGCAACTTGGTGAGACCCTGTCTCAGAAAATAAAGCCCGGGGATGCCGTTCAGCGCAAAGGCCTTAGGCTCCATCCCCGGTGCTGAAGTAAACAACTAAATAAACTGGCTCTCAGTCTTACAGCGCGGTCCGTCCATCAGTGCCTGGCCGTGACACAGGACAGAGGGAGCACACAACGGCCGAGGCCGGGTACTTTATAAAGAACAGGCACTCTCTTAGCCTTCACTGTGGGAGCTGCAGACCACACTCGGGCGGCCCCATCGACTCGGCTTGGCTGTGGTGAGGGCGGCCATGGCCACACCACGGCGGGGCTGTGTGCAGAGGCCCCGCGATGAAGCGCTCCAGGCCAGGCCTGCTTGATGCCCACCCCTCCATCCTGTGAGGGTGGGGGCCCCACAGCGCTCGGCACCTGGGGACCAGCCCCCAGCACGGGAGCCGTGGGGACAGGCGTGCAGACCACTGTGCGTGGACCAGGGTCCACCCCGCGTCATGCTGGCGCCACAGGGTCGGAGCCCGCCACCTTCTCCGAGCCCCTCCTCTGAACAGTGCCGCTTTGGGACGAGGCCTTCAAGAGTGGGTCCGTGGGGACCCTTCCCCTCTCCCTGCAGCACAGCACTGGGGGCAGGCCGCAGGTGGTCACGCCCGCCCCACCCGCTGCAGGTCAGGCTCCGTCCTCAGGGTGGAGCTGGGAGCCTCACGGGCGTGATGAGGTCACTGGGGAGGAAGTGATGTCATCTCCAAGGGGCCCTGGTGCGCTGTGCACTCCAGAATGCAAACACTGCTTTTAGAGAGACCCTTTGTGCTTCCCATCCTGTCTGAGTTCTTCCTGTCACACGGGCTTGCGCCGTGGTGTCTCCGCCTCAAGACGCAGCCGCACCAGCACCAGTGCCAGCACCATGCTCTGAGGGTGTCAGTCTCCAGCACTGTCAGCTAAATAAACCTTTCTCTCCTTTCTCTCCGTCTCTCTCTTTCTCTCACTGGGGATTGAACCCCGGGAGCCCCAAGGTACATCTCTCCAGCACTTTGGAGACGAGGTCTTGCTAAGTTGCCCAGGCTGGCCTCAAACTTGACATCCTCCTGCCTCAGCCTCCTGAATAGCAGGGATCACAAGCGTGCTCCCCTGTGCCTGGCTGTGAGTTCCTTTCTGTGTCTCTGCCATGCGCTGGGTGCTGAGCAGGGTTTAATAGGCTCCATCTGAACCCTGAATCTCCTCAGTGATTCTGACGCATGCAGCACATGAACCCTGAGCCCGGCTCCCCATCCCGGGGGCTGATCTCGGTGCCCTGCTCGGTCCTCCGTGCGCCGGGGAAGGCGCCGAGCTAGGGGGCGCTCCTGTGCCATCCAGGGCGGGCTGCCGAGCGCCGCTCCTTGTCCCGCAAACGTGCGCGTGGATTCCTCCAGGTGAGAAGAGAAGCAGGGCTCGGTCTCCGGGGCCTCAAGGGCCGGGGGTCGCTGTAATTCAGGGTCCCCTCTCAGTGCTGCCGGCAAGAGGCCGGGCGGTCTCCGTGGGGCATCCTGGGCACCGCAGGGTGCTGAGCAGCGCCCCTGGCTCCCTCCCTCTCCACGCCAGCAGCACCCTGAGCCCTGAAGCCAGAGGTGTCCCCAACCTCCCACAGGGTCCCAAGAGCAGGACGGCTCCAGGGCTGAGAAGCCCAAGTCAGTGAACCAGTTTTATTGTTCTTTCCAACCTGAAGGCAGAGCCCGGAGAGGGGCTCGGTCCTCACAGGGCCACCCTCCCTCTAGGAACACATCCCTTAATGTCACAGGCAGAGGCAGAAGACAGGCAGAAGAGGAATCTGGACCTCCTAAGGGCGTTGTGTGAGCGTTGGAGCTGCCTGGGGCCTTTCCTGGCCACTAAAGCCCCTCCCTGTCCTTGTAGAAGTTCTCGATTTCGGCTTGGTATAGCTTGGTCACAGTCGTCCTCTTCAGTCTCGATGTGACTCCTGGGTGTGACAGAGGGTCCTCGGTGGGGCCACGGGAAAGCCTGGTCCTCAGAGGGCCGAGCCCGTGTCAGGGGTGCAGAGGGCCAGAGCCTGTGCCACAGCACCCCAACAGTTCCCACCCTCCACAGCCACCACTGCAGGGAACAGCAGCCCTCACTGCAAGGCAGTGGACAAAAAGCATAGGTGCTGGGTATGGCGGTGCTCGCCTGTCATCCCAGTACTTAGGAGGCTGAGGCAGGAGGATCTTCGTGAGTTTGAGGCCAGCCTGGGCTCCCTAGTGAGACCCCATCTCAAAAATAAAACAAACAAAAAAGCACAGGTCACAGGAGTGGGTCCCCACCCTGGAGGTTGGGGTTCTAGACTCCTTTGACACTAGCACGTAGGGACCTCGTACCCCTAAAATCCAAGGATGGGGTCTGGACGGGGTGCCACAGGAGGCAGCTCATCTTCCAGGAGGGAGGAAAGAGCTGAGGGGTCCCCCCTGCGACCTGTGTGCAGCAGGCCCGGGTGTGTTCTGTGAACGACCCTGAGCTGGGAGCAGCTGGACGGCCAGGGCCCCTGCCGCTCACCGAGCTCCCCGCCGCCCATTGAGAAGTCTGTGTCCAGCACGGCCCACTTGACAACCCTGGCGCTCTCGGACGGCGCCTCGGCGTTCACGGCCTCCATGCCTTTGCTGATGAACTCGGCGACGACGGGGTCGTTGTTGTGGATGACGTCCGCCAGCCTGGTGGCCCGGCTCCCCAGGCCCCGGCACAGCGCCACGGTCTCGCTGGTCAGTGCTGTGCAGGGCTCCCCCGTCTCCCAGTTCACCTGGCACTGCGGAGGGCCAGGGTCAGAGCAGCCCCCCACGAGGGCACCCCAGAGCCTGCAGCCCCCTCGCAGTCACCCCGAATCTCCGAGCCTGTGTCCTCCTCGCTCGCGAGGACGGCGGCTCCCATCCCGCCCCCGAAGTCCCGACGGCCACGGCCCCGGGCAGCCCGAGCACCTTGAGCGTGAGGAGGGCGCACAGGTAGGGCGCGTCCTGGCCCACCACCACGGCGTAGTGGACGATGGGGATGTACGCCTTCACGCGCTCCTCGATGGGGCTCGGGTTGACCGTCTTCCCGGAGCACAGCGTGATGAGGTCTGCATGCAGGGGGGAGAAGCTGCAAACCGCCGCTCCCGGGGCCCGGGTGGGGCGGGCGGCGGGCGCCGTCACAGCAGCCCCTCCGCCCAGGTGGGGCTCCTCTCTATGAAGGGGTCCCCTCCGCCTCGTCGGACCTCAGCCCTTTCTTGGTCTTGTGCTGTGTTCAACCCGCACCGCTGTCCATGGCAGCGCTGTGGGCGTCCGCCCGATTCTGCTCACCCGTGTCCTTGCCCCTGATGTAGAGGAAGTCGTCCACATCCAAGAAGCCCAGGTCGCCCGTGTGCAGCCAGCCGTCGCCGTCCGTCTTCCTCTCCGTGCCCGCGTTGTCGCCGAGGTACCCCATGAAGAGGTTCCGGCCCCAGATGCTGATGGGCCCCGTGCCCTCCTCGTCCTCCTCCTTCACCTTGGTGCGGGTGCCGGAGAGCCCCTTCCCACAGCTGCGGGCGGGAGGGGCCTTTAGACCCGGCCGGGCGCTCCTTCACGGGGGTGGGGACTCCCCGACACCGAGTTTACCCTTTGCCTCTTCCCTACAAGGCCACCCGTGACCTAAGCACTCCTGGCTTCCTCTTGGCTCCCACAGGACAGGGCCACAGGTGACAAGAGCAGCGCCTGGCTGGGCTGGATCGGAGCCGAGCACAGGGCAGACAAGGACGCAGCACACCAGCCCTTGGCCGCCTAGGCACACACGCCAGCCGGGCACAGGGTGACCCAGGGGAGCCAGGACAGCTTTTGGGAGAACAGGCTGCTGTCGGAAGACTCCAGGCAGGGGGCAAAAGGAGGGGACAGGATGTGGGCAGGGGCCTGGCTTGTGTCCCGGGACACCAGAGGGTCAGCCCTCCAGCATGTCCGCTGAGGCCAGGTCTCCACCAGGACACCCAGGCCCCCCACACCAGCCCCGCTCTCTCCCAAGCTGTCTGGATCCGGGGCTGGAGGGAGCGGGGTTAAACGGCCTGAGTCAGCTGCGGTGGCGCACACCTGTCATCCCAGCACTCCGGGAGGCTGAGGCAGGAGTAGCAGTGTAAGTTGGACCATGGCCTGGGCAACTTAGCAACTTAGTGAGACCCTCTCTCAAAATTAGAAAGGCTGGAGATGGAGCTCAGTGCGAAGGCCCGAGACTCAATCTCCAGCACAGAAAAAGCAGAAACAGGGGCTGGGGATTTAGCTCAGCGGCAAAAGCGCCTGCCTGGCAAGCGCAAGGTCGTGAGTTCGGTTCCCAGTACCGGAAAAAAAAACAAAAAAAAAGAAAAAGCAGAAACAAAGTGTGGCCCCAGCCAACACCCAAGATGCATGGCGCTGTGCCCTGTGCAAAGATTCATGAAGTGAGTCTTTAATGGGACAGTACATGGGGGCTGGGGGTCAGACGAGGTCAGGAGGGTGAGGCCCCTGTGATGAGA
This sequence comes from Chinchilla lanigera, assembly GCF_000276665.1. Taxonomy (NCBI): domain Eukaryota; kingdom Metazoa; phylum Chordata; class Mammalia; order Rodentia; family Chinchillidae; genus Chinchilla; species Chinchilla lanigera. The sequence goes on from NW_004955495.1 coordinate 3,343,128, forward strand.
TTAGTGCCCTTACTACAGAGCTCAGAGAACTCTGGCTATCGCTCTGCAGCAAATGAGGACCCAGTGAAGAGGCTGCCGCTTCCGAGCCCGTAGGACAGCAATGAGTAATTAGGGCCAAGAGTCTGAGGTACAGCAGGGAGGCGACTGGAGGTCACAGACAGCCTGGTCAAGGTCAAACCACAGGTGCTCCCATAGGCTTGTATGAACAACTGAGGTCAGACCTCCCCGCCCTAATGAGCCAGTTTGCAAATTAGCCTCCAAGAGTGGGCTTGCAAATTAGGATTTCTGCCCAGCCAGTGAGCTGCGTGGAAATTCCTAATCGAAACCTCTCCTTGCCAGGCACAATGGCCCATACCTGACATACTGGCCCTTTGGGAGGCTGAGGCAGGAAGATCTTGAGTTTGAGCCAGCCTGGGCAATGAAGTGACTTAGTGAAACCCTGTCTTAGAATGAAAAGGCCTGGAGGAGTAGCTCAGTGGTAGAGTGTTTGCCTAGCTTGCACGAGGCCCTGGCTTCGGTTACAGTATTTGTACCTAGAGACAGTAGGACACCTCTCCTGCACTGGCCTTCTGGGACATAGATGGTGCTAATGGTGCCTCCCATATCCACAGCCTTGTTTAGCCCCTGCCCCTGCCCTGAACAGGGCAAACCTTCATGATTCCTCACGTGGCAGAAACGACCAAGTGCCACTTCTGACCTTATATCCTAACAGTCATCAGATCAAGTAAGTCACCCGATTAAATTAGAACGTTAGGCTGGGCATGGTGGTGCATGCCTATCATCCCAGTACTCTGGGAGGCTGAGGCAGGAGGGTTGCAAGTCTGAGCCCAGCCTGGGCAAGTTAGAGATTTAGCAAGACTCTGTCTCTGAAAAATAAAAAGGGCTGCAGATGCAGTTCATGTGAAGGCCCTGGGTTCCATCCCTAGTACCATTAAAAAAAAGAGAGAAATAAAAATGTCTATTGTCCTACACTCTTAGTTGCAGATCCCTTGCACAAAGCAGCAGATAGCTGGGTGTGGTGGCACACACCAATAATCCCAGCACTTGGGAGGCTGAGGCAAGAGGATCACCACAAGTTTGAGGCCGGCCTGGGCTACATAGTGAGTCCAAGGCCAGCCTGAACTGCCTAGCCAGACCCTATTTCAAAAAACAAAAAAGCAGCAGATAAATTTGTGGTGTTTTATTTTTCAGGGAGGGATTTTGAGACAGGATTTTGTGATGCAGCTCAGGCTGACCTCAAACTCATGACGATCCTCCTGCCTCGGCCTCCTGAGTGCTTGGGTTACAGGTGCGCATCATTACGCCCACCTAACAGCAGATAGATTAATACAGCGGTTCTCACAAGAAACACCAGGGCATTGAAATAATTCTCCTTCAGTGAAATCACAAACCCAAACCCTCCTCCACAAAGGCTTCCCACAGAGGTGCCCTGTCACGTGCTCTGGGCCAGGTGTCCCTGCGTGGGGGGCGGCCAGGTAGGGTGACAGTCACACCCAGGACCGTGCAGAGGAGGACGGAGGGTCCCAGGGTGCCCATCTGTGCCCCCCGCGGGCCAGGCCTACCTCAGCAGCCGGAAGTCCCGGCGCGTGGAGAGCGCGTGGAGGCCTGTGCACTCCGACAGGCCGTAGAGCTCGTAGATGGGGATGTCGAGGCTGAGGAAGAAGTCCAGGGTGGGCCTGGACAGCCCCGTGCCCACGTTGAAGAACTGCTCGCAGTGGCTCAGGCCCAGCAGCTTGCGCGCCCGGGTGAAGGTGAGCTTCTTGGCCAGGCGGAAGCTCATGGAGGAATGCAGGTCCCTGGGGAAGCAGAGGCGGCGGCGGCGTGGTCACGTGGCCTGGGGCTCCGCGCCGCGCCCCGCGGGCCCCGGTCCCAGCCTCACCCGAACATGCGCTTCGTGTTGGTGCTCAGCCCCACGTCCATGGCCCACGAGTCGACGCGCCTGCGCAGCGCCGTGGACGCCAGCTGGCTGGTCCTGAGGCCGTCCATCATCTGGTCCCACAGCCACGGGGTGCCCGGGAAGGTGGTGGGCCGCACCTCCCGCAGCAGCTCCGTCAGGTAGCCCTGCAGGCCGGACACTGTCCACTCCAGGGCCGCACGTCCGGGACTCTGCACCCAGGGGCCGCGCCAGGAGCGGGTCAGGGGACGCGGGGCCGGGTTGTGGGGGCCAGCGGGGCACCGCGGGGTCCCCTAGCCACCCCCACGGGGCGGCCAAGCAATAGCCAGCTCAGGGGTCCATGCCCAGCCTGTCCCCCAACTCGGGATCAGGAGAGCAGGGAAGATAAAGGGATGGGGAAGGGAGACAAGCAGACGAAAGGAAGCAAAGGAAAGGGGAGAGGGGCGGAAGTACGGGAGAGAAAGAGGAGGAGGAAGAGAGGAGGGGGAGGAAGGCCAGAGCCAAGCACAAGCAGCAGGAGCGGGAGGGAGTCAGCCTGGCCGTGTGGCTGCGTCCCGGTCTGCCGTTACCAGAAAGGACGCTGCAGTGATCCCAGCCAAAATACCAGTGTGAGTGCGGAGCCCTGCCCTGCCCTGCCCTGCCTGTGCCCCAGGGCCCTGCTGCCGGGGGCTTGTGCGCGGGTTTTTAACAAACTAAGGTGTGGTGTGCAAGGAGATGGCGGCGCTAACTGCCCTGACTTCTCATGACACATTATATATGCGGATCCAACCGTCACCTCATACGCCATCAGTGTGCTCTGTACCAATTGAAACGTAGAAGATTTGAATTAAATGCCAAAAAAGCCCAAGTGTGGTGAGCACAGATCTATAATCCCAGCACTGGGGAGCCTGGGGCAGAAGGATCATTGCGAGTTTGAGGCCAGCCT
>NW_004955495.1:3346386-3352805 GCF_000276665.1 Chinchilla lanigera
CACCACCCCGTCTGGATCAGGCACATCCCAAGGCTATGCACCACCCTCCCATCCACCTCCGGGACTTTGCACCGCTCAAGCTCTGTCCCCAGGAAACACTGACCACCGTCCCTCCCCGGCCCGGCCCTGCAGTCACCCTTCCTGTCTCTGTGCATCTGATGACACTGGACCTCCTGGGAGTGCGGCCTGCGGCGCGTGTCCTTCTGTTGGGCTGAGCTCGTGAGCAGCATGGCCTCAAACTCCATCCACACTGAACCAGCATTAGGATTTCCCTCTTTCCTCTCTCTTTTCTTTCCTTTTGCTTCCTTTTTTCTTGGTACTGGGAATCAAACTCAGGACCTTGAGCTTGCCAGGCAGGTGCTTGTGCCACTGAGCTATATCCCCCGCCCCTTTCTCTTTCTTTCATTCTTTCTTTCTCTTTCCTTCCTTCTTTCTCTTTCTCTTTCCTCTTTCTCTTCTTTTTCTTTTCTTTCCTTTTCTCTTCTCTTCTCTCTTTTCTTTCTTTTTTTCTTTCTTTCTTTCTTTCTCTCTTTCTTTTTCTCTATACTGGAGATGGAACCTTCACAATGAGTTCTGTCCCCAGCCCATTTGCTATTTTTTTATTGTGAGACAGCATCTGTCTAACTCACTAAATTGCCCAGGCTGGGTGGAACGTTCCATCCTCCTGCCTCAGCCTCCTGAATGCTGGGATGACAGGTGTGCGCCACCACCACACCCAGCTAATTCTTTCCTTTGAAGGCTGAGCACTGGGTGGATGGCCGTGCCGTGGTGCCGCGCCGCCTTCTGCGGATGCCTGGCTCGTGTCTGTCCAGTTTCAGCGCGTCCGCTGAGCTTCCTGCACTTCCTGTCCTGCCCAGGTTGGGGTTGGGGCGCAGATATCCCCCAGAGCCTCATGTGCTCTCAGGCGGGGCTGTGGAAGGTGACGGGACGAAGAAGCCACTGCTGACTTGCTGTCAGGGTCACGGGAGGCTCCGGCCCCCTCCGCAGCACCGCGTGTCCATCTCTGCTTCCTAACAGCCGCAATGCGAGCAGCTCTTCCCCGCCAGGCCCCGCTGCCCGCTTCTGCCTCGGGCCGGCCCACAGGGCTATAACTGCACCGGCACAGACCTCTCTGCGAGGCAGTGCGCGCCCTAATCCCAGTGCTTGGGAAGTTGAGGCATGAGGTTTGCCTGAGTTCAAGGCCAGCCTGGGTTACATAAACAAGTTCAAGGCCAGACCCTGTCCCCCCCACAAAAAAAAATTAAAATAAAAAACATATCTAAATAAATCCTTCCTTTAAGTTGTAGGTATCAGGTATGACTGTGCCTCTGCAGTGTAAGTCACCCCCTAGTGCAGGAGTGTGTGTGCGTGTGTGTGTGTGTGTGTGTGTGTGTGTGCTGTCCCCAGCATAACGGCTCACAACCCTTTCCCCGGCTGTACTTCACAGATGAGGACACTGAGGCCCAGACAGAAAAGGACGGAGGTCTCACAGCCAGTAGGGTGCAGGCGAGGATTCCCCACTCCGCACCGGGCGGTACTCACAGCACCAGGCGGGTGCAGGCCCTCGCTGCCCCTCTCAGCGTCCTGTGGGGAGAAGTAGAGGGCGCCGCCCACGGCGATGGCCACCCACATGTCTAAGATCTGGGCGCACACGTAGCTGAGCGGCAGGTAGCTCACCAGCACCTCCTGCCCGAAGGGTGGACACTTGTAACCCAGGCTCTGCACGGTGGCCGCCGTGGTCCAGGTGATCTGCGGGAGCCCGGCCGTTAGCTGCAGGCCCCCGGCGGCCCGCCGCCAGCCCGCCCCGTGCGACGCTCACGTTGTCATGGCTGAGCATGATGACTTTGGGCGAGCTTGTGCCCATCAGGCTGTACACGAAGGTGCAGCACTGGTTTGGCTTCTGGGAGTCGATGATGTGGTCCAGCGTCTCATCAGAGATGTCGCCGCCAAGGTCCAGGAACCTTTGCCACTGCCGAGAGGCCAGGAGTGGGCGGCGGGGGCAGAGCTGACCCAGGAGCCTCCCCCCCCCAGCGCCCCTCACAGCACTGCGGGCTCAGTGGGGGCCCGGGGCCCTTGCTGGCACCCAGCGGCGCACGTACCGAGTACAGATTGGGCTGTGCGGTCTGGATGTCGTCCTCGTACTGCACGATCGCCTTGAGGTGCTTCAGGGAGCTCTGGATCTGCAGGACCCCTGGGCTCAGCACCACCACGCTGGGACCCGGCCGCTGCAGTCTGGGCTCCCTCCTGAGATGGCAAGGGGACCCTCATCTCTTTCCTTTGTTTTCAGTGCTGGGGATGAAGCCCAGGAGCTTGATTTGCTAAGCAAGCGCTCACCGCTGAGCTACACTACAGGCTTTTTATACATTTCATGTAGAGACGGGATCTGGGTGAGTTGCCCATGCTGGGTTTAAACATGCAATGCTCCTGCCTCAGCCTCCCACCCAATGTTGTTTTTTTCCCACCCTAGTACTAGTGACTGAAACCAGGACCTGTGTTTTTTTTTTGTTTGTTTGTTTTGTTTGGTTTTTCTCCGGTACCGGGAACCGAACTCACGACCTTGCGCTTGTCAGGCAGGTGCTTTTGCCGCTGAGCTAAATCCCCAGCCCCAAAACCAGGACCTGTGCACTGAACTACATCCCCAGCACCCACCCCCTTTTGATTCTGAGACACCGTCTTGCTAAGTCAACTACGTTGTGCAGGCTGGGGTTGAACTTGGGACTTTCCTGCTTCAGCCTTGCACAGCACAGGGGTTACAGATGGGCGCCACCACGGTGCCCTTAATGGGGCAAAGCACACATGACTGTACCATGGTGGACCATTTTAAGTTTCTTTCTTTCTTTCGTTTTTTTTTTTTTTTTTTGAGGCAGAGTCTCACTATGTAGTTTAGGCTGGCCTTGAACTCACTATGCAGCCCAAGCTGGCCTCAAACTCTCCGTGATCCTCCTGCCTCAGCCTCCAAGTGCTGGGATGACTGGCGTGTGCCCCCACGCCCAGCTCTTCCTTTCTGTCAGGTGCGGCCCCCTGCCTTGCCTGGCTCCTTGGCCTGAGAGGTTCTCACCTGGCTGACTTTCTCCAGCTGTTTATTGCTGTCCACCACCAACACATTTATCTCAGAGTGCTTGGCGATGACCTGGCAGGCTTTTGGGGAGGTGGTGGGCGAGATGCCGACAGAGATGCCTCTAGAAGCAGAGTCCGGGAGCTCGAGGCCTGTGGTGAGTGCTGCTGGGCACTGAGGGGTTCAGGAGTCCCCGATAACCTGACACCCACAGCGTGCCCTGTTTGAGGGTGTGGCTCAGGGGCCTCTGGGGTCTGGTTCCTGCCCGAAGGGCTTCCCTCAATGACCTGGACAGGTGGAGGGAGTACCGAGTGCTGGGAGCCCCGAGGCATGCGAAGGGCTTTCTGGAGGAGAGGGGAAGAGGGCCGGGCTTCACGAGCTGTATAGGAGTTCACTGGGGGAGAGAATATCTAGCTAGAAGGGTGAACTGAGCATGCTCAGGACTGGGTTGCGGGGAGTCCCACAGAGCACAGACTAAGCGGTCGCTCAGGCTCGGCTCCCGGCCTTGGGACCAGACAGTGAGAGCCCAGCTGTCTCCAGAAGGGGCAGGCAGGAGCCACCCTCCTTGGCACGCTCTGGGAAGACACTCTCCTTACCCTGCCATGATGGCCCCGATGCTGGCGATCACCCACTCCTCCGAGTTGAGCCCCAGGATGCCCACGGTGTGAAAGCGCTCCAGGCCCAGCTGCCGGAGGGACACCCTCGTGAGGCCCCGAGGGACTCGGCCGCCGCCGCCCGGCCTGCCTGAGAAGCCTGGCTTCCCTCTGCCCTGTGGTGTTTTTCCACGTTCCTTTCACTTTTACTAGATACAGTGTTGGGCTAGATACAGGGCGCACACCTGTCACCCCAGCCCTCGGAAGGCTGAGGCAGGAGGATTGTCCCAAGTTTGAGGCCAGCCCGGGCTGCATAAGCGAGTTCAAGGCCAGCCTAAACTACACAGCGAGACTCTGTCTCCAAAAGCATCCCGGGAACTCAAGCTCTGCTACACATTCAAGCGTTCGCATGACCCGACAGTCCAACGTGGCACACAGGTGGGCCCCGCTCGCTTGTGGCTGGGGGGATCGGTGGTTCCATCTGAAGTCAGGGGGGCGTCTCTGCCTTCCGTTCTGGGCTCTCAGACACAACTGCGCCCCATCTAACAGGTGTCTCAGACCCAACAGACCCCAGTGGAACTGCTGACGTCACTCTCCTCCTGAGCCCCAAGTCGGTTCCCTCCATGGCAGCTGTCACCATCACAGCCCACAGCCCTGCACCCTCCCAGTCTGCGGGGTTTGATCTGCTCCAGCCCAGTGCCCGACCTGGTCCCTCCCACCTCGTCCTCACAGCGCAGCGCTGAGTCCAGTCCTCCTTCCTCTGCCCTCAGCCCTCCATGGCTCCCACCTTCCTGGGCCAAAGCCCCAGTCCTCCTGCAGCCCGCAGGGCCTGCCCTCCCCTCCCTGCTTCCCCTGCTCCCTCTCCACTTCTCCTCCCTCTGCTCCAGCCACACAGCCGCCTTGCTGCTCCTGCAATGCCAGGATCTGTCCTGCCCCAGGGCCTTTGCACGGCTGTGCCCTTGGCCTGGGGCACCTTCCTCCAGATCCCCACGTGGCTCTCTCTTCCCACCTCATATGGTCTTTTTGAAATGTCGGCATCTCTCAGGGAGGCTGTCCTCACCCACTATATTTTACACTTCCCATCCCCACATATTTTACTTTCCTCTGGGTTATATTACCATCCCCAAGATCTTGCATGTTTATTGTTGCTGAGACAGGGCTCACTATGTAGTAGTTTAGGCTTGCCTTGAGTTCACTATGTAGCCTAGGCTGGCCTGGAACGCTTGCTGATTCTCCTGCTTCTGCCTCCTGAGTGCTGGGATGACAGGTTTATTATTCTGACTGGACAAGTCATTTGAGATCTCTTATTCCCTATACTAATCTTAAAAGTGGGCATTCAGATGGCTGTGGTGGCACATGTGTGTAATCCCAGCACTCGGGAGGCTGAGGCAGGAGGATCACTGGGAGGTCCAGGCCAGCCTGGGCTACATAGTGAACTCAAGGCCAGCCTGAACTGCGCAGCAAGATCCGATCTCAAAAAAAGTGGTGGCAGGGCATTCATTCAGTCCACAAACACCAGAGTGGGAACTGTACTCAAATAAAGCAGATCCTGGAGACAGGAGGGGCAAGAAGCTGTAATAGGGAAAGGAGAAAAGAGGGTTTGGGTTCTGAGGACCTCACTAAGGCCACGCCATCAGAGAGGGAAAAGGAGCTATCACTGTAAGAATGACAGCCAAGCTGGGCATGGAGGCGTGCGCCTGTCACCCCAGCACTTGGGAGGCTGAGGCAGGAGGATCTCTACGAGTTCAAAGCCAGCCTGGGCTGCACAGAGAGGCCCTGTCTGAAAAAAATCAAATTGTAGAGCTCTCTGACGTGAGTCCACCACTGAGTCCTTGCTGCAAACCTTCGAGCTAAATGCTCTTATAGATGAAAGATTTATTGATATTATGTATTTTATTAATATTATGTATTAACTTCTATATAAAATAATGTATTTTATACTAAATGTATTATAAAATATCAAATGTCTGAGATTAATATGTGAACAGTACATGTATATGTTAGATACGTTTTATGATGTATATGTCATATATACATACATATTTATGATATATGTCATATATAGCATAGTAACCATTTACTTTACATATGTATCATAGGTAAGGCATGCATTTTATATTATACTTATTTTATATGTAAATCTCTATCTTTCATATAGTGAAACGAGGCAGCAGAGTCAACATAATTCGTACAAGAACCCGTGGTTCATGGAAGGGCTGGGATTCGAATCCATGAACACGATTTCCAGCTGGAAATCTGGTTCTCCGGAGTCGCGAACAATAGGATACGCGGCGCCCTAAGAAAATAATGCGGCGCAGGCGCCTGGAGGCGAGGCAGGGCGGGGAGCTGGGGACGCGCAGGCGCACAAAGACGAGCACGGCACCGGCGCGTGAATGGGGGGCGGGGGGGGTGAAACAGGAGACCTGCGCAGGCGCAGGAGAGGAAGGCCGGCGCGGCGCGCAGGCGCAGGGGAGAAGCCGGGAGGGCCCGGAGAGGCGCGCGGGCGCGGGCGCGTCCTCGGAGAGGGGCGGGCGGGGCCGCCCTCGCGGTACCTTGAGGAAGGCCTTGGCGGCGCGGCGACACAGCTCGTAGTACTGGACGTAGGAGACCAGGTGCCAGTGGTTCCTGCGCTTGGTGCCGAGCGCGATGTAGCTGGCGAACTTGGTGGCCGCGTGCAGGACCATGTCGTGCACGGTGAGCGGCGCCTGCGCGGCGCTCGAGTCCTCGGCCAGCCGCAGCCGCAGCCGCACCTCGCCGTCGCGCTCCGCGGTCCAGTAGCTGCCGGCGGGGTG
>NW_004955495.1:3353100-3373775 GCF_000276665.1 Chinchilla lanigera
CTCCCACCTCCAGGGACCCCGGGATGCCCAACCTCTGGTTTTCCGACTGCGGAACGCTGCCTTCGGATGGGCTCCGGGTCCTGTCCACGAACGTGGTGTCCATAACGCCTCTGCCTCCTGCCTCGCCGCCTCAGGGGACACCCCGCTTGCGGGTGACAGATTGTCACCCTAACCGCGGTCCCGGGTGTGGAGGGCAGGGGGCGACACGCTGGGGGCACGACGATTCCCGCCTGGTCATGGGGTGGGCAGGGAAGGCTTGGACGGGAGGCGGGAGCCTGTTGGAAGAGGGAGCAAGTGACAAAGGCCGTCGGGGCTGGCGTTGAAGGACAGGACAGGGAAAGCATGGAAAGAAATGAGGTAAGACGGATGTGAGTGGGGTTTTCTAGCACCTTCCATGCCCGTCTCCCACCCAGCGTGCTGCCCGGCTCATGCCTGCAGGAGCTGGGGTATATCCGCCCCAGGCTGCTCCCCTACCCACCGCGCACGGGCACCGCTCTCTGGCACCGGCGGCAGCTTCCTTTTATCAGCCGTGTCATAAGCAGTCTCCAGGCTGGACATGCAGAATGTTCCTGTGTGCAGCCAGCCCTTGTGACCTCACTGGGTTCCGAGGACCGCAGCCACACACAGCTTGCCGCCCCTTTGCAGGGGCTGGTCTCGGGGGGCAGGGAGGGGTGACGACCTCCACCACCGCCACATGCCAGCAGCCTCCAAGATGTGAGTCCCCAGCGAGGAAGTGGCGGGACTCCAGAGCTAATACTCTAGTGACGGAGTGTACAGAGAAACCTGAAGAAGAGCAGAGAAAGGGAGCCTCCCCCCAACGCAGTTCTGAGCAACAGGGACTTTGAAGTCCGTGAATTCCTTTGCGCACAGCCTGCACCCCCCACCCCCATGCGCTTGCACAGCTTCCCTTTCCTGGGACGCTGTATCCGATCCTTCGTGACCTCTGCGGTGGGTATATAGAATAAAGCACTTCCCATGTGTGTTTACCGCTACAGTTTTCAAATATTGTTGGGTATTGAGACTTAATAGATCATCTAAAAGCCTTTCTGGTTCTTAAAAAACAGTAGAATGGTCCTCTGGGCATGATGGCCCATGCTTTTTATCCCAGCACTTGGGAGGCTGAGGCAGGAGGATTGCCCCAAGCTTGAGGCCACTCTGGACTACATAGTGAATTCAAAGCCAGTCTGGACCATAGTAAGACCTTTTTTTTTTTTGAAACAGGGTCTCACTGTGTAGTTGGCCGGCCTGGAGTCAGTAAAACCAAAAGCAAGACGGGCCCCTCCCTTTCCTCTGACTTCCTGTCCGACCCTGTGGTCATGTAATCTTCCCCCTTGTATTTCTCTCTTTCTGGATGCTGTCATTGTGATGCCATCCAACACGAGATCCTCGTGAGAGCCATGCCCTTGAATTTTTTTTTTTTTTGGTACCAGGAACTGAACTCAGGACCTTCCCGCATATGAGGCAGGCACTTGCGCCGCTGATCTACATCCCCAGCCCTGCTCTTGAACCTCTAAAACTCTGAGCTAAATAATTTAACCTCTCTTGCAGGCATGGTGGCGCATGCCTGTAATCCTGGCACCCCGAAGGTAGGGAGGAAGGAGGAACTTCATGAGTTCAAGGCCAGCCAGAATTACATAATGAGAACTTGTCACCAAAAAACAAACAAAAACCAAGAATATAACCTCTTATTTGAAAGTCCCCATCCTCAGGTATTTTGTTACAGCGATGGAAGACAGATTAGTGCACCTAGTTGTGATTTTGTTTTGCCCAGATTTGAGCTATCATGTACAGACCATAAGGCCAGTTGTAAAGGAACGGTACAAGAATTCTCAATGAATGCATGCCGCTGTGTGCCCATCACCACTGTCTGCTGGTGGAATGGACCCCTTTCCTTGAAAGTTCCTTTGAATGTGTATGAGGTCAAACCTACGCTGAGTTCCAGCCAATCCCCCATCTGCCTTCTCTCTACCAGAAATTTCTGGTAGGTAAATGGACTCAGAATATTGTTAGATGTTGTGGCACACAGCTGCAATCCCAGCACTCAGGAGGCTGAAGCAGGAGAATCGCCATGAGTTTGAGGCCAGCCTGGATTATATAGTAAGATCCTAGGTAGTCTCAAAATAAATAAATAAAACCAACAACAAAAAACAACTTTTGTGTGTGTGTCAGATTTCATCAACTGACCAGAAGTTTACCTGCATGTGTCCATAGTTCATTTCTTTTTATTGTGGAGGAGCATGCCACTGTGTGGATGTACTACATTTTGTGATATGTTCTTCCTTTTTTATAGACAGCCAAGATAGAAATATTACAGGCAGTCAGATGGGGCGAGTCGCTGGACTGCAGCAGATGAGAACACACCAGGACTGAAGAAGATTAAAGTCACAGTGGCCACATTTACGAACTTCCCGAAGGGATGAAGGGACGCTTGAGATTATTGGTACAGCCTTTTGAGGTCTCCCATAGAAAGAAACTTGATAGGGGTGAGCTGCTTCTCCCACCAAGATTTAAGGCTAAAGACAGACTATAGATTATTGACCAAGGTTACTGATGTCACCCATAGGCTCTTGCTCAGTATAAGCTAAGAGGCCATATTGTAATCTTACTGGTTAATTATAGTTTTGATCCACACTGTACCCACCTTGTGATTTTGCTCTATAAAGTTTTCTCAGAAGAGCAGGCTCATTGGCAGCCCATTCAGGACCCCTCTGTCTCAGCTATTCCTATTCCCCAGTAAATGTGCTACTCTTAACCTCCATTGTTCTTAGAAGTCATTCTTCGACTTTGGGGAACATGAACTCTATCTGCTGACATCTAGCAGGTTGGGAGTTACGTATTTTCGCCTAGATCACTGTGATGTGCATCTGGATTTTCTCCCACCATTTGGTAATTGTGACTAATGCTGATAGAACAGATACTCATGTACCAGGGTTTGGTTGTTGCTGACAGGTGTATTCATTTCTGTTGGGTTTCTGTGTAGGAGCCGAGTTGCTGGGTGACGGCGCCCCCGTGTTGAACATGTTACATCCCCCGTTTTCCGCAGTGGCCGTGCCATTTCCCATCCCCACCGGTGACGTATGTGGTATGATCGGGCCAAGACCCACACAGAAACGACCAGACCTTCTGACACGAGAGGAGTCTTTATTGGGGGAAGCGACGTGGCGGGCTGCCCAGCAGACTAGGACAGCCCTGATCTGAGCAAAGCATGGGGTTTTTAAGCCGTCTTTTGGGGAGGGTGTCTCTAAGCCAGAACATTTTCTGGGAGCGGGTGTCCGTGGGTCAGAACAACCCGAGCAGGGTGGGTTGTTTGTAAGAGTTGAACGTCTGGTTCTGCCAAGGCGGATGAGGGCGAGATTGGCTTTTGTTGAGGGGACCTAGAGGGGAACAGGTGAAGAGGAAGTTTTTATTAACTCCTTAATAAAAGAGCTTAAATCTCGGGGGGGGGGGGGGTTGCCTTGTGACTTAAAAGTATGAACGCGCTCACCACGTGCTCACCTTGCTGTTATCAAAAGCATTAGCACTCTGGAGGGTGTGAAGGGGTGCCTTGGCTTTGATTTGCATCCCCTTGACGGCTGACGGTGCTGAGCACCCTTTCTCGCGTACTCAGTAGCTATTTGTGTATCTCCGTGGAGACATGCATTCAAATATTTTGTTCATCAAAATTAATTTTTTTTGAGATAGGGTCTTCCCAGATAGTTCAAGCTGTCCTTGAACTCACTATATAGCACAGGCTAACCTCAAACTCACAGAGATCCTCCTGCCTCAGCCTCCCAAGTCTTGGTATTATAGGCATGTACCACCATGCCTGGCATTTTTTCCATTTTTAAATTGGGTTATTTGACATGAGTGTGTGTGTGTATGTGTGTGTGTGTGTGTGCGTGTGCGTGAGACTGGGGATACAGGCCAGGGCCTTTGCACTGAGCTACATCTCAGTCCTTTTTCTTTTCTAAGACAGTCTCAGTTGTTAAATTGCCCAGGCTGGATGTGGTTGCACTCAGTCCTGGGGGCACCAACCTGATCTTCCAAGGCCTCTGGCTCCTCCTCGGCCCAGGAAGGTGTCTGATACCCTGCTTCTCCTCTCGTGCTGTGCTGGGGACTGGGGGCCTAGTCAGCTTCACAGGGGGAGGGGATCATGTCCTGGGGACTCCAAGCCCCTTCCTATATTTCTGTTTATGGTTGTGATTTAGTATTCACTGTCTTTACCCAACACTAGGTGTTTTATAAAAGAGAAACTGAGTTTGTCCTGGCTGGGCTCATTCCTGTCCCCACGCCCAGGCTGTTCCATTAGGGCCTCCCCCCACCCCCGCCAATGAAATGGACCGTATGGGGTCTCGGGGCCCTGTTTAGGGCTACCAGGAGACTGGTGGGAGCAGAACTCCCTGCCACCCCCACTAGGGGGGTTCTTGTGCAAATGGGCCCTCTGCCCACCTTTGGGTGGACGGAATCTGGAGGGGATGCCTGAAGGCGCCCCGGCCCTCTCTGCCCTTTGTCTGCGTGCCCACCGTCCCCAACCAGGAGCCCCATAGGGGTTGGCAAGGGGCAGAGCCATCGGGTGTGTTGCACCCTGGGATGCTGTGGTGGTTGAACCTGGCGTCTGGCAGATGCCAGTCAAATGCTCAGGTGACGTCTGGCCATGGGCCACAGGCCAGGTCACATCCTCCTGGCTTTCCGTACATTCACCACTTTTTAAACAAATCTGTACAGACTTTTCTACAATACCTATCTGTGACTTTCTGGAACTGTGGGGTTCCCCTACCCCCTTTATCTGGTGTTAAACTTTTCTTCTTGTACCAGTGGATCTGGCCCCAAGACACTACCCACACTGGAAGGGGATTTCCATAATAAATATGTAAACTAAAAAAAAAAAAAAAAAAATGCCCAGGCTAAGCTTGAGCTTGTGATCCTCCTGCCTCAGCCTCCCAGAGTACTTGGATTACAGGCGTGTGTCGCCACAACCAGCCAGCTTTTTTTTTAAGATAATTATAACGGTGCTGTTATACTCACGATTTTCAAGTATAATTTGTAAACTACTCCTCTTACTCTTTTCCTGCCTTAAAGCACAGCTAGTTCTTGGTTCATGCTAATTTTTAGAAGTGTGTACACTGCAAACTCTAAAAACCAAAACAAGTGGATCTTGGGGACATATTTGGACACAGCTATCAGACTGAACTAAAAGCACCAGCTCCTTGCAAAGATCACACATTCTATTGCGTGTAGCACTTCTTACTGTGTTCTTGCCATCAGAGAAAAACTTGGCGTCTTTACAGTTATCTTCCTTTTTTGGTTACATTTATCTCTTTTTTTCTTCTTATATTGTCTTTTTGAGACAGGATTTCACGGTGTACTTCAGGATGGCCTTGCACTCACTTTGTAGCCCAAGCTGGCCTCGAACTCACAGGGACCCATGGGGAGCCCTTCGTGGTCCTAGTTGTGGCCCAGGAAGTTTATATCTGTAACCCCATGGAAAAGTTACTGGAATTCTAGTGAGTTAATTCCAATCTACCACTTCCAGTGCAACCCACAGCGTAAATAAAGACACAGTAATATATCCCAAATGGTGGGGAATCAAGGGGGTCCTGAGTCCAGCTCCAGTGATGGTAACTGGAACCAAGGCCTCCACCCAGGGCCGAACCCGGGTTTTATTCATTCGTGAAGAAGGGAGTGGCCTGAGGCTGAGTGACTGTGAGAAGGGCGGGTGAGCGCCGCGAGCTGGGCTAGGTAGGAGGCCCGAATCCCCTCTGCAGTATGCAGAGCGGAGGATGTGCAGAGGAGTAACCTGCGTGACACGACTGAGGCGGGATCTAACGTTTTGGGGCCGCTGACTCAGCTCTGATGTGTGATCTTTCAAGCCCAGGGAGGTCACAGCCTCTATCTCGCGGCTCGATCCCAGCCGGCAGTGCGGAGCACGGCTCCCACCCCACCTCGTCCCAGAGCACACAAGGGAACCCAGGGCATCCGGGGAAAGACGCCTGTGTCAGAAACCACCATCGGCACCTCGGCTGGACCAATGGGCATGGCTTAAAGCCAGTTGAAGGGATAAGGAAAAGTCCCGGCCAGCTCTGTACAGATCAGTACATGGAAACAGGGCCAGGCTCAGCTGAAATGGAGACAACTGCTCCTCCAAGGAGAACCGCCCAGGTGGTGCTCCCCGGCGACCTCCTGCCTCAGCCTCCCAAGTGCTGAGGTTACTGGTGTGTTCCACCACACCCCCGCCCCATACAGGATTCTTGAACACCCTCTTGTCTTGGGAGGTACTGAGAGGCAGAGCCTGGTGCGGGGATGTTAGGGCGTTGGGGGTGTGACCTGGAAGGGGTCTGAATCCGGCTCCTGCACTTCCCCTCCCCTCCCTCTGCTTCCCATCTGCCCAAGGTAAGAGGCTTTGCCTTGCTGCAGGATGTGCTGTCCTCCCGCAGGCCAAAAACCAACGGCTAACGGGCCATGGGCGGAAACCTCCAAGACTATAAGCCACACGGAGCCCTTTTTCTCTTTAAATCTATTTCTCCCGGGTATTTGTTGTAGAACAAAAGTTGACTTAATACACCGTGTCAGGTCTGCTCTGCCTGTATAATAAGCTCGTAGGCAAGAGAGGAATAAACATCTGTTTTAAGTGCAAGGCCTTTATTACAGTAGTAAAACTGATCCCTAAATATGGATTAGTCAAGAGACACTCCTATTAAACAATTCTGATGATGTGACAATGCCGAGTGCTGCAGGAGTCGGTCACTGCAATCCTTGTATATCATCTCAGTGAGCCGTCATCGTCCCCTGTGAGATTTCCAGATTAAAAACCTCACAGCCTCAAAAGTTTGAGCTCACACACAGGTGGCCAGAGTTTGAACCCATAACTGATTTCAAAGCCCTCGCCTTTCCCATGAATCCACACAGGACAGCGTTTGTGTCTGGCTAAAAGTGAATGGAAGAAGAAAATGTGTTTACACACCATGGAGTACTAATCTGCCAGAAAAAAGGATAAACGAGTCACTTGTAGGAAAATAGGTGCGCCTTGAGACCAATGTTACGTGACATAAATCAGGCACACGATCTTAAATATCCCATGGTTTCTTTGATGAGAAACTCAAATTCTAAATAAAGAGCAAAATAAAGCTTAGATAATAGGAGACAGGGAGCTCTTTCTCAAATGGGATGGGGATCAAGAGATGGAGGGAGGGGAGGAAAGAGGGATGAGAAGAGGAATCAGAATGTGTTACGTACATGGACCAACTCCACGCAAGAAATGTAAACATGTACAACACAGGAACTCTGGGTGTGGCGGTGCACACCTGTAATCTCAGCACTGGGGAGGCTGAGGCAGGAGGATTGCTGTGAGCTCAAGACCACCCTGAATATGTAGCAAGACTTTCAAAAAAAAAAAAAAAAAACAAAAAAAAAAAAAAAAAAGGAAAAAGAAGCATTGCGCACACGTATACTAATTTTTTAAAAAATAAAAAGACAGGAGACGCTGAAGTGCCTTATTGTTAGAACTTATTAGAAGGGTTCCCAGGTTGCTTCCAGGCAGGCATGAAAGTTTTGGGATCCAGTTCTTCAGTCTTGTTTCTAATGTCTCAAGTCCTCTGGGGAGAAAAAAAAAATCCAGCTGCAGTCCACAGCTATCTACAATAGGCAGCCCTCTGCAGGCTAGCCAGCAGGCTTTCCCTGTGGGAGTCATGGCTCAAAGGTTCACGGGGATAGAAAGGTCATGGGGATCTTACTGCTTTTGAAAGCGCAGCTGCTGTCCGACAGGTGAGGAACGCAGAATCCGACCAACGGGAATCAGGTCCGGCTTCTCACTAACAGGAGGGGCGCCCCTCCCCAGCGTGGTGAAACCCATGTTTCCGAGGGGCTTCCCTGCTGGCGGCTGGAGAGAGGCAGACGCAAGTTACCCCCGGGAACCCTGCAGTGACAGGCATCCACCCCCCAATAGGCAATCGTCACCACGCAGAGAAAACTGAGGGAGCTGATCTTGTACAAGCTGTCGCCCCAAGCTCCCTCCGCAGTGAATGCCAGGTTGGTACCGCCCAAGAGAAATTCCGTGAGCCACCTACAGTGCAAGTTATCACGTTCTCAGAGCCACGACGTCTCACAAGAGGCCGATACAATTAATTGTGACGCATTTTATGCAATACATTGTTCCCAAGATACTACAATGTCAAGATATTAAACTATTTTTAAAGATTTTAAAATGTCGAGATATTCTATATATTTCTCATCCTGAGCCTTTGAAATCGAGTGTATTTTGCATTCGTAGCACTTTTTTTTTTTTTTTAACTTTTTTTCGGTGGTCTGGGAATCAAACGCGGGGCCCCGCCCGTGCCACTCACCACCAAGCTATTCCCCCCGCCCCGCAGCGCATCTCCGCTGGGCCGGGCCGCACCGTGCGGCGGTGTACGAAGTCGCCCTCCCTCCCGTCCCCACCTCACGCCGCAGTCCCGCAGCTGCAAAGTGAAAGGGGAAATACTGCGGAGGATCAGAAATGAGGGATGTGATGGGTTGAACTGCTGGGCCCACCCACAAGACCCTGACAGATGGAAGTGCGGATGAATTCAAAACCCTGAGCAAGGAAAAAACAGGTAACAGTGGTTTTACGGCTCAGCTGTCCCCTCAAAATTCCCGTGCTAAGTCCTAACCCTCAGGACTTCAGATAATGATCTTGTTTGGAGATAGGGGAGTTCCGGAAGTAAAATGAGGTGGTTCGGGTGGGTGCTAGGCCAGCGTGACCAGTGTTCTTATAAAAAGGGGAACTGGGCCAGGCGCGGCAGCGCACGCCTGTAATCCCAGCACTCAGGAGGCTGAGGCAGGAGGATCCTTGTGAGTTCGAGGCCAGCCTGGGCTACAAAGTGAGCTCAAGGCCAGCCCGAACTGCATAGTGAGACCCTGTCTCAAAAGGACAAAAATAAATAAATCAAAAGGGGGACTGTGGACATGGACACACACGGAGGTGGCGTCAACCCCCATGCCAAGGAGCGTCTGGACCGGGCCATCCTCACAGTCCGTGGAAGGGAACAGCCAGCTGTCACCTTGATCTCTGACTTTATCTCCAGGACCATAAGAATAAACTTGTTTTTTAACCCCTCCATCTCTGGTATTTTATAAATGCAGCCCAAATAAACTCCTGTAAATGGGCTGGCTGGGAGCATCAAAAGAGAACATTTTGTTTTGTTTCGATTTGATTTGATTTGATTTGGGGTCTTTGGTGTCAAGGTGTCACTACGTTATCCAGGCCGCCCTCAAATTTGTGATCCTTCTGCCTCAGCCTTCCAAGTGCCGGGGTGGCTAGCACGGACCACCACACTGCTCACAAGAGAACAGTTTTGCCCATAAAAGGCCTTGGTGGCCCTTCAGAAAACTGCAGGTGAATGCTGCTCTTTGCCCACACCACGCGCATGGTTGGGTCCCCAAACTGCCTGTCTGTGACTCACAGTGTCATGGAGGCACCCTGGGGACATGTCTGGGGGGAAGGAAAGGGGGCGTGAGTAGGAGGAGTGTGACGCACCACACCCCATTCCTTGGGTTCCTGGCAAGTGGAAGGTCCCGTTAAAGTTTCCAAAGGCCTTCTCTAAAATAGTCACAGCAAAACATTTGGGGTCTCACAAAGACACTTTGGTCCTCAGTGGGAAGACGGTACCCCTTCTTCCTTGGTTCAGGGAGATCACTGTCTTTGGCTTACAGAAAAGGCACAAAGCACAGCCCCCAACGCTGGAGACCAACCCGTGTAGGACACTGCATACCCAACCATGGCGTTGCCCTGGTAGATGGAGCATGAGGCCAGGCAGCACCCAGAACCACTGCAACCAAAGGGCTGTGTGTGTGTGGCCTCCGCAGTTCCAGGACCTGCCTGCCTACGCAGGAGCCCTCTTGGACTCGTTCAACACAGCCTAGCAAGGCCAAGCGGCAGAACTCACCGTAAGGAGCAGCTCTGCAGAAGCCATCAGAGGTAGAAACTTTCGATCTGTGATTTGTATTTCTGGGTTATGAGGTATCTTCTCATTTTTGTCGTTGGACCTACCAGGACGGGAGAAATCAGTTGAGCTGTGGAGGAACAAGAAAGTTCCACACTCTCTGTGCATGGCCAGGTGACGGGTCCTGGGCTGGT
Organism: Chinchilla lanigera; assembly: GCF_000276665.1. Lineage (NCBI taxonomy): Eukaryota > Metazoa > Chordata > Mammalia > Rodentia > Chinchillidae > Chinchilla > Chinchilla lanigera. Next base: position 3,363,191 of record NW_004955495.1, read on the forward strand.
CCTGCGTGGCCGGCTGTGCATCGCCATCAGTGTGTAGGGGAGAGGGGACGTCCCCAAGTGCACCCAGTGGGAGAGAGACACCACCGCCATCTCCAAGTGGGCCCCCCTTTTAGATGGGGTGGAAAAGCTGGATGTGTGTGATAAGATCAAGACTCACGTGCTGCACAAACCAGGACATCAACAACCTGTGTGGCCAGGGGCTTTGGACACACCCGCACGATGTGGCACAGCTCTGTATGACAACTTTTTTTTTTTTGGCTTTTTGAGGCAGGGTCTCACTATGCAGTGCAGGCTGGCCTTGAGCTCACTTTGTAGCTCAGGCTGGCCTCGAACTTGCAACGATCCTCCTGCCTCAGCCTCCCTAGTGCTGGGATTACAGGTGTGCACCACCACGCCAGCACTGTATAACTACTTTTAACTGAGATGAAAAGACAGAGGCTCAGAGGAACGGGTCACTTCCTTGCACAGAGGGGACAGGATTCAAACCCAGATTATTCAGTGCTCCATGCTTAGTCCCACTCTGGTTCTCTTCTGTCCATACTCACATTATAGCCAAAAGCTGCCTGTGGTGGCACACATCTGTCATCCAAGCACTCGGGAGGCTGAGGCAGGAGAGTTGCTGTGGCTACACAGTGAGCTCAAGGCCAGCCTGCACTACATAGTGAGCCCCTATCCGAAAAAAATCTTTTAAAAAACCCCACAAATTCTAGCCAAGTGCTCAGACAAAGCCTCCAAAAAAGAACTTGAGTAGAATCCAGGTCCCTCAACCCCAGAGTGAGCCCTTCTCTCATGCGATGGGGACACAAAAAGAAACTCATGCACAGGATAATTTCAGATTCTGACCCATTAAGGAGGCAAGGATTTTGGAGGCTGATACCATGGAGTGATGGTAAGCTCCAAGGTGACTTATTGAGGGTCATGGTGAGCGACTATAGCTAGAATGTACAGTCAGATTTGGACAAGGGGAGAGAGCCATCCAGACAGGTTGGAGGGAGAAGAGCACTGCAGGCAGCAGGAAGGGTAGGTGCAAAGGCCCTGCGGTTGGCCTGTGATGGAGTAAGTGAAAGAAGGTGGAAGCACCCCAGTCCCTGGCTGGCCCCACAGACCATCTCACTTCCAGAGAAGGGCACATTTCCCAAGAGCCCACATGGCTCCACACTGGCAAGGATCAGCAGAGCTCTGAAGGTCAGGATCGCCGGCTCTCCAGCCTACCCACCTAGTTCCCCGCCTCGCACAGAGAAGTCCTTCCTCAGGATGGCCCACTTGCGGATCCTCTGAGCACTGGAAGCAGCCTCTTTGTTCACGGCATCTATGCCTTGCTGGATGGCGGCGTAGACAAGCGGGTCTTTCGAGTCCACGATCTCCGACACAGTGGACGCCTGGCTGCCCAGGGCCTGGCAGAAGTCGATGGCCTGCCAGCTCAGCTTGTCCAGGGGCTCCCCGCTCACCTGATCGATCTCGCACTGCCGAGGACACCCCTGTCATCACACACTCCTCGGCCAGCCCCTGACCCCCAGCCAGGCCCTGGACACCCAGAAACCAATCGTGAACCCTGGGGTGGGGGGCGCTGCGGGCCGCTGCGGCAAGGTCACCTTCAGCGTCAGGAGCATGCTCAGGAACGCGGCCCTGTTGCCCACCAGTATGGCATTGCTGACAATGGGGATCGTCGTCTTCACCAGGTCCTCGATGGGAAAGGGGGCCACGTTTTCCCCGGCAGCGGTGATGATGAGTTCTGCGACAGAGTGACCGTGACAACAGACCCCGCCCCTCCCCGCAAGGACAAAAGGACAGATGTCTCAACGGAAGCCCCAGAGGCACAAGGGCTTTTCTTTCACATCCCATCCACCTCAGGGCCACCTGGTGTCCACACCTGCGCATTCAACCTGGACAGCATCCTTTTCTTCCCTTTGGTCCTAGAGATGGAACCCAGGGCCGCTGCACGGAGCTCCATCCCCACCCCTTTCTATTGTTTTAATTTAGAGACACACTCTCAGTCATCAAGTTGTCCAGGCTGGGCTCAGAACTTGCAATCCTCCTGCCTCAGCCTCCAGAGTGCTAGGATGACAGGCGTGCACCAGCGCCCCAGTACCTTTGATTCGGCCGGTGATGTAGAGGAAACCCTGGCTGTCCATGAAGCCCACGTCCCCGCTATGCAGCCAGCCTTCCTTGTCCACCACCTCCATGGTGGCGTCTTCCCTGTCCAGGTAGCCCATGAAGACGTGCCGGCCCCACATGCACACCTCCCCGACGTTGTCCTGGTTCTCCCGCAGCAGCATGTTCTTGCAGGAGCTCAGGGGCTTGCCGCAGCTGCGGGGGGCCAGGCGTGGGAGAACGAGGGTCAGAGCGTCGAGGTCTCTTACCCAGGGCCCGGAAGGCGGCGGCTGAGCGTCTGCCGCGGTAAGGCCGCACACCCAGTCCTGTAGGGCCTGGGGAACCCGGCGCTGCTACGGGCTGTTCTTATCCCACTCGTGTGGGTGGAAGGAAAAGCGCCTAAGGCCAAGGACACAGAACCCCTCGCCTTTGAGAAAACACATCTGCATCTCACTGTCCACAGCACACGGAAGCGCAACAGCAAAGAAAAATCCCATTAGAGGTCCGGGTCACTTCAACAAGACAGACAAGCAAACGCCAGGTAGGCCCTTCCGCGCCCCCGAGGCGGGATCGTGAGCCCCGCCGCGGGCGGAGGCGGGTACCTGAGGGGCCTGTAGTTCGCGCGGCTGGAGACGCTGTGGGGCCCCGAGCTCTCGCTGAGGCCGTAGCTCTCGCCGATGGGGATGTCCAAGCTCAGGAAGAACTCCGAGGTGTCCTGGGAGAGCGGCGCGGCCACGCTCAGGAAGGAGTGGCAGTGGTCGAGGCCCAGGGAACTCCGGACTTTGTTGAACACCAGTTTCTTAGCCACGTGGTAGTTCATGGAACCGGGGGATCCCCTGGGAAGCAGGACACCGAGGCCAGCTCCAGCCGCCGCGCAGAAGGCGGGGGACCCGCCGCGCTCCCGCCTCTCCGGAGCCTCCACCTACCCCTGCGTCTGCAATGTGTGCGCGTTCAAACCAGTTGTTTTGGCCCATAGGAACATCTTCTTGTTGAAGCCTGAGAAATTGCCAACCCTTCCCTTGATGGTCTCCTGCAACTTCTCCCAAATTCGGGGCACCCCGAGGAAGGTGGTGGGCTTTACCTCCTTCAGAGTGCTTATCAAGGTGCCCTGCAGGGAGCCAGACGGTTAGTCACAGCTGTGATATCCCCGCACCCCGAATGCCCACCCAAGGTGGCTAGAGAATCTTCCCTTCCCTGATTGGACGAGGGAGCCCCACCCACCCACCCAAGGGAGCCAACCCATTGGCTGGCTGGCAGCCAATCAGACTTTTGTATTACTTCTAGGGATTTGATGGGGTACAACAACTGATATTTTTGGAAGGTAATGTGGAAACATTATCAACTTTTTAGTTAAAAACTTCTTTGTGTGTGGAAATGGATTGAACCCAGGGCCTCCACACTGAGCTACAGCCCCATCCCTTGTTAAATTTTTTCTTTTGACACAAGGCCTCCCTAATTTGCTTAAGTAGCCCAGGCTGGACTCAGACTTGCAAGCCTCCTGCCTCAGCCTCCCAGAGTGCTAGGATCACAAGTGTACACCACCACACCCAGGTACTATCAATGTTTTAAGGACAAGCTAGCACTTTTAGTTTTGTGGGTGAAAGGATTTAGCTGACTGAAAGACACAGATATACAAAGAAATACAAACAAGATGTTTTGTAACAGAAGGAAGACAGTTTATATGTTAGACAGTTGGAATTTGGCTAAAGAAATGACCTAAGCATACGTAGAATATTATGCAACTGTGAAAAGGGAGGCAAGATTCTCTCCCAGATTGATTTTTAAATTTAGTGCAACCCTGGATATAAAACCCAGATAGACTCTATCATACAATGCGACAAGCTGATCTGAAGATTTTTTTTTGTGCCTGCCCATTAACAGGTGATGGAACCCAGAGCCTTGTGCACGCTAGGCAAGTGCTCTACCACTGAGCTAAGCCCCAGCCCTTTTTATTTTTTATTTGAAGACAGGGGCTGCCTGGCAAGTGCAAGTTCATGAGTTCGATTCCTGGTACTGGGAAAAAAAAAAAAAAAGACAGGGGCTCACTAAGTTGCTCAGGTCAGTCTTGAACTTGTGATCCCTCTGCCTCAGCTTCCTGAATAGCTGTGATGACAGGCATGTGCTACCACACTGGCTTGATACAGAGATGCCAAAGGCTTAGAATAGCCAAAGTGATTTTGGCAAAGAATGAAAAAAAAGAATGAAAAGAGTTACTACCTGACTTTAAAACTTATTATGAAGTAGGGTGATAAATAGGCCTGGTCTAACCAGAACTGCAGGGGTTCCTGAAAAGTTCGATTTTTACTTTTAAAGGTGGTCAAGTCCAGGCACATGGGGACAAGATGAGATAAAACCAGCATAGTCAGTCAGGCGTGGTGGCACACACCTGTAATCCCAGCACCAGGGAAGCTGAGGCAGGAGGATCCCTGTGACTTCAAGGGCAGCCTAGATTACATAGTGAGTTCAAGGCCAGCCTGAACTACATAGTGAGACCCTGTCTCAAAAAACAAAACAGAAAAACCCACCAACAAGCAAACAAACCCCTCCAAAACCCTGACAGCATCTGTGGAATGGTGCCCTGCAGGACGTGGTGGTTAGGCCTCCTGCGGCCTTACCCTGAGGGCATCTGGCTGTGCAAAGTGTATGAGCGACCCAATCTTCAGAGGGATCCAGATGTCTATCATCTGCGTGGCGACGTGGCTGAGCGGCAGGTAGCTGAGCACCCTCTCCTGCTTCCCCGACGTGGCGGGGAGTCTCAGGTCCTTCACCACGGCCCCGGCCGTCCACGTGATCTGGAACACAGGGACAGCCTGGCGACCGTTCTCACCTGCAGGCGGCGCACTCCAGCTGTGCGCACTCAGCGAGCTGCTACCGAGGCCTACATGTGTAGGCAGCACGCTCCAGCTCCGAACCTCTGGGCTTGGCCTGTTGTTTATTTTCACAGTACAAGGACGGGACCAAAGGCCTTCCCACTAAATTCCGTCCCCAGCCCTTTTTTATTTTTGGAGACAGGGCCTCAATAAGTCATTAAATTTCCCAGGCTGTGCTCAGTCTTGTGATCCTCCTGCCTCAGCCTCCCCGAGTGCTGAGATGACAGGTGTGTGCCACCATGCCCAGCTCAAAGACTTATATTTAATGGTACACCTGGCTTGCCTGATTCTTTTACAGCAGTAACCAAATCTCCATCAGCAGTGACCAAATCGCCCTTGTACTCCCCCACCCCCTTTAAAGCCACCCCTCAGCTTTCTAACCCCAATGGCTAAGGACCCACACTCACTGTGTGCTACACCCCTAAACACGGCCCTGCTGCTGGAGATGGTCCTGGTGACCTCTCCAGTACTGGGACAAAGCACAGTTTGAAAGAGGAGAAGTTTATTTTGGTCATGATTTCAGAGAGCTCAGTGCATAGTCAGCTGGCTCCAAGGCAGAGACGCCGTGGCAGAGGGTTCTGGCTGACGGTTAGAGAAATGCAAGAAACCACACTGAGATTCCACCTTACCTCAGGACAAACAACCATCACCAAGAAATCAAATGCTAACAAATGCTGATGAGGATGTGGAGAAAAAGGAACCCATCTACACTGTTGGTAGGAATATACACTAGTACAACCACTAGGAAAATCAGATGGAGAGTCCTCAAAACACTAAAACTAGAAATTCCATTTGACCCAGCTCTTCCCCTCCTGGGTATCTTCCTGAAAGACTTAAAAAACATCATACCACAGTGACCCATCCATACCCATGTCTATAGCAGCACAATTCATAATAGCTAAATCTTGGAAGCTGCCCATATCCCCTTCAAAAGATGAATAGATAAAGAAAATGTTTTTATTTACACATGGTGGAGTACTACTCAGCCATAAAGAAAGATAAATGTGAGTCACTCGTAGAAAACAGATGCACCCTGAGACCCACAATGTTAAGTGAAATAAATCAGACACACGAACTTCAATCTATCACATGGTTTCTTTTAGAGGAGAAACCCAAAATATAAATAAAGAGCAAAATAAAAGATAGATAATAGGAAGTAGGGAGACAGAACTTTCTCGAACAGGAAGGGGATCGAGAGATGGAGTGGGGGGAGCGGAGAGGGAAAGGGGATTTTAAAAGGGAATTAAGATATATACCTGTACCAACTCCACAGAGGAACAGAGGCATTACGCACTGCAAACATGTGCTAATGAAAATAGAAGAGAAGGGCTTGGCGGAGCAAAGCTGCTCACCTCATGGTGAGCAGGAAGCAGCACTCCGGGGAAGAGGTCAAGGACCAGAGTCCCCAGGGGCACACCCCGGGTGACCTTGCTTCGCACACCTCCTAGGCATCTCCCAAGCCAGTCAGGTTCAGGGTCTAAATCCACCATCCCCGGGACAGCAGTGGGATGAGGGGACCTTGCTTACGTTGTCGTGACTCAGCATGACGCCTGTGGGGTCGCCCACAGTCCCCGAAGTGTAGACAAGCACTGCACACTGATTCACCTTCTGGCTCTTGATGATCTGATCCAGCTGCGCGTCAGGAACGCTGTTGCCAAGTTCCATGAAGTCATCCCACTGTGGACAAGAGAAGTGGTTGCCTTCCCCAGTTCAGCCGCACCCTCTGCTTTTTAGTTGCTGATTGGATGGGGCTGACTGCACCCCAGCTCCAGAGGTCCATTCTGATTGGATGAAGCCAGAATATTTTATCAGCGTGGGTCACAGGGACTGGATAGAGTCTGGGCATGTGACTTGAAGTGGTCCAATCACAGAGAAGAGGAAGACGTTAGCTGGCAAATCTAGGACATAAAAGAGGTCAAAGAGCCGCGATGTAGCTCAGAAGATGCTAAACCATCTCAGGGTTATAAGGGAAAGCAGGGCTGGAGTGGATCCCAGCAGCAAATCTGAGCCCAAGGAGTATTTCTTGAGCATCTTGTTCCAAGCCTGATATCCACATGCTGAGCTGTGACTCCCCGGCCCAAACGAATTATCCTCTTTTGCTTTAGATATTCGGAATCAAGCTTTTGTCACTAGCAACGGGTGGGATCCTTGCTGATGACAGGTGTGTCGTCTCCCCACTTGTCCAAGGTCACAGCGAATAAACCAAGGAGGTGCAGACAAACCAAGATGGTGTGACTGCAGTCTGTGCTGCCGTGAATTTGGTGCATCCAAGTGAACACTGCGACCTGAAGAACTTCTACCACCCGGACCCCCACAAGGCCCAGGTAAGGGGACACACTGACTTCAGGATGAAAGATCTGCGGAGTTCTCAGAAGCGGCGGGTGCTGAGCTGGGACCATCTGAGCAGGCAAATCAAGGCCGCCTATGGTAATTTAGGGGGAGGGGTCTTCGCCCCTGCTTGACAGATGTCTACCTGTTCCCCAAAGGAGGGTGGCCGCGAGTTCGAGGCCAGCCTGGGCTCCATAGCAAGATCTTGTCTCAGAAACAAGCAGACAAACCAACACATTGGGCAGAAGACCCGCCGTCCCAGGGCCAGTCCTGTCCTCTCTCTTGGGAACCCGAGACCCGTCCCTTCTGCCGGGTACCGAGATGCCACGCGTTGTGATCGGCCCAGTTCAACGACTTACGCTGCCGTTTTTACCCCCAAATTTCATGGAGCTGACTCTCATCCCCGTCCTAATGAATGTGTGCCCCCAAACGAAATTTTAAAAACTGTCGGGCCTACCCAGCCTTGCAGAGAGGCCGATGCTGTTCGATGTCACAAAACTGTCCCCCAAAACCAGTGTCCTCAACCAGGATTGATTCTGTCTCCCTAGGGACGTGGAGCAATTTCTGGAGACAGCTTTGCCGGTTTCGGGAGAGAGCGCGCTACTGCCACCTAGCGGGTGGAGGACAGGGCGGCCGCTCAGCACCTTGCAAAGCCCAGGATGGCCGCTTTCAACCAAGAATCATGCGTTCTTGTAGGAGGGGTGGACAAACCTGGCTGTGAGGTGTTTTTGTTTGATTGCTATTTGCGGCGCTGCAGATCGAACCTAACGAGGCTGTACCCCTGAGCTCTATCCTTAGGCCTTTTTATTTTTTATTTTGAGACACTAAATTGGTGAACTGCACAGTCTGGGCTTGAACTTGTGATCCTCCTGCCTCAACCTCTCAAATAGCTAGGATGACAGATGTGGCTCTAGGATGACAGATGTGGCTCTGTTAGGGCTTTTTCTAATCAAGAAAGCTTTCAAATTATCCATGACTTAGCAGGCTGTTGCTGTGGTGGTTACTTGGAACCTCTAAAATACCTGTAACTCTGATCAGTTGCCTAATTAGTTCTCGTGCTAGCATTAATATATAAATGGACATTTCTGAAGCGAGGCCGAGAGCTGCATGCTTGCAATCCCAGTACTTGGGAGGCTGAGGCAGGAAGATCACCATGAGTCCAAGGCTACCCTGGGTTGCATAGCAAGATCTTGACTCAAAAAACAAACAAAAGACATCCCCATAAGTATGTAAGGGTTATGTGTCAATTAAAAATAAATAAAGACAGAAATAAATAAACGGAACTTGTGGTCCCTTGCAAGCCTCTTGCCCCAGGTTCCTTCTATAACAGAATATACCCGTTAGCAGGCAAACACAAAGCAAACCGAAAAAAACAACGCTCTCCTCTGGCATAAATGGGTTTCTGTGGTTTACAATCAAACATTTTCTGGCTCAAAAGACCCTGTGTGGTGGGTACATTTCCGCTCTTCTCTCTCTCTCTTTGCACTGGGGATTGAACCCAGGGTTTTGCACTGAGCTATATCCCAGTCCTTTTTTATTTTTAATTTTGAGACAGAATCTCACTAAGTAACTATGTTGCCCAGGGTGGGCTTGAACTTGCAATCCTCCTGCCCCACCCTTCCCAGTGCTGGGTGACAGGCGTGCGCCACCACGCCTGGCGGCGTGCGCCACCATGCCTGGCTAGGACATTCTCCATCGAGAGCTGAGCCACCAAATGAGTCCAGACACCTTGAAGTCAGCAGGTTGACACAGAGAACAAAATCTAAGAACACACACACACAAAGACACTGTGGCACTCAAGAGGGACACTATTCTAGTGCAATATTTTAAAAGCTACTCTTAATACCAAAAAAATCTGTGATATATCAAAACTAAATGAAAAGACTAAAGCAAAAGGAGAATTTTGCCTCCCATATACATATTTTATATATTTAAATTTTTTTCATCTGTCTTTCATCAAATTAGTATCTGCAGTTACACAAAAAAGTTTATTTTCCAATTTTACCAACTCATGGGCATATTACTGGCTAGCCTGCTTATGACTGTGTAAGTGCTGTAACAGATGTGTAAATCTGTTCAACAGGACAACGAAAAAGCCTCCCGTTTTAAGAAACTGTGCAAATCAATCTCTTACTAAATGTAAAAATGAAATGAAAATGAGCCGGGCGTGGTGGCGCACGCCTGTAATCCCAGCACTCGGGAGGCTGAGGCAGGAGGATCTCTGAGAGTTTGAGACCAGTCTGGGCTACAAAGTGAGCTCAAGGTCAGCCTGAACTGCATAGAGACCCTGTTTCAAAAGGAAAAAAACAAAAAAGAAATGAAAATGAAACCATGAAAAGTTTTTAGCAAATTATGAAAAAGAAAATATCAGATATTTGGAAATATCTACTTAAAGATAGGAATGACTACCATTGTAAATATTTTAAGATATTTAATATACATATCTCTGCTTATTAGTATTTTCATGATGTTATTCCAGATCATTTTTCCATATTTTTAAGCAGTCAATAGTTTTAACAAAACCATTATTGATGATTTTACATCTATTAAAACCAGAAAGTAAAGTTATAATACATTATGGCTTGGGTACAAGAAAAATATTTAAACTAAAATAGAGTTGATTATTTAAAAATTGCTCAGAGAGTAGATTGTGTGCTCACCAAGAAAAGATAAATATTTGCAGTCACATATATGTTAAACATCTTGATTTAGCCACCCCACAATGTATACATCTATCAAAATACGTTGTACACTACAATACCCACAATTTTTGTCAATAAAAAATAAATTTAAAGCCGGGAGTGGTAGTGCACACCTGTAATCCCAGCACTCAGGAGGCTGAGACAGCAGGATCATTGCGAGTTCGAGACCAGCCTGGGCTACAAAGTGAGCTGAAGGCCAGCCTGAACTGCATAGCAAGACAAACAAAACAAAACAAAAAACTAAATTTTAAAAATGTGTTGTTGTACAACTAATTTTCAATTTTTTGGCATTTTTCTACTACTTGAATGTTCTAAAAAAATTAATGAAATGATTATTGTTTCAACCTAACAATTTTAGAGATGGGCTGTTATGCAGTAATAAATAACCAGATCTTACACATTTCCCTTAATCAGCCCCTTAATGCTAGAAGAGAAAAATGTGTCCCATCCACTTCCATTACAAAGCTCTACCCACTTCCTTTGCAAGGCTCCACCCTTTTCTTTGCCGCCTGATAGTTTCCACCTACCTCCTCTGCCAGGCCGCACCCACTTCCTCTGCTAGACCCCACCCACTTCCTCTGCTAGACCCCACCC
>NW_004955495.1:3374240-3381957 GCF_000276665.1 Chinchilla lanigera
TGTGACCCAGGGTGATGACATGGAGCAGGGGTGGCACACCGCTGCATACGTGCCACAGCAGGTTGTTTGTATCACTGAAATCTCTGAAAGGTTCGCCATCACTGACATAAAGTATTAAGGAAATGGTCGCAGGGGCTGTTGAGCTGAAAGATGAATCTGGCCACCTCGGCTCCTCCCAAGGACTGTCCCCGCCCCCCCACCAAGAGTTGATTATGGAAACTGAGGTTTCAAATGCATGTGAGAAGCTGAGCACATTTCTCCAACACCCATACAAAGACACTATAGGAAGAAAGAGAGGGGAGGGACCATATACCACTATGCACAATCAGACAGTTCTGCACAAAGAAAAAATTGCAATCCAGTGTAAACTTTTTTTTTGTCTTTTTGAGACAGCATCTCACTATGCAGTTCAGGCTGGCCTTGAGCTCACTTTGTAGCCCAGACTGGTCTCGAACTTGCAACGATCCTCCTGCCTCAGCCTCCCGAGTGCTGGAATTACAGGTGTGCACCACCACGCCCGGCAACATAAACTTTAAAATGTGTATGTAAAGAAGCATACACATCTAGGAAGCAAGAGCACAAAGCAAACATACAAGTGCTCAGGGAAGAAAGTACCTGATAGGAGGAAACCATGAAACAGGAGGTGGTAGAATTTAGGGAAGAAGTAGAAGAGAAAAATAAACTCATTTTTAAACTGAAGAAAATAGCAAGAAATGAGAAAAATGACAATAAGCACAAGTGTAAAATTATCACACTTCTAAAAGAAAAATAATAAATATCAAAGTGTTTATAAGACAATAGGTAGTAAATTAAGTCAATATAAATTAGAAATGAAACCCTTGTGTACCACTCTGCTCCCACCCAGAAATAGCTTCTCCAGAGACCAGTGTGCTCATGGAGGACTTGCGCCAAACCCACTCACAGGGCCAACTCCACCACCCCATTTTTTCACTTCTTTTTGTGGTACTGGGAACCGAATGCTGGGCTTTTCTTCACGCTAGGCGAATTCTACACCACTGAGCTGCACTCCCAGTCCTTCTTATTTTATTCTGAGACAGGGTCTTACTACATTACTTAGGCTGGCCTTAAAGTTGAGATCCTCTTGCCTCAGCCTCCCAAGTAGCTGAGATGACAGGCATGTGACCCCATGCCCAAATCCACCATCCCATTTTATCCTTCACATCTACAAGAGAGCAAATCCGCACCTGGCTGGGTAGCTGGGGATAGCAGTGCTAGGTAGGGTTTTACCGAAAGGATTTTCTGCAGCTGTTCGTCATTTTCAACCACCAAGATGTTCACCTTGGCATGAGTGATGACAAACTGACAGGCGTCAGCGGAGCAGGTGGAATAAATACCGACACAGAGGCCCCTGGGAAAAGAAAACACATGTGCACGTGCGTCCACACACCTGGCGGTGAGAGGGCCTGGCAGGTCAGGGAGGGGCAAGGTCTGCAAGCAGATCTTGAGAGCAAAGCTGCAGCACCAGCTTCCTTCCTCCCCGGCTGAACAGCAATGAAAGTAACAAAAAATGCTAAGGACCAGAATGGCGGCTTCCTGGGTGTTGTTACAACAGCTCACAGGACTCTGACAGTTCCCGGTGAGAGAGAAGGAAAACGAGGAGCTAAGGGTGGTGGTGCACACATGTAATCCTAGCACTCAGGAGGCTGAGGCAAGAGCTAGTGATCTCCGGGCCAGGCTGGGCTACATAATGAGTTCAAAGCCAGCCTGAACTACCATACATAGCGAGACCCTGTCTCAAAAAACAAAGCAAAGCAAAACAAAACAAAACAAAGCAAAAGGCAGGCATATGAGGCTGATTGTTCAAGGTCACACCACAAGTGTTAGGCTTGGATTATGTAGTTCAGGCTGGCCTCAAATTCATTGCGATCCTCCTGCCTCAGCCTCCCCAGTGCTAGGATGACAGGCATGTGACACCACCATGTCCTGACATTCACAGTCTTTTCTTCCTCACGTGGAGCCTTGCAGGTGGTATCTGTTAGGGTTTTACTTTGCATCTTCTCCTGGGCCCTGACTCTGAGATCGTCTTTACCGGTTCTCATCAGTGAACTGAATTTATCCTTTGAAGAGTTCAGGGCCGAGTGTGCTAGTGGGGGTGGGGCCCAGGTGGAAGAGGCCTGGTCAGGGGCAGGGCCCAGGAGGGTTTCTCTCTGCTTCCTGAGGAAGAGGGCTTCCAGACCCACTTCAAAGCATGGCAAGAATGATGGGACAAGTGTGTTTGACGCGAGAGGGCAGGATGTGAGGGGGATTTATGGCAAGGTGGCTTTTACTACAATAATTTTTGGTTTTTTGAGACAGGGTCTTGCTATGCAATCTGGGCTGGCCTGGGACTTGCTGTGTAGCCCAGACTGGCCTTGAACTCGAGGCGATCCTTCTGCCTCAGCCTCCCAGGTGCTGCGATTACAGGCGTGCGCCACCACGCCAAGCATAAAGTTTTATTTTTCACTTACACATCCACAGTATTCTTCTGCCACACCTTGTATTTTGCCTGCTAACCTGGGACTCCAGCTGAAAACCCTCCTTGCGTTTGAGCCACCCCATCAGAACCTGCCAAGGCCTTACCCTGCCAAGATGGAACCCATGGCTGCAATAAACCACTCCACGGAGTTGAAACCCAGGATGCCGACGCCGTGGAAACGCTGCAAGCCCAGCTGGAAGGGGAAGAAACAGACAAACAGAAACACATACACACAGACATTTCACTTCTGGCTGTGACTTGATCATCAGGATGTGAGAAAATAGACTCAACAGTGGTCACAGTGGGCAGAAGCCAGCTTGAGGCTGAAACGCAGGGTGGGATGCTTTTGTCTCTGGGGGAGTCTTGGCCATCCTCTGCGTAAGACCTCGTTTATTTATTTTTATTACTGTGGTAAAATATGTATGACATGGGTTTCACCACCTCCGTTATTTTTCATAAGTTTTTTAAAAATGGTTTTACGAGACAGCAGTTCAGGTTGTCCTTGAACTAATCCTGTAGCCCAGGCTGGTGGTGATTCTCCTGCCTCAGCCTCCTGAGTGCTGGGATTACACACGAGCCGCCACAGCCGGCTTTTCGCCAGCTGTTGAGCGTTTGGTTCAGGAGCACAAAGCACATTCACATGGTTGTGTAGCCATCACCACCATCCGTCTCCAGAGCTTTCTCATCTCCCCAAACTGAGGCTCTGTGCCCTGAAACCCTGACTCCTGCCCCCTCCCCAGCCCCAGCACCACCGTCCTCCTTCCTGTCTCTGTTTACCTGAGGACTTTATGGACCTCCTGGGTGTGAAATCCTGCATTACTTGTTCTTTCGTGACTGGTTTATTTCATTGAGCAGCATGTCCACCAGGCTCATCCACACTGTGGGGATGTCAAGGGTCCCTTGTTTTCATGGCTAAGTAATATTCCATTGTATGGATGGGCCATATTTTGTTTATCTGCTAAGGGAACTTGAGTTGCATCCACCTTCTGGCTATGTAACTAATGCTACTGTGGATATGGGGGTTAGGTTCTCCCTATTCTTTTGGGGTACATGCCTAAAAGTGGAATTTCTGGGTCTGATCTTCCAGTGGCTGCACCACCTGACACCCACCGGCAGTGCAGCGGGTTAGGGTTTCTCCACATCTTCACCAGCAGTTGCTGTTTTATGGCTTCTGAAGATAGCAGCCGTCTCAGTGGGTATGGACTTATTTTTGTTTAATACCAAAAACACTCAAAGAGACTTCACTCCTGGAAGTAAACTGCCCATTTAACAGTGCAGGCTTATTCTGAATGTGGTTGGTGATGGACCAGAAAACTTGGACATGAGCTTGACCATCATGGAGGGAAAGCACCTTTATTCTGGGGGCTTTTTAATCATGCTGGTAATGACCTGCTCTGCTCTGCCTGGGATATGGAGGACATCTGCTTGTTGCCTGGTCAAGAGGAGATGACAACCATCTGTCTCAGTGACAAAAGGCCAGCCTCACGATAGCCAGAGTGTATCCCTACTAATGTGCAGAGAGACTGATTAATTAATTTCTAACTAGAGCTTAGATGTGTAAAAGTAGAATGGGCATCAGGCTCCAGGAAAGAAGAAATGCTAGGGGGAGCCATCTGCCAGGAGGGATTCATCCCCTGCAGAAATGCAGTGTCAGATGGGGAGGATCAGGAAGACCACTAGTCACCAGGCAGCTGTGTAGGTAAGTTTGGAAGTGAACCTTTTATCCAAGAAAGAAATAAGGAAGAGGGAAGAAAGGAAAAGGAAAGGAGGAATGGAGGGACAGAGGGAGGGAGAAAGGTAGGAAGGGAAGAGGAGAGAAGAAGGAAAAGACAGAAAGAAAAAAGAAAGAGAAAGGAAAGAGACAGTAAGGAAGGGAAAAGGGGAAGAAAGAAATGGGGTCGGGGACTGGGAGATTGAGAGAATAGGAGTGAAAGAGAGAGCCCTGCATGCTGCAATGAAGTCTCAGGACAGACCCTGCAGGCCAGGCCCAGCAGGTAAACTGGGCCTGAATTCCTGACCCACTGAATATGTGAGATAATAAATATTTGTCATTTGAAGTCACTAAGGGCTAATTTGTTACACAGCAGCAACTAACTCATACATCCATAGAGATACTCTATGAAGAAACAAAAGCAAGATGCAGAACTGTGGGTCAACATAATCACCATGTATGTAAAAATGTTTGTATAAAACACATGCAGTACATACATATCACTTATTCCCCAAAGGACATGCAGGTGCAGATGGCAATGGTGGCTTCCTCCTCAACACTGGGTGGCTGAGGGGCAAGGATTAGAGGGGAGATTTTCAACAATACGTGTTTGTATGCTTTGGTGTCTATCAGGTACCACCCCTGTGTATGTATATTGCTTATTCTGAACACACGAGGACAAACGAGTGACCTGTTTACCTTGATCAGGGCCCTCGCGGCCTTCCTGCACTCTTCGTAGTACTGGGTGAAGGTGAGCGTTTCCCACTTCCGCTTGCTCTTCCACGCGAGCGCTGGGTAGGCACCAAATCGCTTGACTGCTTCTTGGAAAAGCTGAGGGATGGTCATTGGGGTCTCGTGGCCTGGCTGGTGTTTTGTCATCCTGAGGATGACCTCTCCATCTCGGCACGTGGTCCACAGCCTGGGGGCTGCTGCAAACAGTCACCGGGAAGGGGTGGCTCCTGTTTTCATTCATGTCATAACTTGGGCTGGTAGCGGTGTCTTTTTGGACTTCAGGTGCTAAGATTTGAACTCATCTCACTTCTTGAGTGAGAAGCATTAGAGGATCAACACTGGTCCAGGCAAACTTCCTCTGCCCTACTTAGTTATTTATTTTTTCACGATTTCTTTCAACAACTTATTATAAAATTTTTCAGGCATATAAGAACATTGAATCGGCTATGATGGTACACACCTGTCATCTCAGCCTTTTGTGGGCTGAGACAGGAGGATCCCAAGTTCAGGCCCAGCTTGGGCAATTTAGCAATTTAGTAAGACCCTGTCTCGGAATAAAAGATACAAAAGGGGTGTAGTTCACTGTGGAGCCCCTTGGTTCTATCCCAGTACTACTGGAAAAAAAAAAAATGTTGAAAGGATTATATGGCGAACACTCTGTTCCTCACCACCTACAGGCACAACTGGTAGCATTTTTGCTGTTCTTTCTTTGTCACATCTCTCTCTTCCCCCACTGATTGCATCATTTTGTTTTTTGATGCATTTCAAAGTTAAATAGCACAAGGCTGGGCGTAGTGGGGCACGCCTGGTATCTTAGCACTCAGGAGGCTGAGGCAAGAGAATTGTCATGAGTTTGAGACTAGCCTGGGCTACATAGCAAGATCCTGTCTCACAAAAAAAAAAAAAAAAAGAAAAGAAAAAGAAAAAGAAAAAGAAAAAGAAAAGGAAAAGTTAAGCTGCAGACCTTCATCCATCCATTTTATCCTTAAATAATTATGCACATTAATTATTAACTAGAGTGAATATTCCTAATCAAAACTGCTTGGGACCAGAAGTGTTTTGGATTTTGAATTTTCTTAAAGTTTAGAATATTTGTATAACCAGGTGTGGTGGCTCACACCTGCAAACCCAGCACCTGGGAGGCTGAGGCAGGAGGATTGATGGGAGTTTGAGGCCAACCTGGGCTACATAAGTAAGTTCAAGGCCAGCCTGAACTGCATGGTGAGACTCTGTCTCAAAAAACAAACAAACAAACAAACAAACAAACAGAGAAGAATATGTGTCTATCCAGAATGAGGTATCTTGGTAAGGGGATCTGGCCCTAAGCACAGAATTCACTTATGTTTCATAGATGCCTTCTACATATGATGCGAAGATAATTTTAAACAATATTTTTAGTTCACTGGCCTTTTGACTGTGAATGCCACATGTGGCCAGGAATCTTCCAACTGTGATGTGATCATCATTGCTCAAAAAGCTTTGGGCTTTAAACACTTGGAGTTTGTAAATTAGGGATGCACAACCTGCCTTTACAGAGATTTTTTTTTTTTTTTTTTTTTAGACAAGATCTTCCTTTGTGGTTCAGGCTGAACTTGAACTCACTATGTAGCCCAGGATGGCTTCGAACTCACTAAAATCCTCCGGTCTCAGCCTCCTGAGTGCTTGGAATATAGCCATGCATCACCACAACCAGCTATAGAGATTTAAAAAAAAAAAAAGGTAAAATTGATACATGGTGACTACGTATTCTTTGGCCAATGAAATATAAGAAGTGGCTCACCTGGCTGTGTCCTCTGCACAAACACACTGGATGACCATGTCAAGAAGGAGCCACCACCATACCCAGCACGTGACATGAGCAAGAAAGGAGCCCCACTGTGTTGAGGTGGGTGTGTGTGCTGCCTTATTTAGAAACGTGTTTTTTGTGTGCTCCCTAAATACAGTCACTGATGTCTTTATAAAAGGAATAATCCTGGTCCAAAACTCCAATGAGAGCTGTCCCTATAAAAGGGGGCTGTGTGTGGTGGCACACCCCTATAATCCCAGCACTCCAGAGGCTGTGGCAGGAGGATTGTTGGGAGTTCAAGACCAGCCTGGGCTACCAAGTGAGCTCAAGGCCAGCCTGACCTGTGTAGCGACACCCTGTCTCAAAAAGACAAAAAAACCAACCAACCAACAAATAAATGAAAAAAGAGATACCAGGCATGGTGGCACACACTTGTCACACCAGCGCTCTGGGAGGCTGAGGCAGGAGGGTTATAAATTTGAGCCTGGTCAATTTAGTGAGATTAAAAACTAAAAAACAAGCCCCTGGTACCCGGGAACCCACGCAGCGGGGTGCACCGGCCTTTGGCCCAGCCCCCAGCCTCACAGGCGCCCTGGGAGGAGGGGCCCCAGTGCCCTGGAAGCCATGGGCGGGGTGCGCTGGCCTTTGGGCCAGCCCCCAGCCTCACAGATGCCCGGGAGGAGGGCCTCTGATCCCCAGGAATCCATGCTGTGGTGCACTCACGCACGCCAGCCCTCAAGCCAGCCACCACCGCATAGTTGAGAACTATCATGGCACAGAGAAGCAATGACACAATTGGCTGACCACGCGCTGCCTTCAGAGGCCCGCCCACGGGTGTGCATGAATCATTCCCACATGGAGAAACCCCTGGGAATACATGCCACAGAACGGGTCGCTCTTACCCCTGCTGTTGAGAACCAGAAATGTCCAGAATCAGTGGAGGAGCAGCTGCTGAACAAGGATGCAGAGAACATGAGAATACAGACTAAGCCTGAAGACTCAGAGGTCTAGC
>NW_004955495.1:3382997-3392320 GCF_000276665.1 Chinchilla lanigera
TGTTTCCTACCACAGCCATTCAAATAGTTCATGATTATTGAGGAGGTCAGTCGTGTATAGCTGTATTTATTGGCCCTAGAAGCCACCTTGAAATTGCCAAAGTATAGTACAACAACTCTTGATAATCTCCTACCTCTTTTGTCTGTAACTCACTATTATTTGTCTATTTGTTTTCCTGAGAAACTATTTTGTAGATAACAATATGCAAAACAATAACCATTGATAATTTCCTACCACTTTGTCTGTAATTTGATAAGCCCCATTACTATGTTATCCTTCCTTTACTCTTTAAAACAAAACAAAACAAGACAAAAGAAAAACTAAAAAACAGGTGGAGGTGGCCCACCAGGAGCTGGTGACAGATGGCCTGGGACAGATTCTCCCTCAGATGCTCTGAAAGGTGTCAGCCCTGCCAAACCTTGGTCTTGAACTGCAAATCTCTGTGGTTCCAGTCTGTGGCACATCATTTCGGTACCCCAGGAAATGAAGATCATGATTCACATGAGACTTTTGAATGTTTTCGCTATCTGAGAAAGAGGGGTCGTGAAACTTCTCATTTTTGCTAATGTTGCTCCGCTTTAAACAGGAAGCCGTGAGCGAAGTAACTGTTTGGGACCACACGATGCCCTTGAGTTCAGTTACGGCTATGAAATGTCCATCACGGGATGACCCTGAATTGCCGGGCCAAGTGGCACGTGTCTGTAATCACTCTGAGAGGCTGAGGCAGGGGGATCACCACAAGATCAAGGCCAGCCTGGGTTACATAGTGAGACCCTATCTCAAAAAAGCAAGGGTAAAAAGAAAAAAAATCTCTTGCCAACGTCACGTGGTTCCCAGGCTTCACCTCTGAGGGATCCGACCTGGCTCTGTGCTGCCTGATGCTCGTGTACTGTAGGATCCCACCATACCTTCAACAGGGTCAGAGTCTCAGGCAAAGAATGGTGGGTCCCTTTTGGCATCCACATGCCCCTCCTCCATGCTGTCTGGAGGAACGTACCTTGTATTTCACTCATATTTACTTCACGGTACTCAGCTTGCTTTTCCTGAGTCACTGGGGTTTCAGCCCTTCCAGGTTCTCAGTGATTATTCTTCACAGTTCTGCAGGGGAAAACAAATGGGGAACTTAGCAAAGATGGACCAACTCATATCAGCTGACATGTCTGCCTAGAGTCCTAGGATTGATTAGTCATGCCTGTCTGGGACTCAGGAGGAGAAGAGGATGGAGTGTGTGCCATAGCCCAGATTTGTAAAGCTCAGAGGGTTCAATCTGTGTGTTTCCAAGGAGGTTCTGCTTTTTTGCTTGGCTGGTTTTCTTTAAAGTACTGGAGATTGAACTCAGGACCTTAGCAGTGACCTAGATTGAACTCAGGACCTTAGCACTGACCTAGCTCCTCACCACTTTTTTGACACAGGGTCCCCTCCTGTAAGTTGCCCAAGCTCAGCTCAGACTTGTGATCCTCCTGCTTTAGCATCCCAGAATGCTGGCACTGTGCCACCGCCACACCTGTTGAGGCTTTCAAATGATTAGAATATAAGGGCTAGGTCTATAGGTAACCCCATGATTGGGAAAATGTTTTGAAGTCTCTCAGAAAAAAGCAACTGTCACGGGACCACATTTATCGGCTCCGGTCCACTTGTCTTAATGCTATCCCAGATTCCTGGGAGGCTGAGACAGGAGGATTACAAGTTCCAGTCGAGCCTACTTAACTTAGCAAGAGCGTGTCTTAGAAAAAGAATTTACAAGGCTGGGAATAGAGCTCAGTGAAAAGTATCTGGGTTCAATCCTCATAACATAAAAAAAGATAATATAGTCATGCTTTGGTGTTTGTAAGGGGTGTTGGGGGGTTCCTGAGCCTCCTGCAGACACCAAGATCTTAAGATACTTAAGTTCCTCACATAAATGGTACAGAGCTCTAATACAACCTATGTACATTCCACCATAGGCTTGATTTATTACCTAATTTTGGTTGTTTGAGACAGGTCTTGCTATGTAGCTCAGACTGGCCTTGAACTCACTATGTAGCCCAGGCTCACCTAGAACAAGAGGTGATCCTCCTGCCTCAGCCTCTCAAGTGCTGGGATTACAGGCATGCACCACCATGCCTGGCTTCTGCATTGGCTTTATTTATTTATTTATTTATTTATGTCTTTTTGAGACAAGGTCTTACTATGCAGTTCAGGCTAGTCTTGAGCTCACTTTGTAGCCCAGGCTGGCCTTGAACTCACAACCATCCTCCTGCCTCAGTCTCCCGAGTGCTGAGATTACAGGTGTGTGCCACCATGCCCGGTTTGCCATAGGCTTTTTATTTATTTATTTATTTTTATTTTAGAAATAAAAGGAGGAAAATACTAACAGACCAACAACATTTTACAAAATAGCATAGGATCAGTACAGACATTACAGAGTTACAAACAGAGTGGTAGGGAATTAACAATGCTTATTGTATTACATATTGATATCTTCAATGTAGTTTTATTTATTTATTTTAAAGAGTAAAAGAAAGATAACATAGTAATAGGGGAGTTTACTGAGTTACAGACAAAGTGGTAGGAAATTATCAATGGTTGTTGTTTTGCATATTGTTATCTACAAAATAGTTTCTCAGGAAAACAAATAGACAAATAATAGTGAGTTACAGGCAAAAGAGGTAGGAGATTATCGATGGTTGTTGTACTATACTTTGGTATCTTCAAAGTGGTTTCTCAGGAAGACAGAGATACGCAAGAACGATCTAACAAGTAGTTACAGCCTAAGGGTTGTCAAAAATAGCATATTACCGCCTCACCAATGACTCCCTTCACTGAGGTGTGGCAGTGCCATAGACTTTAAATGATTCCTAGGTGACTTATAACACTTGATATAATATGAACACTATGAAAATAATTGTTACACTTTTTTAGGAAATAGAAACAAGAAAGAAAAAGAAATGGGAAAACAGAGGCAAAACATCTAATAAATAAAGGTTCAATTTCTTTCATATGTAAAGAGCTTTGAGGAAACAATAAGAAACAGGTTAAAACTCAATGAGAAAGTGAGCAAATGACACAGTTAGATCATTCTAAAACAAAACAGAAATGACTTTTTTTTTTGGTACCGGGAATCAAACTCATGACCTCAGGCTTGCCAGACAAGCGCTTATGCCACTGAGCTATATTCCCAGCCCAGAAGTGACTTTCAAAAATAGAAAAACAGCTGAGCATGGTGGTACATGCCTATAATTCCAGCACTCGGGAGGCTGAGGCAAGAGAATCACAAAGAGTTCAAGGCCATCCTGGACTACATAGAGAGACCCTATATTAAAAAGCCAATATATCATATTATTTAGGAGATAAAGCTATTCAGGAAGCTGAGGGAGGAGGATCATAAATTGAGTCCAGCCTGGGCAACTTAGCAATTTAGAGAGACCCTATCTCAAATTTTAAAAATAAATAAAGAGCTAGGGATGGAGCTCAGTGTGAAGGCCCTGGGTACCACAGAAAAAATTTAAATAAATAAATAAATAAATATATAATTAAGGTTAAAATACACAGAAGAACCACACACACGGGTCTTTTCTAAGCGCCAAGTCCTGGTCTGAAAGTTTCACAAGCACCAACTCGTTCACCGGCCTCGCTGCCCTACCCAGGCCCAGTCTTCCCAAGGCAGCAGAGACATTTGGCCTCTCAGGTGTCCTCCCCTTCTGCAAAGATGAGTGACAGGTGACCCTTCTGGAAGCCTGAGGGTGCACTGTCCCCGTCCAGGGCCTGGTCACCCCCTGGGTAGGGCCCAAATGGTGGTGGTGGGAGGCAGGAAGGTGGGCGGTTCCCCTCCTCAACGGATCTCCTACCCCAGTCAGCCTTCCGGAACCTTCCATCCCCGCCACCCTTGTGACATCACTGCCCGTCTTCCCAGCCTGCCCCACCCCTGTGAAAAACTGCTTCTGGGGAGGAGACTGTAGTCCTTTTCTTTCCTTTTCTTTCCTTTCCTTTCCTTTCCTTTCCTTTCCTTTCCTTTCCTTTCCTTTCCTTTCCTTTCTTTCCTTTCCTTCTTTTCTTTTTTCTTTTTTGAGGCAGGGTCTCAGTATGTAGTGCAGGCTGAACATGAACTCATAACAATCCTCCTGCCTCAGCCTCCTGAGTGCTGGGATTACAGGTGTGCACCACCACACCTGGCTCCTTTCCTTTCTTTCTTCTTTTTTTGTTTTGATTTTTTGTTGGTTTGTTTTCTGAGACAGGGGTCTCACTATGTACTTCTGGCTGGCCTTGAACTCACTGTGGAGCCCAGGCTGGCCTCAAACTCACAGCGATCCTCCTGCCCTAGCCTCTCAGAGTACTGGGATGACAGGCAAGCGCCACCACATCTGGTTGTTCTTGAAATGTTTATGGGTCCAGCGCCAGGCAGGCCTTGTGCCACATAAAGACATAGAGACAAGGATGAGCGGAAGTGGCTGTGATCTGTTCCGACACACAGCCAGGAGGCCCGGGCACGTGCACTGCTGCAGCTGTGAAGAGACACAAGGGGCAGGGAGAAGGTTCCGTTAGGGGGGCCAGGGATATGGCTCAGCAGCACAACTACCTACCCGCTAAGCACAAGGTCCTGAGTTCGATTTCCGGTACCAGGGGAAAAAAAAAGGTCCCATTAGGGACCTAAGTGAGCCTGGGCATCAGCAGCTGGCCCTCGAGCTGGGGAGTAGAGGAAGAATATCCCTCCTGTCCCTGTCTCCACCACTGTCACACACATGTGTGTGGCACACACTCACATGGCACACACTGCCTACACACACACACATGCACACACACACACACACTATGGAGAGTCACGTGCACTTTGGAAGAAACTGTCTGTAGGTGTCCCCCACAGGGCTCAGTAACAGCTGGGAGCCGTGGCACCCAGCTATTCAGGACGCAGAGGCAGGAGAATTACACGTTCAAGTCCAGCCTGGGCAACTTAGTGAGACCCTGTCTCCAAATAAAAATAAAAAGGGCTGGGATGTAGCTCAGTGGTGAGCACTTGTCCCGTGTGCACAGGGCCTGAGCTCCATACGCAGTACTGACAAAAAAGCCTGAGCAAGGATGAAGCTAGGCCGCTGCGCTCCCACATGTTTTGGGGGAAGAGCTACTTCCTGCCCAGCTTCCGGGTGCGGCCGAAGTGGATCTCGGGGCACATTGCCTGGGGTGTGAAGTTCCCACCACCCTTCACCCAGCCAGGGCGGACTGAAGAGCCAGCCCCGCCCCAGAGCTGCCCCGGGGCCCCCAAATTTCTCCCTCCCTCTGCCCGCTGCTGCCCCCTCATTGTCCCCTGTGCCCACCCAAGAGAGGCCTCTCCCAGGACCTCGGTCCCCGCTGTCCCCGTCTGCTTCTCAGTGACTCCACCCACACCGCAGAGCACCTGCTGCTTGCTGGCCCCGGGTGAGTCCCAGCTCGGACCCTCACTGCCCTTCACCTGCCTGGAGGACCTTGAGCTGGCCGCCGTCCCTCGCCATGACCTTCTGGCAGTCAGCGCCTTCCTTCCTGTGCAGACCCCATCTACCTTCCCCACAGAGCAATGGCGTTTCTTCCACCCCACTGCTCACTCTTTTTTTCCAGTCCTGGCCATTGACCCCGGTCCCTTTGCACTGAGTTACATCCCCAGCCCTTTCCCCATTTTTATTTTTTTTATTTTGAGATAGTGTCTCTTTATGTCACTAAATCATCCAGGCTAAGCTCAAACTTGGAATCCTCCTGCTTCAGCCTTCCAGGGTGCCATAGCGACAGACCTGGGCCATCAAGCCCTGGCCATTGCTTACATCTTAAGTGAGAAAGGACTGAGCATAAAATAGGGTTGTGTGACCCAGAAGCCATAGGAAGAGAAGCAGTCATTTGGCAAAATCTGTCTGTCCCAACCCAGCTGACACTAGCACACCCCAAAGTCAGGGCCAAGTGATCTGAAGTCAAGAGCGACTCTGGGAAAGGCTTCACGCTTCCACACTGGGACTGGAGAGGGGAAGCTCCTGGGAGGGGGAGTCACTGTTACATCCACGGTGTGTCCCCCACTGTCCCGTCTCCAGGCAGGGGATGTTGGACCCCGCTACAGTCTGAAGATGTCCCTCCAAATTCCAGAGTTGGACACTTTAATTAATAGTGATCACGATGGCTGGAGGTGGGGGTGTGGAGGAGATGAGGATTGGATGATGTCGTGAGGGCAGGTGCTAGGTCTCCACCACTGTGACCAAATACCTGAGATAACGTGAAAGGAAGAAAGCCAACAGCGGTGGAGCACGCCTGGAACCCCAGCACTCCGAGGGGCACCGTGAGTTTGAGGCCAGCTCCTGCTACGTGGTGAGTTCAAGCTCAGCGTAAACTACACGGCGAGGCCCTGTGTCTAAAAAACTACAATGCAGGGGAAGGACAAAGGGAAGGGGAAGAGCGGGAGGAGGAAGGAGGAGAAGGAGGAACAGGAGAAAAGATTCCAGAGGTTTGGCTTATGGTTCCAGAGGTTTCGGTCCATGGTTAGCCGGATGGAGCAAAGCTGCTTGGCTCAGGGCAGCCAGGAAGCAGGGGGCAGGAGCAGAGCCGGGAGGAAGGGGCCAGGGACCACACGTGCTCTCCGAGGTTATGGCCACGCGACCCACTTCTTCCAACCCACCCCCCTCCCCCGTGGTCCCCTCAGCCATGACCTCACGGACGGGCTGACCCACAGATGGGGTCGGCGGCCTCACACCTGCAGCACTCTCCAGGAGTCTCCCAATCCCATCAAGTTACCACCAAGAGGAACCTGCTCAGTTCTGATCCATAAATGGATGAATCCGTTGAGATCAGAACGCTTGTGACCCTACCGCCCCCTCCCCAAGGCTACACCTCTGAACATCGTTGTATTGGGGATCGACTTTTCAGCGCGTGAGTGTTGGGGGACATGTCACATCCAAACCGTAGCCTAAGAGGGAGAGACCCAAGCTCGTGTCTGGCTCCGTGTGGCTCTGGGGTGCCCTCAGCCCTGCTCCCACGCAGGGAGAAGGTTCTCACCAGAGACCAAGTAGAACCCAGCCAGCGCCGCGCACTCAGACTCCCAGCCCCTGGAACAGGAGCCCATTACACTTCCGCGGCTTTGGAACTGCCCGGCACCGGGTGTTTCACGATGGAAACTTAGGGGCAGTCGGGGGCACAGGTAGCACAGGACGTGAAGTGGCTGGCGTGGCAGATGGCTCTAGAAATGATCACCTGCTGTTGTAGTCAAGGTCTGCAAGGAAAACAATGCAGGACACACAGTTTACAAGATTATTTTATAACAGGCACCTGAAGAGGCATGTACAAGAGAGTGCGGGAAATCTGTCCACACACCGAAGACCCAAAGAATCCAGCCGAGGGCCTGGATCCCACGGCAGTGTCCTGCACGAGTCCAGCTGAAGACCCACAGCCTGTAACAACCCCCCATGAATCCAACTGGAGGCCCAGAGCCCACAACAATGTCTCCCGCAGGCCTGCTTCATGGATCTGAGCTGGAAAGGCCCAAAGGTCAGTGGTGGAAGCTAGAAAGTCTGTGCCAGCGGGATGAAGGATCTGTGGCAGCAGGCTGAGGGATCTGCACTGGAGCCAGGATGTGACACTTGGGATCCTCCTGCCTCAGCCTCCCGAGTGCCGGGATGACAGGTGTGTCTCCCCATGCCTGGCTCCTTTCCTTTTCCTTGGCAGTTGGCATAGAAGTGAAGCGCCTCCATTCTCTTCCCCTGCCGCCTGGTTGCCTAGATGTGTTTAATAGTACGTGTGGCTGGGGACAAAAATGTGTGCGTGTCTTTCCCGCAATGTGTCTCCTGTGGATGCAGCCTGCCCCTCCCAGGGCTTGTGGGGTCACCACGGTTTGCTATGGAAACCATTCCATACTGCGGAGAAATGAGGCCGGGATGGCAAGCAAACGCTCACAGAAGCAGCGCTCAGGTGCGGTTCACACACAGTCCGCGCTTCTGAGGGCCAGGCCTTCTGGAAACGTCTTTGCCTCTGCTCTCGGGAGAATCTATGCTTAGGCTCAGATTTCCTCCAGCCAAGAAGGTCTCAGGGCCACCCCTCGCTCCAAACACCCTGGCAAAGTTAACTAGCAGTCATTAGCAACAAAAAGAGCGCATTAGGAAAATGCTCAACTGGGAGAAGAAGAAAGTTCCAACAGCCTCGGGGAGCAGATCTCTTCCAGGGTCTGGAAAGTTCCCGGGAGAGACAGCTTTACCGGCGTTGTGGTCCTCCATCTAAAAAACCAAGAACATAAAAAGACACTTACAGATGTACAGACACATGCTGTAGATTTTTCTACTCTGAAAACCCCATATAAATGGACTCAGACTGTCTGTGTCTTTGTAACTGGCTTCTCTCCCTTAGCATCACAGCTTGGAGTCACACACACTGTAACACAGACCAGAACGCCCCCCTCTGGTGGCCAAGCGGCACTTGCCTGTGCAAACAGAGCCCGCGAGCCGTCCGCTCCCCAGGGGTTAATGCGAGGTCCTCCTTTTTCTGTTCTGAGTCACGCTGTCACGTGTTGAGGACAAGTCGTGATGTGCACACGTTTTTGGTTCTTGCGTCTATTACTAGTTGTGGAATTGCAGGTCAGATGATCACTCTACACGAGATTCTGTTGTTCATTTGTTTGTTTTTTTGAGACAGGGTCTCCCTTATGTAGCCTAGGTGGCCTCAACCTCATGGCGATCCTCCTGCTTCAGCCTCCCGAGTGCTGGGATTATTTTAGGAAGCAGGACCCTCAGTTTTAAAAGCAGGGAAGTCCCACAGAACCTGGGTGAGGTGGCCACCCTAGGAAAGATTCTCCTCTGTGGCCTGGGCCTTTGGAGCGGGGGTCAGATGGCAAAGCCGTGGCGATGTTCCCTTCCCCACAGCCCTTCCCACCTCGCCTTGTGTGTGATCATGGTTTCCTCTACAGTCTCGGCTTAGCCGAGCCTCTCCAAGCCGTACCCCAAGAGGGCCCCTCATGTGGCTTGAGAGGCTTATAGGCAAGCAAAGCTTTCCCCCCCGGCACGGACAAGAAGCACATCCTCTCAAGGACTCTGGCAGTCGTAGCTGTCCTCTGTCCTCCCGGTGGCCGGTGTCAGCGTGGACCCGCCACCCTGCGAAGTGGGATTATCCGGGCCATGGAAGGGACACCGAGGAGGTCAGAGTGGTTGCACAGGGTGAACCCAAGACGAGATCTCCTGAAGGAAACTCATCCATTACCCCAACGTGATAATCAGCGTGTGATCTAAAAAGTACAGTACATGAATTTACTGCACTAAGAGCCACGTTGCCATGGACCCCCCTCAGAACCCCCCCACACTTTGAACACACTTACCCCATGCTTCTGCCACTCTCTTGCTCTCTTTTTTTTTTTT
>NW_004955495.1:3393015-3398645 GCF_000276665.1 Chinchilla lanigera
TAAGTTGCCCAGGTTGAGCTTGAATGTGTGGTCCTCCTGCCTCAGCCTCTCAGAGTGGTGGGATGGCAGGTGTGTGCTACCATGCCTGACTTCTTTCCTAGATTATGGCAGAGGCTTCAAAGGACATTGCTCACACACGCATGGAACTGTGTTCTTTCCCTCTGCATGTCCTTGGTGGAGGAATTTCTTCCCTGTTTCTGCCCACCAAGCCTGAAGAGATTAGGGCAAAGCATGACTTGATCCGATACCTGAACACCCGTGCTCAAACACACAGCTCACAACAGCCACGGGGAGGAAACAGCCAGTGTCCACGGACGGTGGGTGGATAAACACACGGGTGTGGCACGCCTGTAATCCCAGCACTCAGGAAGCTGAGGCAGGAGGATCCTACATTCCAGCCAGCCTGGGCAATTTAGTGACTGTGTGAGACCTATGGGGCTGTAGCTCAGTGTGAAGGCCCTATCTCTTTCCCACGCATCTATTCCTTTAGAACATCCGCCAGGTCATCGCTCCACCCTACTCACACCTTCCACCTCCATTGCCAGGCATCCAATCCCAGCCGCCATACTCTGCAGCCCAGAGAGCTGGGCCGGACCCCAGACTCCTCTCTCCCCGTCCCTCTGCTGCTCTGCACGGCTCCCCACGCGCTGGCTTCCCTGAGCTGATGGTCACAAACTGGACTCCATCTCCCTGCTGCTTGACACCTTCCTGTTTCACTGCGTTGCTGCTGGAGCAGCCCAGGGGATGGGAACTCAGCCCCAGTGAAAACTGAGAGGGGCGAAGCTTAGCAGAGGAAAAGCGGGGAGAAAGAGAAGATAGCGACCCCGATAGGAAAGAGTCAGGGAGGGGGCTCCGGGAAGACGGAGGACACCGGGCCTTTGGTTCCCAGCTGTGTTTAGGGGTGGGGGACTCTTTCTCCCGACCCGGAAGTTGCTGTATGGACTGGCTTCCGGGCACCTCTGCCTAACGCCATGTTTTTCCGGCGGGGGTGGGGGGGTGGTCCACGTGCATCTTCTTTCTGTTTACTTGTCCTCACACAGCTTTTTTTTTTTTTTTTTTGTGGCCAGAGTCTTGCTATGCAGTTCAAGCTGGCCTTGAGCTCACTTTGTAGCCCAGGCTGGTCTCGAACTCAGTGATCCTCCTGCCTCAGCCCCCCCGAGTGCTGGGATTACAGGCGTGCGCCACCACGCTCGGCTTTGTTCATTTGGTTTTTGAGACATGGTCTCACTATGCAGTTCAGGCTGGGTTTGAGCTCACAACGATCCTCCTGCCTCAGCCTCCCAAGTGCTGGGATTATAGGCGTGCGCCTGCACGCCCGGCCTTGACACAGCTTATAAGCCTTATCTGTGGGGTGGGCAGCTAGTTGACAAGGGGGCGCTCTAGTCCTGGTTAGCTTGGAGTCAGTACGGGGGTGTGTGGCTATCTACCGTACTCTGTAAGGACCCAGCGTGATAACAGTGACTGCAGAGCCAATACACTTGTACCTAAGTGTGAATGCTAGTGCACAGGAGAAGCACACACTGCCTGAAAGTCACCCCACACACATTCTGTCGGGGCAGCTTGTCATTTATACCCCGGTCTTCTGTCTGTGCCCTGCCTGTCAGCTCTTTTTCTGGTCTCTTGGTGCAAGTCCCGAGGCCATTTGGAGCCTTTATCTGTTTTTCTTTTCTTTATCTACCCGTCTTTAACTTGCTTCCCAGGAGAATCTCTCTAGCAAAGTTGGCCTTTAACTCCCTCTAGTCAGGATTAGTTAGAAGGCCTCTGGAGGCCCGGTTTTTTGTTTCCCCAGCCCCTGGACTCCCCGCTCGCTGGCCGCATGTGGCTCCTTCCGCAGCCCAGGGACCCTGAATTCACAATCGCCCTCACCACTTCCTCTTTATTCGGCCCGGGCTCCGCGGGATCTCTGTAGAGCCCCAGGGTGGCCGGCTCCTCCTGCTTTGCACTGGGATTTCCCACTTTTAGCACTGAAAAGTCCCATGTCTCAGCCGGGCAGGATGGGGGTGAGCCTACTGAGGGGACCGCTGGCTGCTGGACGAAGATCACACACTCAGAGTCACTCCTATAATGACTTTCCTAGTGGCCTGTTAATTAAAATATATGCTTTTGTTTATAGCCGTGTCCCTAGCAACTGTGCAGTGTGATCAATGCGCACAGTCAGTGCTTAAATTACAAAAAATTATCACAGCAAGAGGCGTTGCCATGAATCTCCCTCAAAACTCTGCCTCTTGCTTCGAACGCTGCCGCTTTCCTTGGGGTCCCCAGTTGCTCTGTTCTGGCTGCCCCAGTGTCCTAAGGGGACTCAGAATGTTTCCCTTTCATGGTCATTTTGACTTTGGGAAAGAGCCAGAAGTCGCTCAGCACCAGATCTGGTAACTTAGGTGGGTGAGGATATGTGTTTATGAAAGCCAGGCGTGGTGGTGCACGCCTGTAATCCCAGCACTCGGGAGGCTGAGGCAGGAGATCGTTGTGAGTTTGAGACCAGCCTGGGCTACAAAGTGAGCTCAAGGCCAGCCTGAGCTCAGAGTGAGACCCTGTCTCAAAAAAGACCAAAAAAAAAAAAAAAAAGGATATGTGTTTATGAGCTGCCTTTCTGGGATGGCATTCACCATATTTTTGATCATATCTTGTGAACACCCTCAGGAAAGACTTCCAGAGCAGCTGCAGGAGGTGATCTCCACCACAGGATAGCAGTGTTGGAAGCAACAGGGAGGTTTTATAGGGGGTTAATAGGGTATCTTTTACTACATTTTTTATTTTTACCTTTTTTTTGTTTTTTTTTTTTCTGGTACCAGGAACCGAACTCACGACCTTGTGCTTGCCAGGCAGGCGCTGTGCCGCTGAGCTAAATCCCCAGCCCCCTACAATACATTTTTTAAAAATTTAAGTATTCACCATATGCTGGAAGCGGTTGAAGCTGGAAATTGGTCGTATGTGTGAGGTCAGGACAGAGCCAGAGTGCCTCAAGCAGTCAGGGTGCCTCCCTCTGTCTTGAGAAAAGCACCCTGCCTGGACAGTCATTAGTCGCTAGACAACCTGGTGTCTCCTGACACTAACTCTGCCAAGGTATAAATAACGCCCCTCCTGTTGTTGATCAGGTCCCTTTACCCATCCAGGAAAGAGGCCTCCCCCTGGCCCAGCTCTAGTCTCTTGTCTGTCTTTTCCTCATTCCCTCCGCCGTTCCTCCCTGGTATACGCCGAGAGACCAGTGAGTCCCTACAACAGTATACTTTGGTCACATTTTGTAAAGTGGGACCTGGTGAATAGTGTCACCGGCTAGTGTGGTCCTTGCTCTAGTGATCAAAGAAATTAAAGTAACAGGATGAATTTGCAGGCAGAAGGTTGGATAGGAGAGGGGGGAAAAAAAGGAATCCCCCTTGCACAGTGACTGAAGGGACACATAGGTTAATGAAGAGGATCAGACTGGCTGTTTGCAAAAGGGGACCAGGTTTTCAGGGTGCCGTGGCAGGCTGGGGTCCCGATCCACACCTCAGTCCCAACTCCACAGCTCTGGAGGAATCCTCGTGACTTCCGGGGACATTTCAGCCATGAAAGGCTCTGCTGGATCCAGGTGAACAGGGATTCAGGGCAGCGGCACTTTCAGGGCATGGTTGGAAGGATGTTGTAGTCAGGATGTTCAAGGAAAACAATACAGGACACATAATTTATAGGATTATTTTGTAATAGTCACTCAAAGAGTCATATACAAAGACAGTGCAGGAAATCTGTCCACACACTAAAGACCAAAGAATCCAGCTGAGGGCCTGGATTCCACAGCAATGTCCTGTATGAGTCCAACCGAAGACCTAGAACCCATGACAATGGCTCATACAAGCCTGTTTCAAAGATCTGCACTGGGAAGGCCCAAAGGTCAGTGGTGGAAGCTAGAAAGTCTGCACCAGTGGGATGAAAGATCTGTGCTAGCAGGCTGAGGGCTCTGCACTGGAGCCAGGAAGCAACGCTCAAAGTAAGGACCAGAGCTCCCCCAAAATGAACCACAGCCATTCTCAGCGACGAGGTCTCAAGCTCCTCTGCTGAGAACAGCCAAGTTCATATTAGGAAAGCCAGTATGATGAGCTCCTCAGGAGAACCAACAGCCACTAATAGCACCTTTTTTTTCTTTCCTGTTCTCCTTTTTATGCTGCCGGCAACAAGCCTCAGGTGAGCCTTCCACACCCAGTGTAAAGCACCTCTAGTTCCTGTCTACCTGAGGAAAATGAAAGTACAAGCAATGCTTCTAGTGAGTCAAGTTTAAGAGCCCGGCAGTGTCCCTCATCCCGATAGCATCTGTGACTGAGTCATGACTCTGTCAATAGTAGGTACTCAGTAACTTGGACAAAATTAATAATTGAGCAAAAGGGACTGATATCTGCACAGAAGCAACCCAGGAGAAGGTGCAGATTTGCTTGTGGCAAATCACTATTAGTATTTTCATTAACATGGACCCAAGAGTGGAGTGTAATCCCAGTATTCAGGAGGCTGAGGCAGGAAGATCACTATGAGTTCAAGGCCAGCCTGGGCCACATAGTGAGTTCAAGCCCGGTCCGAACTACACAGTGAGACTCTGTCTCAAACAAACCAACCAACCAACCAACCAACCAAAACCTAAACCAAACACAGAGCCATCAGGAAAATATCAAAGTGCATGACTGTATCTGTCTGTTTTCTGGCACTATAACAAAATACATAAGGCTGCATAGTTTATAAATAAAAAAGTTTTATTCAGCCCAGAGTTGTAGAGGCTGAAAAGTCCAAGATCAAGTTGCCATCTGTTGGGAGCTGTTGGAGTTGGTTGTTGGTCATGTGTCTGAGGGTGAGACACAGCCAGAGTGCCTCAGGCAGTCAAGCTACCTCAGTATTGCAAAAAGTATCCTGCTTGGACAATTACAGGCTTAGTCTTAGTCACTAGGCAACATTATCTCTCATGATACTACTTTGCAAGTGTATAAAATAAACGCCCCTACCGTTGGAGCCAGTCCTCTTGCTCATCAGGCAAGAGGTAACTCCACCTGACCCCGGCTATGGTCTCCTCTTTATTTTCTATATCCTCTCGCCGTTTTCTCACCAGACCACGGAGAGACCACCAACTCCCACAGTTGGTGCCCAACATGGGGCCCCCGGTAAGGAGAGTGGCTGGTGGGGGGACACTCCCCAGAATTTGTGCTCACAACAGGGTGGGGGAGTGATTGGTAGGTCAATGGTTAGCACTGGAGTGTTATGTTGACAATTATCAGGTGTAAAGCGCGGGGCATGGAGGTCTGCTGACCTTAAACAATACAGTTACAAAAATAGGCTTAAGAGAAGACCAAAGAAGAGTATATTGCATTATTAGTAATTAAAATGGGACAACTACCGTCTCGAGAATCACAGGAGTACCTGTATGCGGAAGTGGTTTTGGCACGCTTGATTCCTATTTTTACTTTTCTTTTCTGGATTGCGGATAGAAGGGGTTTTAAAATCACAAAGGATTCGGCCGGGAACTGTACTTCAAAGTGAAGTCCCGAGCCCAAGCGGGACAGGGGCGGCTGCGCTACCTGGGGGAGGAACGCAAAGCAGGTTCAGGGAGAGCCCCGGGCTCGGGTTCCAGGCAGACCCAGCTGCGACCTCCCAGTCACCCGTGTGTCCCCGCGGCC
>NW_004955495.1:3401910-3405856 GCF_000276665.1 Chinchilla lanigera
ATTGGGTCAATTGGTCAGAAGAAAGTTTTTCAGTAAAAATTACTATAAGGTTTTCTCGTAAAAGATGCTCCTGGTACAAAACTAAATTTTAACAAAGGTTTTCACATGTGTATGGTAATTCATTAGTGTTAATCTCGTGGTGTAGTAAACGTATTCATGATTCTGGATCTACGGGTCTTCCAAAATGTAAAACAAAGACTGTTTATCGTGATAAGCCTTTCCTTCAGATTAAGACTGCTACCTTTAACAGAAACATGTGCTGTGTATCCCATTAAAGAGCAACAGCTTCTTATGTATCAGATTAAGATAACTGGTTCAAAAGGTCATGCTGTGTCAAAATGAAAATTTAAGTAGGTTACAAAATGTCATCATGATTGTCTTGTAGCAATGTTATGTACCGTTTTGATTTCTAAATTTCTGGGTAAAAATATGTAACTGTTGTTTGTTAACATTCTATTAGGATTTATACATTTGGCTATCCATGGTTATTAGAAAATAATGGTTCCATTTTTATGTTCTAAGGTGTTTGCTATTCAGATCAGACTGTAATATTAAGCTTACTGCCCCCCTTACAATGCTACGTCATTAATCTTCTCTGCTGGATGTTTAACAACTGAGGTTTGGAGACCATAAATTAGAGAAATAAATTGGGTTAAAGGACAGCCAATATTTCGGCTACGCCCTCTGAGGTCGGTATAGACTCAGGACTGAAGAGAACCCCTGCTGTGACATCCTATAACTCGGCTGAGTCCCTGATTTTCTGATCAAGGAGATTATGGGACCACAGAGGAAAGTGATTCTACCATATGCAGCGTGCCTAAGGAGAGTCACCAGGAGAGGAAAAATCTCTCAGGCTTTCACAGAAAGCACCTTTGTCAAGCAATGGCCGTGACTCATCCAGACGGCTGACACTGACAGAAGATCAAGAGATGCTGCACTTGGTTCCCAGATGATTCCTGAGACGACTTAACTGACCCTGATAGTTAGCAATCGGTTAAATTTTTATTTATACAGGTCTCACTTTACCTTGGACATCCAGCAGAAAAGTGTAACCAGAAATGTATAGAAGTGATGCTACTGTCATGGGTTAGCCGTAAAAGGTTCAAGCCAGCAACAGCTTCTGCCAGCTGCCAGCTAGACGGATAACTGTTATGGACCTTGGACTATATTCTTCAAGCACAGCTTTTCCAGCTTCAACTGAACACCCATCACTCCTGCAACTAAACAGAAAAGGGAGATACGTTGGGAGCCGTTGGAGTTGGTTGTTGGTCATGTGTCTGAGGGTGGGACAGATCCACAGTGCCTCAGGCCGACAAGCTACCTCAGTATTGGGGCTGGGGATTTAGCTCAGCGGCACAGCGCCTGCCTGGCAAGCGCAAGGTCATGAGTTCAATTCCCAGTACGGGGGGCGGGGGCAAAACAAAACAAAAAAAAGAAACAAGCTACCTCAGTATTGAAAAAAGTTTGGACAATTACAGTCTTGGTCTTAGTTGCTAGGCAACATAATCTCTCATGATACTACTTTGCAAGTGTACAAAATAAACGCCCCTACTGTTGGAGCCAGTCCTCTTGCTCATCAGGCAAGAGGTAACTCCACCTGACCCCGGCTATGGTCTCGTCTTTATTTTCTATATCCTCTCGCCGTTTTCTCCCAGGGACCACGGAGAGACCACCGGAGCCATCTGTTCATCCTCTGGTGGGTCTCTGTCTTTCTCTCTCCTTCAGTATTAGGGATTGAACCCAGGGCCTTCCCACTAACCTACATTCCTAGCTCATTTATTGATTGATTGATTGATTGATTGATAGGATCTCACCATGTAGCTCAGACTGGCTTTGAACTCACTTATGCAGCCGAGGCTGGCACCAAACTTGCAGCGATCCTCCTGCCTCAGCCTCCCAAGAGCACATGAATTACAGGCCTGCACCATGACACCTGGCTGATTACATTTCTTAAAGAGTTCACCACTTCCCAGCATTCCCACACTGAGGTCTGGGCTTCTAGCACATGAACTCCTGGAGGACACACTAGAAACATATCCAAATGTCAGCAATTGCTTAAAGATTCAGTTGGAGGATAACAAACTTCTCCATGGCTTATGCACAATTTTATTTGCAAGAATCCTTGTTTTATTATCGATGTGTTTATGTAGACTGGGTATCTAAGTAAGCCCTATTTTCTGCTATGCTTTGTGGTCAAGAAATGCTTGAAAGACCACCCATTTGTCTGGGTGAGGTGATGCACACCTGTTATTCCCGCTCTCAAGGAGGCTGAGGCAGGAGGATCGCTATGAGTTCAAGGCCAGCCTGGGCTACAAGACACTGAGTTCAAGGCTGGCCTGAATGACATAGCAAGACTCTGTCTCAAAATAAAAACAAAACAAGCATGATTTGTGCTTTCTTCTGAGGCAGTCAGGGACTTGAAAAGTGTCTTTTGCTAAAAAACAACTTGAAAAGTGTCTTTTGCTAAAAAACTCTTCACTTGGGCCTACACATGGGTTACAATAAGTTCCTAAAAGCAGTCCAAAGCTGATCTTCATTTTGTGACTGCTCTGTCCAGCATAGAGGTACATCAGGCATCCAGAAAATGTCAGTCTAAAACTTGGTGGAGCCAGGTTCATTAGCCTAAATTTTCCTGGCTTCGCTGACTACCTTTCAAGACTCAGGACACCAAGATAAGAGACTTAAGAGACACTCAGCTACTACACCCTGAAGTGGCCACTGCCCTAAACCTATGCAACAGCACCTCATGTGACTGCAACTTCCTCTCAAAGCGCAAAGATTCTTCCAGAGCTGTGAAATCAGGATAGAGATAATGATTGATGGGGTCCCAGAGCCACACCCACACACCCACACACACCCCTTTTGAGATAAGGTCTTTCTCTGTAATTCAGGCTGCCCTCAGAATCACAGCGATCCTCCTGCCTCAGCCTCAGGAGTGCTAGGATCACAGATGTGTACCACCATGGTGGGGCAGTCTGACCCGCTTCATCAGTGTGTCCCCTCCAGCCATTACTTCAGCTTCTTATCTTCTCTCATTTTCCAGTTCTAGCTTTTGCCTGTAAATCCATACTATTGCTTTATTTTTAGTTTTCACTATTACTAAAGCAAGGACCCATGCTAGCTGTCGACTTGTGCTCCTGGTCCTTCTGAATAACTACATACATTTTCTTATTTATTCTGGTTATGACCAATGCATCCCCCCAATAAAAGCTCTCTGAGGGTCTCATTGTTTGTAGCTGAGCCTACCCACTTGAGAGAGGGAGTTTAGCAAAATGTTCTTTTTCAGGGGCCAGTCAATATTTTAGGCTTTGCTTGTGCCACAAGGCCTCTGTCCAACTACTGGACTCTCCATTACCTAAGAAGAGTAAGTGGCTGTCTTCCAAAAAAACTTTATTTAAACACAGGCAGAATGTGACCACAGGTCACAGTTGGTCAATTTTAAACTAGGTGAAAATACCAGATACATAAAATAAAACAAAAATAAAATTGAGTTTCCTATAGTTTTCACTTGCCACATTTTAAAGTTATTTATTTATTCATGAGACAGGGTCTTGCTATGTCGTCCAGGTTGGCCTGGGACTCACGGCGATCCTTCTGCCTCTGCTTCCTGTGTGCTGGGCAGATTCTGTTTTGTTACCAAGTTAAAAAAAAAAATTAGCCGAGCACGGTGGCGCACGCCTGTAATCCCAGTACTTGGGAGGCTGAAGCAGGAGGATCGTTGCAAGTTCGAGGACAGCCTGGGCTACAAAGTGAGCTCAAAGCCAGCCTAAACTGCATCGCGCGACCGTCTCAAAAACACCAAAAAAAAAAAAAAAAAAGACTAAACTAAAAACTAAAATTCTCAGCCTGTGGGCCATAAAGAGCAGGCACTGGGCCGGAGTTTGCTGACCCTCTAGTCGTATTGCGCCTACAGGTCGAGTATTTTGCCTGTGGAATAGACCAAAGC
>NW_004955495.1:3406406-3413563 GCF_000276665.1 Chinchilla lanigera
GGGCCGGGGCGGGGTGCGCACCCCGCCGAGTGCCTCGAAGTCGGGACCCCGCGTCCCTCGCCGGAGTTTGGGGACCCCGGCGACACCGCCTTCTCCTCGGCCCGCGCTCGGGGGCCGGGGGACCCGGCGCCTCACTTGTGAGAAAACTTTCCGGAGTGGGGGCGCCGGGGACCCCAGCTCCTCAGGCTCGTGGAGACCTCGGGTGGTTTTCACTTCCTGGACGCTTGATTTGGGGGCGCCCTCCTCCGACCCCGCTCTTCTTTGCCCCGACGCTTCCTGAATTAGGGGCTCCCCGGGACCGGTCTCTCGCTTTACCCCCCCGATTCGTGAACTGAGGACTCCCACGGACTCTTCTCAGTTTTATCCCTCAAAACCCTGATTTGGGGGCGGCCTGGAACCTCTCTCTTACTTTCACCCTGAATCGCCCCGAATTCGGGCCCCCGCGGCTCGGCTTCTCTCTTACTTCCCAAATTCCTGACTCGGAAGCGGTTTTCTCCCTTTAACGCCCCAAATCTCCGAAATCGGGGCGCCCAGGTCCTTCCAGTCTCAAACTCTTTAAGAATTGGGAGGCTTCCAGTGGCTTTTTTAGTTCACCCCAAATTCCTGGGTGCGGGGTGTCCCTGGGACCCCTTTTCCCTCTGCCCCGACACCCGAATTGTGAGCGCCCTTTCACTCTTTGACCGAAACGTCGGTGCGTTTCTCCTGGGGAGACACCCTCTTCCCTCCTCCCCTTTCGCCCCAAACTTCTCGCGCACTGGCCTTCCCAGGGGCGCTCACCGTTCGCCCCCTTCTCGCGTCTGCCCCCACGCCTGGCCTCGGGGTCCCGGCGCCCCCGTCCTGCTCGCGCCGCCCCAGAAAGTCTCCGCGCGCAGCTCCCCCTGTCGGGACCGAGCTGGGAGCGAGCAAGAAAAGTTTCACCAAAGGTTTCTTTAAATCGTTTGTTTTTAACTGCGCTTCGCTCGCGTGGCGACGGAGCCCACGCTGTGGGCGCGCTGTCTAGCCCCATAAAGACGCCCCAGCCTGGGCCCGCGCCCCCACACGCTCCCCTCCTTTCCCTGCCGCCGCCCCGCGCGGGCCCTGCCCCGGGTTGCTCCCGCTGCTCCGCTAGGAAAGTTGGGTTCCCGATCCCTGGGCTATTTCCAGGGCCCCCGGGGCCCCAGCTGCCCGGGCCACGCGGGTGGCGGCGGGGGCGGGGGCGTCGCTTTCCTATTTTAACCTCCTGGTCGCGCCGGGAGCTGGGAGCTGGGAGGGGACCGACAGGAGGCGGCGGGCGTCCGGAGCCTCAGCTTCCCCCGCCCAGCGAGCGCCTTCCCTCTTTGGGAGTGTTTTTGATACCGCCCTCCCTGACGCTCTGGCCTGGTGCAGCTCAGGATTTGATGAGGTTTCTCCCCTCCGGTCGTCCGGCCTGTGCAGATCCAAAGTTTTCAGTGTTTGCAGAAGACTTTCTTTCAGCGAGGACTTCTACATGATAGTAACAACAACGATATAATAACAGGCCAGGTGTGGTGGTGCATGCTGTCATCTCAGCACTCTGGGGAGGCAGAGGCAGGAGGATCCCAAGTTCCAGCCCTGACCTGGGCCACTTAATAACTTATGGAGACCTTGTCTCAAAATAAAACGGGCTGGGCTCATGAAGGCCCTGGGCTCCATCCTGGGTACAGCAACAACAATAAATAATAATAATGCATGTACCCTGTAAATACATAGAATGATTGCCAAATAATTTTTTTCGTAAAAAGCAAATGTGAAAGAGAGAAAAACCTCAAAAAGGAAACCTTCCCTATATGTATGGTCAGCATGCTTTTTGCTATTTGTCTATGCTTTGATCTTTCCTTTTCTCTGAGCAGTAGTTGTTTATCCCTGTGCCAGTCATGGCCCTGGCCCTTCTGGGTGGCTGGCCTTGAGTGGCCTTAAGACAGGCTTGGAAATGGCTACTTAACCTACACTGGTGGGACAGCGAGGGCTGTGGTCAGAGCCCGAAGGACATAAATTTCATGCCCAGTGCCCGGTGCCCTGGTAGCCTTGGGCTTCGCCACACTGAGCTGGACTTAGGAGCTGGTGAAGCTGCCCAGTGTGGGGATCCCGCAGGTGGCGGCAGGTTTGGGTGTTGAGTGAGCTAAGGAATAGTTCGTGCCGGCACAAAAACAGTATCGAGTGATTTTACCTGTGAGTTGTGTCCCTGTAAAGCAGAATCTGAGAGGAGAGCCCAAGTCCTGGGAGATGGGTGACGCCTGCTCCCTGGGTGATGGTCCCCGTGATCCAACCTGGACTGCGCGCAACTTCTTTGTTTTCATCTGTTAACAGTGTGTATCATTCCACGCTGATGGGCCGGAGCACGCAAGAGAGATGTGCATTCTGGGAACTGTTTATCTGGGCCTCTGCTGTAGTCTAATTTTAAGTTTCATCTTCAAGTTAAATCAGTGGTAATATTCAATTACTTTGATTGTAATTAACTTTGATATTATAATCAAGTCAAAAGTTTGGATTCACTTCTGAGTCTTATAGTAATTGGTGATTGTTTTGCTGGTAAAATTCTAGGGCTGTGATCTTAAATTTGCTTGTTTTTTTAATTAAATAAAGGTTGCCTGCCTGTTTAGGAGGTGGAGTTTTGTTTTGTTTTATTTCGGTGGTGGTGGTGGTACCAGGGATGGAACCCACGGCATAGCATATGCTGGGCAAGTTCTCACCACTGAGCTACACACGTAGCCCAACTGCTTACTTAAAGATGCATGTTCATACCTACATTATTTGTAAATTATGAAAGTTTGGGTGTGTGGGGCAACTAAGGATGGAACCCAGGGCCTTTGCACTGAGCTATATCCCCAGCCCTTTTTATTTTTTTGAGAGTCTTACTAATCCACTGAGTTGTCTGGGCTGGCTTGCACTTTGGATCCTCCTGCTTCAGCCTCCCCGTATGGTACAGTTTGTACTGCCATCCCCAGCTATTATGGTTTGTGCCTAGATGTCCCCCCACAAAGCCTTGTGCAGTCATAGGTGGGGCTTCTTCCTAGGTGGCTGAATCTAAAATATGTGAATGATTTGTGGTGCAAGGCTGGGATTAAGGGTATTTATTAATCAGTTCACTGATTGGTTTGGCACTGCCATAATCCCAGTAGCCTGGATACAGTATAAGGGACTATGGCGGATTGACAGCTGGTGGTCAACTTGTAACACCCAGCTGAATTTAATACACTAGCGTGGTGCTGATTGTGGGAGGCCCACCTCAGGATTGTTGCCCCCAGCATAAGAGGCAGAACTGGAGGAGAGGAGAAGCTGTGGGAAAGCTGTTTGGAAGCTGCTGGTTCTCTTGGGCTATTCTGCTGGAGGGCGTTTTCCTGCTGGCTTCCCTGATGAACTGAGCTGTTCTAATTGGAGGAGGAGCTCGGGCCCTCCTTGTTGCTGAGAATGGCTTAGGTTCATTTTGGGGGAGCTGTGGTCCTCATTTTGAGCATCACTTCCTGGCTCCAGAGGGGAAGATGGTGCACTGCTCAGTCTCCAGGAGAAGCTTGTTGCCTTGGCTTTCCTGATGGGAACTTGGCTGTTATAATCATCGGAGGAGCTCAGGACCTCATTGTCGCTGAAGATGGCTGTGGTACTTTTTGGGGGAGCTCTAGTTCTTACTTTGAGCATCGCTTCCTGGCTCCAGTGCAGATCCCTCAGCCTGCCGGCATAGATCCTTCATCTCATTGGCGCAGACTTTGTAGCCTCTACCACTGACCTTTAGGCCTTCTCAGCGCAGATCTATGAAACAGGCCTGCAGGAGACGTTGTCATGGGTCCTTGGCCTCCTGTTGGACTCATGGGGGCATTGTGATGGGCTCTAGGTCTTCAGCTGTCCGTGCAGGACGCTGCCGTGGGATCCAGGCCCTTAGCTGCATTCTCAGCTCTTTAATGTGTGGACAGATTTCCCCACACTCTCTTTGTATATGACTCTTTGGGTGACTGTTATAAATAATCTTATGAAATATGTGTCCTGTATTGTATTGTTCCCCTTGCAAAACCCCAAACTACAGCAGGGATGAAAAGAGGCTTGTCTTGTTCCCCTTCCTTGCTTTGCTGCCTTCTGCCCACTATGAG
This sequence comes from Chinchilla lanigera, assembly GCF_000276665.1. Lineage (NCBI taxonomy): Eukaryota > Metazoa > Chordata > Mammalia > Rodentia > Chinchillidae > Chinchilla > Chinchilla lanigera. Next base: position 3,410,483 of record NW_004955495.1, read on the forward strand.
CTGTTTCTCCTCTGCGATGCCTGTCTGCCTTGGAGCCAGCCAATTATGGACTGAAACCTCTACAAACTGAGCTAAATAAACCTTCCTTTTTTTAAGTTTGGGTGTTGGGTATTTTGCCTCAGCAATGAGAGAAGAGTAACTAAGACAGCAGGTACATAGGAAACTTTCTAAAAGCAAAGGGAAGTCCTCAGAGAGGCCAGCGCACTTGTTAGGACCCTCTGCAAACTGAAGGAGGGGAGAGCACAAGTTTGCATCCCATCTTGATGTTCCAGGTGTGGGCACTCCGAGTAGATGCAGCCACAGTTCTGCTCCAAATTCTGTAAATATTCAAATGAAATGGAATGGGTAAGGATAGTACCCAACCTCAGATCTGTTCAGGTCAGGTTTTGTTCCCAAAAGAATCTGTATCAAATTTTTTAAAAAATTCCAGTGTTCAGGATTTTCCGGATTTTGGTATTTTTATGAGGAGTTGCAGGCTTGTGTGCTGTTTAAAGTGGTATTTGATTCCCTGGAATTCTGCAGTGCAGTGAGCTTCTCTGCAGACTGTGTGCTCTTAGGCACATACCTGGTATAGTATATGTGCCTAATCAGTTGGATGTGTGGATAGATGGACGGTTGGATGGGTGGATGTGTGGATGGATGGATGGATGAGTGGGTGGGTGGATGGATGATGTGTGTTTGGACTTAGACTAGAAATCAAAAGTTACTTATATGCCTTTTGTAAGCCCCAAGATCAACAGAACGCTCTTATAGTAAAAAAATAGAGGGCAACCTTTACAAGAGGAAGAGCAGAATAAAGGAGTGTGTAAATGAAGGAGTCCAGGGAGAAGAGACCAGGAAAACTCACCCCACTCCCTATAGTAAATATCAACTTAGGGCTGGGGATTTAGCTCAGCAGCACAGCGCCTGCCTGGCAAGTGCAACGTCGTGAGTTCGATTCCCCGTACTGAGAAAAAGAAAAACAAACAAACAAAAAAGTAAATATCAACTTACTTATCTGGGTTGCTCGGACCAAAACCTTGCAGTTGACCCAGACCCCTTACTTTCTCCCAAGCCATCAGCAAATCCTGCCACTGACCTGTTACCACAGCTCCACCTCCACTGCCAGTGCCCTGGTCCAGGCTTCATTATCCTCCCTGATGCTTTGGCGCTGGCTTGTGTCACTCCATCCTCCCAGCGTCTGGCCGGAGGCTGTTCATGGGGTCCTATTAATTCCCAGTGCAAGTCTCCTGAGACCTCCCTTGGCTGCCTGCACTTGAATGCTGTTGGCCTCCTGGAAGCCCTGGGCTCCTCTACCCGCAGAGTCTTTGCCCAGGCTTCTGGGGGCCCCATGGCCTCCCTTCAGGCCTTTCCTTCAGTGTTACCAGGCCGCCCTCTGGGAAAGAGAGGGCGCCGAGCCTCCTTCCTTGTGCCCTTTGTCTCCTTGGTGTTCATCGGTACAGAGTGCCCCGTGCATTGTACGCTTTCATTTTATTACCACTGTCCCCTCTGTAGGATGGCAGCGCAGTGCGAGGAGGAAGCTCAGCTTCATGCACCTCCCAGCATCTGTGACATCCATGATAACAGCTGGTATGGTTGCCTTATGCGAAATAACTTCTGTTAATTAACACAGGGCTTGTCACCTAGTAGGTGCTCAGCAAAGACTAAATGTTACTATTCTTGGTATTACTATTTCTATTATTAGCAGTACTGGAGATTTGACCCAGGGCATTTGCACTGAGCTACATCCTTAGGCCTTTTAAAAAATATTTACTTATTTTTCTGAGACAAGTCTCTCTGTGCAGTAGCCTGGCCTTGAACTCACTGTGTAGTCCAGGCTGGCCTTGAACTTGCAGCAATCCTCCTGCCTCAGCCTCCCGAGTGCCGTGATTACAGGCCTATGTCACTGCTCCCACTGCATTTTTTATTTTTTATTTTGAGACGCGATCTCCCCAAGTTGTCCAAGTGGGAATCAAACTTGCAATTCTCCTGCCTCAGCCTCTGTTTTAGGGTAGGAAAGGGGCTTGAATTAATTTACAGATTCAGTGGTACAAATATGTTACTTTGCAAATGCAGGTGCTCCACATGAACAGAAAAACAAACACAGCAGCGTGCACTTCTGCGCCGTGGCTCTGACACGGCCCACCTGACAATGGCCTCCCAGCACCCCGGGTGCAGGGCCTTGTGGAGTGGCCAGTTCAGCAGACGGCCGCAGGTCTGGCTTCCCTGTCTGTTACCACCTCTTCTGCTGCCAGTGCCCGGAAATGAGCTGCGTGGGCCCAGAGACTTGGCGGGAAGGGCAGGACCTGCGCTTGGGCCTCGGAGTCCCCCACCTGGGAGAGGATAGAGCCTCTCCAAGTTGCCTCTCTGCTCCATGAGGTCTTGCGGGCTCTGCCTGCGCTCTGCAGTCTCTTCCCTGCTTGTAACGCTGCGATTCCGTGACTTGCCACTACCTGTGCAGATGATTCACAAAGCCAGGACATTTCGGATGTTGTGAATCACTTGGCACCTGCTGTCCTGCATGCTTTAAAGTGGAAGAAAGCCATAAAGCCATTAAACATGCATAGAGTGCACATGTAAGGGCGTGGTAGAGCGACGAGCTGCCGTTCGTTGTGAATGCTGCCCAGATGTGCCGTGTGTGGGGAGCCCGTCTCTGCAACAGTCTCTGGTTAGTTTGATCACGGGTGCGTGTTGAGGAAGAGGGGTTCCTCACAGCAAGAGACTTTGCAGGTGTGAACTCAGCCACAGCTTGAGGAGGCCACAGAGCAGGACTGTGCCTGCTGATTCGGCCTCCCGCGTGGAGTTCAGAGGGAGGAGCCTTTGGGCAGGGGCAGCAGGTGCAGCGGCCTTGGGGCGAGGTGGGGAATCCTCAGGGCCTGGGGGAGACAGAGAGCAGGGGCAGCAGGGCCGGTGCCTGGTGAGCAAAGGGAGGGCGGGTCTGCAGGGCCCAGGGACCCCGGGGAGGGGTTTGGGCGCTAGTCCATGCATAGGTTAGATTGTCCATTGCTGTGGCCTCTGCCGTGAGCGTCAGGTGGCCATGCGCAGTGCTTTCTGGGCTGTCTGCTTAGCAGACGTCGTGCGTGCGTGCGTGCGTGCGTGCAT
>NW_004955495.1:3414008-3421016 GCF_000276665.1 Chinchilla lanigera
GGGGAGCATTTGTGACAGAAACGGAATGTGGCTGGCGAAGCCTAAAATATCTAGTCGGGGCCCTTCCCCTGGCTAGACGAGGGGATTTGTCTCTGGTCCTGCCGGGCTGTCTGGCTGTACAGACACAGTTCTGGGATCAGACAGGCCTTTATTTATCTATTTATTTATATTTGTTCTTTTGTGAGACAGGGTCTAGCTATGCCGTTCTGGGTGGCCTTGAACACACTATGTACCCTAGGCTGGCCTCGAGCTTGTGGCGATCCCCCTGCCTCAGCCTCCTGGTATTACACCATGCCTAGCTCAGACAGGCCTTTCGTATGTGGCTTCTGCAGGAGGGATTGCACAGGGGTGACTGCTGGCATGGGCCGGGGGAGGGATGGACGCAGCTTAAAGCCACAGCCAGGGAGGGGAGGAGGGCTGAGCCCGTGAGCTTTCAGGGGCTCCGTGGGCGCTCACTGCTGTGGGGGCTGCAGAGCTGATGGCCATGGCCATCCCACATTCCTGGCGTTAGGGATCCGGTGGGATGTGGCACTTCCATGAGTCAGGGAATGTGGAAGAGGCCGGCTTGAGCAGAGCCGGGTAACGAGCCAGTCTCGCGCTTGGCCAGTGAAGATGCAGAGGGGACATGGGGGACCGTGCCGCAGTCCCCTCTGGGGGCTGAGGTGGCATCCCCAGCCGGGGGCCGTGCTGCCTGAGGTCAGGCTCCGGGAGCTGTCGGCTCAGGACGGCTCATTTCGGTCCCAGCAGGGGCGAGGTCACCGGAGAAGAGGGTCACGAGTGGGAAGAGAGGCCGAGGACAGAGCCACTGAGCCTTGAGGGACAGGAGACCAAGGAGTCAAGGCAAGAAGTTACACTGTTTTCTTTATATGACGGCACAATCTATATAACATGGAATCGGCCCGCTTAAGCATGTCTAAGCGCCCGGCTCAGCGGTGTCCAGTGCATCCCACGGCTGCACACCATCTGCACTGTCCACCTCCAGGACCTTCCACCTGGCCATGCTGAGCCTCCGTCCCCAGGAAACACTGACCCCTGTCCCCTCCCCGGCCTGGCACCACTGTCCTCCTGGGAGTGGGACCCTGTAGTGTGTGTCCTTCTGTGTGGCTTAGCTCCCTGAGCAGCGCTGTCTCTAGGTCCGTCCACACTGTAGCAGTCTCAGGATTTCCTTCCTTTTAGTGGCTGAGTAATATCTCATCACATGGATGGATCACACTGTGTCTCAAAATAAACAATGAAAAGGGCTGGGGATGGAGCTCTGTGTGAAGGCCCTGGGTTCAGTGCCCATGCTGTCTTTCTCTCTCTAACACATACACCAAACAAATCAAAAAGCAAAAGAAAAGAAAAGAAAAAAAAGCTTTCTAAGTTTGCTCTGACACTTAATTATGCTTTTTTTTTTTTTCCTTTTAATGCAAACTGTTTATCTTTTAGAAAAACAGCTATGTTTCCAAGACTGCTTTTCAGTTCCAAAGGCCATCTTCCGGGTAAGGCCTTAGAAGCAGATCCTGAAAAAGTGAGCAGCCCACAAAAACGTGTGGCTGCTCCCCTCCTGGGGACAGTGGGATCCCAAAACAAACACACAGGGCTTTTCCCAGCTCCTGATCTCTCCAAATATGTACAGACATGCAGCCATCTTTGAGAAAACAAAATGTGTTTTTGAAATTTTAGACCCGTAGAAAACAGAGAAAATGATGTGCTGCTTCTCCTTTATTTATTTATTTATTTATTTATTTATTTATTTATTTATTTAAGAAAAGGTCTCACTGACTATGTACTGAAGGTTGGCCTTGAATTCACTAGGTAGCGGAAACTGGCCTTGAATGCACAGCAATCCTCCTGCCTCAGCCTCTTGAGTGCTGGGATTAACAGATGTGGGCCACATCACCCAGAAATGTGCTTCTGATTATAAAAAGATTTCTTCATTTTCTAAAAGAATTTGCCTCCATCAGGAATTCTTTTGTCTGTGCAATGTTCTGTGGTCTCCATTCAGTAAATATTTTTACCCAAATATCAAGTAGCTGAAGAACTTATAATGTGACGTATTTTCAAGTATTAATAATCATCTCCTCGAGCCTTGTGTGGTGGCAGATGACTGTCATCCCAGTGCTCTTGAGGCTGAGGCAGGAGGATCACTGTAAGATCCAGGCCAGCCTGGACTATATAATGAATTCAAGGCCAGCCTGAACTACACAGTGAGATCCTGTCTCAAAGAAAGGAAAAATACCGATCTGAATAGGTAGTTATATATATATACATATATATATGTATATATGTATATATGTATTTGAATAGAGATACATCAATATCATCATGTAGAAAGTTACAAGGGGAGAATTCCTGGAGAAATTTTACATTGGCGTGGTCACACCTGAGCTGACACCCTTCCGGTGAGTGGAAGATCCTTCTGGAAGCTGTGTCTGACTCAGTAATCGCTTACAACCAGGCAGGTACAGTATTTAACTCTGGCTGCACTCACTGGGGGGCCCCACCATGCCAAAGCAAAGGTGCATCCGCCCGCAGTTATTGGTTTGAACTATGTGAGGCTGGAGTTGGGAGGACAAGGCCCCAATATGGCGCCTCCCTGCCTGGACTTCCGGTCGGGACTCTTCCGCCTCCTCCCATCTGTGGGGCCTGGCCCAGGCCCAGCTTCTTGCCCTCTTCCACTTGCAGTCGCTGGCATCTCCACCTTCTGCTTGCTGGCAGCAGCCCTCCTCCCTTGTCCTAGAAACAGTGGTCTCCGGCCTCCAACTCTCTATCGTCAGGGCCGCTCCAGAATCACTTGTCTCTTTTTGGCTCCTTGCAGAGCCTGGGGCTCCAGCCCCTCGTGCTCTTCCCTATCCCTTTGTCTCTTCCTCCTGCTTTGCCAGACCTTCCTGGGCTACCTCAGGAGGGACAGATGGGTACTTTCTTGCTGCTTTAGTCAGCCAGACCGACAACCCTTCCCTTTGTCCTAACTGCATCAGACTTAGCTCACCATTCAAAGCCTCCTCCATCCTGCCACAGCTCCCCTCTCCTTGCCTCATTTTTCTCTTCTCTGCGTGGACTTGGCTGGACACTAAAGGTCTTGTGCTTTCTCACCTTGAACCTCTGATTCTCACTGGGGAGTTAATTTGGGGCTTCCCACCACAGTGTGGCTGACATTGGGGGCCAGATGGTCCTCAGTGGTGGGGCTCTTTTTTTTTTTTTTGGTACCGGGAATTGAACTCAGGACCTTGTGCTTGCCAGGCAGGCACTTGCGCCACTGAGCTATATATCCCCGGCCCTGTGGTGGGGTTCTTATGCCCACTGTGAGGTGTCGAGCAGCATCTGGGTCACACCAGCCAGCAGTACACTCCACCCCAAAGTGGCCACAACCAACGATGTCTTAGTTGCTGCCAGAGTTTGAGGGGAGGGCGGAATCACACCCCGTGGAGAACCCTGGACTGAGCAGCCGGAACTGACAAGGACTGCAGGGCAGCCGTCACAGCCATCAGCTGTAGCACTGCAAGGCTGTTCTGACACGTGCTAGTGTTGTGCGCTTCGGTTCCTCTTCTGAGTTGTAACAGTGTCCTGGAAGGTGGTGACAACTACCCTGGCCACCCCCACAGGGTATTGAGTGGAGGGCTTCACAGCTGGCACAGGAGTCAGGCCCACAAGGCCTTCAGTGTTAACAGAACCCCGCACTGTGGGGCCCTTGTCTGAGATCTTGTTAGGGCGAGATTCAACAGGACAGGCACTCACAAGAGACTGAAAATATAGGAACCAACAAAGCTTTACTCAAGAGCCAGTGATGGACAGTCTCTGACAAGGAGCCAGAGAAGACGTCTGTGCCAATCTGGGGTCTACCTCCAGTTTAAATACCTTTTTGGATTTCCATAGTAGCCATATAACTACATCAGCTCATTTTCAGGAATTTAACAAGAATGGCACAGAATTGTTACAAGGTTTACGTTTCCCAGAAGTGGCTGGTCATGTGCAGGTCAGGCAGACCCAAAGTGGACATTGAGGTTTAACATTTAGCCCACTCCCCCATTTGTTCTGCTTGTTCAGTTCCTTTTTTGCTGTGTTTTCTTTGGTGGGTTTATGACTAACCAGGGGCGGGGGTGAAGAGTGAGTTCATCTACAGTTTAAGTGAACTTAAGTGACTTCCCTTAAAAATGGAGTTACAGAAAAGAAAAATGGAATCTCTCCTGCCCTATCAATTTGACGACCTTCAAATGTCCAATTTTGATTCCATCTAAATCAATAATCCAGTCCCTTCAAGATGCTGTTTCCTTTGCTGTAAATTGATTTCCCTTTTTATCGAGCCAAAACTGCAAGTCAAGTTCTTTTCCAGAAAGTTCAAGAGGTGGAGTCCGTGATGGAAATGCTACTCGTGTCAGCAGTAGGAGCTGAGGGCAGAGTGGAGAGTATTAAAGGTCTCAGTTTATCTCTCAAACCAGTTACAGGGGTTTCATTGGTCTCTTGTTTTGCTTTGGAACTTTTCAAAAACTTTGAAAAAGTCTCTGTTAAAAAAGTCAATTTGGAGCAAATTGAGGCTCTCTTATCAATTGACCAAAACAACAATTCTTTGTTTTCTCTTTCTTTGAGACACAGGGTCTTGCTGTGTAGTTTAGGCTGGCCTTGAACTCACTGTGTAGCAGGGGCTAACTGGCCTTGAACTCTTGACGATCCTCCTGCCTCAGTCTCCCGAGTACTGGGATTACAGTAGGTGTGTGTCACCATGCCTGGCTTCCCAGTGTCTTTTTTTTGGTACTGGGAATCGAACTCAGGACCTTGTACTTGCCATGCAGGCGCTTGTACCGCGGGCTATATCCCTGGCTCAGAGTCACTTTTAATGCACATCAAACCATAAACCACCAGCTAGAGAGGGTGAGATAAATGGCATGGACAGCAAAATTCTGATTATTTCACAGTAGAAACTGAAATAATTGTTCATTCAGTTGTCCGATTACAAAGTGGTGTCACACACCTGTAATCCCAGCACTCTGGGAGGCTGAGGCAGGAGGATCGAAAGTTTGAGCCCAGCCTGGGCAACCCAGCGAGGCCCCATCTCAAGATAAAAACATAAAAGTGGGTAGGGGGCTGGGGATGGAACTGAGCAGTAAAGAGCTTGCCTAGCGTGGCTCAGCGCTGGGATGACTGTTAGATCCGCACAGTTAGGTTTTGAAAAGAAAGCGTTCGCCGTGACCTCGAGCACTGGGCGTACGTGTGCAGTTGTCCCCCTCCAGCTCCCTTCTGGGGTGCACTCGGCTGGGAGCGGTGTCCCCTGTCAGATAAGGGAAACCTGTTCCGAAATGCCTGGGGGCCGACTGTTCTAAGTTTTCCTTTCAGTCTCAGTGACCCACGGTCCAGAAATAGTGAACGGAGAAACCCCAGGAATAAACAGGTCGTAGGTCATAACTAACTTTCCTTACAGCACACTGTGATAAGTGCCCTGTCATGGGGTTATTACTGATGTTCATCCCAAACTATGCCAAGTTTCTAGGTTTAGTTTTATCGTATGTACCCATTGGGGGCTGGGGGTTCCAGATTACTTCTGGTCCTTGCAAAAATTCAGCAAGGCCAATAGGACTTTTACACCCTAAAAAAATAATAAGACAGGTGTGATGGTGCACACCTGTAATCCCAGCACTCAGGAGGCTGAGGTAGGAGAATCTCTGTGAGTTTGAGGCCAACCGTGGGTACAGGGTGAGACCTCATCTCAAAAAAACACCCAGAGAACAACAAAAAATCAATGTTTCATCCAAGCTTGAAGGGTGGGGTTACCACATCTTCTCTCCTATACCCCACTGCCCCCATTTCACCTTGATGGTTCCTAGAGATCCCACCACCTGAACGGCTGTGTCGTTCCTTGTCTCTGCATTTCCAAGCACTCAGCCTGCTCCAAGCCTGCATGGTCAAGGCTGTTGCCCTCCCTGATTGCTGCCGTGCGGGAGCGACGAAGGGCCCGCGCAGGTCCTGTGAGTCGCATCCTCCAGACCAGACGCTTCTGTTGTCCTGCAGCACCGAGGGATGCTGTTATGGTTTATGTCTGTGTGTCGCCCCAAAGCCTCCTGCAGCCCTGGGACAGGCTATTAGAGTTTGAATATGGGTGTGAGAGCTGCACCCGCCCAGGAGTGGATAGTTTGCATATGTAAGGGACAGGAAAAGAGTGCTTGGGGCATTCCTCCCCCATTCCGCCCCGTTGTAAGTTAGTTGTTGCTTAGCTGTGGCTGCCGTCCTGAGATGCAGCCCTCTGCCATGTGCCACTCTGCCTTATAATCTGCCAAGTACAGATTGAAACTTCCATGAACTCTAAGCGAAATAAACCTTTCCTTCCTTAATTTTGGGCGTCAGTTATTTTGTCCCAGCAGGAAGAAAAAAGTAACCAAGACAAAATTTGGTACCAGAGGAGTGGGGTCGTTGCTGTGACTATATCTGACCATGTGGTTCAAGAGCCTTTGGAAATGGCTTGTGGGGAGTGTTTGGAAAGGTTTGGAGATGTCGCCTGAAAGAGAAGTACTAGAACACCTTCGGCTGTTATGTTTGGGAGATTCTGGTCAGAGCTCAGAAGACCAGAAAGCTGATAGAAATTCTGCCGGTAAAGACAGGGTTCAGGAGGTTTCTGCTGCAAAGGACTGCATTGGTTGTTGGACTTTCTTGGCAGAAAGTTTGTCTGCATTTTGCTCATGTCCAGAGACTTTGCCTAAGACTGAGATGAAGGGCGGCAGCGGACTGATTAATCTGGCAAAAGAAATTTCAAGGCAGTCGAACATTGGGGCAGTGGCGTGGCTATTGTTGAGGGCTTTTAGCCAGATTTATATTGCAAATCAAGAACAAAGAGCCCAGCAGGATGATTTAAAATGTTGTGAGTTTGGCCAGAAAGAAAGCTCCAGTAATGCTGTGGACTACAAAGATAAGGCCGAGGAGATCTCTATTGCTGTGAAGGAACAGAAGAATAGAAAAGATGGCCTGAGGGCATCACAAGAAGCAGCAAGTCTCCACCCTTTGCAGCCTCAAAACTGCAAAGGTGAAAGACCTTGCTTTGAG
>NW_004955495.1:3422123-3423673 GCF_000276665.1 Chinchilla lanigera
CTGCCACGTGCCACCCTGCCTGATAATCTGCCAAGTACAGATTGAAACTGCCACGAACTGTAAGTGAAATAAACCTTTCCTTCCTTAATTTTGGGCGTCAGGTATTTTGTCCCAGCAGCAAGAAAAAAGTAACCAAGACACATGCCACAGACGCATTGCCCTGAGTTGTGAGGACCTGGACGGTCTTTTAATGAGACAGAATCGGAGATGCAGTGGTTGCCGCGCTGACTGTGAACACCTGTCCCTGAGCTTTTGAAGTTCTGTGAGTCCACATTTGCCGCATATCGTGGCCTCATCCCTCGTGGGGAGTGGCGCATGGACGTGACACAGTTACTCCTTTTTCACCCCTTACCCCCCTCCCTCCGGGTCCCTCCTTGTCTTGGCGTGAACAGGAATCCTGGAAACCGCTGTCAGTCAGGCGCGACAGGCGCGACGGGCCGGGCCTGTGTTTCCCAATAACCCGCGCTTTCCTGGCACTCAGGGAAACGCGTCCCAGGAGGTTGAAGGAACATCTGTGGGGAAATTTGTTTTAAATGTAAGGAAACTGTCCAATAAATACTTCTGCAGGTTGGCACCAGAGCCTTTATTTTATTTGAGCAAAGAAATCCCACGGAATGTCTTAGCACTGCAAGCCAGCAGGGCCGACAGACACCCTGCAGCCAGGAGGTCGCTCCTGCAGCTCTCCCCTGCACGCATGGCGGGGCCGGGTGTCAATAAAACTTTATTCCTGCACCCTCACGTGTGAATTGCATCTCATTTGATTTTGATTTTGATTTCTTGCAACCACTTTGAAATGTAAAAACCATTCTTAGCTTAGGTTGCCACCTGGCATGTGAGGAATTACCCGTGTACACCTCTCTCTCCCTGTGACGCAAAACTTTGGAGGAAGGACGTGTATTTGTGGTGGGACACCAAAGAGGAATTACTTGCAGGATTGACTGGTGCTCTGAGTGCCTCCAGGTCATACACGATCTAAAAATGTTTCTGCCTATTTTCTAGCGACATAGTCTTGAGATATGTGTGACTGCTGTGGGCCGTGCAGCGGGTGGGCCGGCGGCCGCATCTTAGTGTAGTGTCTCTGAGGTAGCCAGGATCAGTGTTTCACCCCTTTTCATGGCCGAAGTGTAGGGCTGTTGCAAATGAAGAGGTGAGATGGTTGTTGCAAGTTCCTGCTTGTTGCCAGCGACTCTGCTGATCTCACCTGGCAACCGCGTGGCCCTGCCCCTACCAAGTCCCTGCTGATCTGAGGCTGAAACTTCGCCTACACGGCGCTGGGACAGCCCTACACTCCTGCCCACCCGCCCTGGGCTGTCTGACCGGCCCCACTATCGTGCCCGCAGGGACGGAGCACAGCGCCCAGCATCTTGGTCTGTCCTGGCCTCTTTCTGCTCTTATAGTGGCTTTGATGGTGGCATGGTCCTTCTCTTTATTTACACAAACAATTTAAAATCAGAACTTCAGTGACCTGACCCTGACTACGCTTGTTCGTTCTTACTATGAGCTTTTTGCCGCTTTTAGATTCAATGGGTTATATATTTTAAGCATCCTGT
>NW_004955495.1:3423928-3427936 GCF_000276665.1 Chinchilla lanigera
GGAACCGAACTCACGACCTTGCGCTTGCCAGGCAGGCGCTTTGCCGCTGAGCTAAATCCCCAGCCCCTTGAGTTACTCATTTTTCATCTGAGCTTTTCTTCAATTTAAATTTAATGGATCATATTTGTAAGCATCCTTTAGAAATTCCAAGATGACTGGGTTGCCTTTTTAAATTTTTTTTCATGAATGTAGAATCTTGTGGAAATTACTGCTCCTTTATTCTCCAGTGGTAATGTCCACTGAGGGTTGTCTCAGAAAGTCTGCAGTTCTCACGGCTCCCACACTGCCCAGTAATCTCATTTCCGGTCCCTGACTGCAAGGCCTACTCCACTGGGCGTTCTTCACTCTTCCCTGACTTCATCTGCTTACGGGCTCCTCTAACCAAATGTTCTGGTACCCTGGACATTTTTTGGCTTCTTGAGACAGGGTCTTGCTATGTATTCAGGCTAGTGTTGAACTCACAGCGATCCTCCTGCCTCAGCCTCCCCCGTGCTGGGATTACAGGTGTGTGTCATCACTCCTGGCCAGTCTGTCTGTCTGTACTTTTTCTTTCTTTCTTTCTTTCTTTCTTTCTTTCTTTCTTTCTTTCTTTCTTTCTTTCTTTCTTTCTTTTCTCTTTCTTTTGTGCTACTGGAGCTTAAACTCATGGGGGGCTCTACCACTGAGTTACGTCCCACCCCCTTTGAAATTATTTTCTAATTTTGAGACAGTCTCACCAAATTGCCCAGGAAGGTCTTAGACTTTCGATTCTCCTGCCTCAGCCTCCCTCCATGCTTGGATCACAGGCCTGCACCACTGCATCTGGTCAATTTTTGCTTGTTTAATGAGAGAAGAATGATATTTACTTTCTTGTCTTGTCTGGTTTGTGGTAATTAGGAAGTCTTTGGCCACTCCATCCTTCAGGCTGGAATTCCTTTCCTTTTTACAGAGCTTCCCTTGGTGTCTGTGGGGGTGAGTTCCAGGCCCCCCTCAGACACCTAGATGCCATGGTGCTCCGTGTGACATTGCAGAGCATTTGCACAGCCTCCTGGAGGTTTTGGGTCCTCTCTAGATGATTCACAGTACCTAATAAAGCTGGGCTCGGTGGCACACACAGTAATCCCAGCACTTGGGAGGCTGAGGCAGGAGGATCCTTTCAAGTTCGAGGCCAGTGTGGGCTGCATAGTGAGTTCAAGGCCAGCCTGAATTACATAGCGAGACCTTGTCTCAAAAACACCAAAAATTAAGTAAATTAAATAAAATAAATTTTGGGGCTGGGGATTTAGCTCAGCGGCAAAGCGCCTGCCTGGCAAGCGCAAGGTCATGAGTTCGGTTCCCGGTACCGGAGAAAAACCAAAAAAAAATAAAATAAAATAAAATAAATTTTAAAAAAGTAGTGAGAATATTCCATGAGTCACTAATAAGGGAAAAATGCATGTTTGCTATCAAAACAGCCACCTCTGTGCTTCTGCTCTTCTGTGCACAGCCAAACCCTCCCTGGAATGAACTCTGCATAGCTCTGAGTCATCACTGGTCGTGCACACCTGCAATCCCAGCACTCTGGGATGCTGAGACAGGAGGATTCCAAATTCTAACCTGGGCAATCTAGTGATTTAGCAAGATCCTGCCTCAAAAAAAATTTTTTTTAAAGGAAGGAAGGTTTTTAAAAAAAGGAGGGAAGTTCATAGTTTGTAGAGGTTTTGGTCCATAATCAGCTGGCTGCGTGGCAGCGTGGTGGGGCGGACAGACATCACAGAGGAGAAACAGTTCATGGTGGGCAGAAGGTAGCAAAGCAACAAGGGAAGACAGCAAAAGCAAAAGAAAGGGAGCAGAATGTTTTTAAAAAGGGCTGGAGATGTAGCTCGTGCCAAGGGTATGGGTTTAATCCCCAGGAGTGAAGAAGAGGGAGGGTGGTATCCAGAATTTCAGGATATGTAAAGAACTATAAATAAGGAAAAAACACACAGCCCCACTTAAAATAAAGGAAAGGATTTGAGTAGACATTTCTCCAAAGGAGATAGACAGATGATCAAATGATTCATGGATGCTGTTGGGCACCACAAATCCTCAGGGAAATGCAAACAAGGCCGCAGTGAGATACCACTTCACAGCCATTTGGGTGGTTATTAGTGGAAAGAAAGAGAGAGAGACGGAGGGAGGGAGGGAGGAAGAAAGGAAGGAAGGAAGGAAGGAAGGAAGGAAGGAAGGAAGGAAGGAAAGAAAAGAAGTTGGCGAGGATGTGGAGGAAGTTGGAACCCTTGTGGCCCATTGGTGAGAGTGTAAAACGGTAAGCAGCACGCTAGTGCCTGAGAATATTAAAAGAGTTATTGTGTGATCCAGCAGTTCTACCTCCAGAGTTATAGCCTGGAACTGGGCAAATATGTGTACGCGGATGTTTCATACAGCGTTATTCACAGCAGCCAAAAGGGGCAAGCAACCCAAGTGTCCATCGAAGGGCAGTAGATACACGTTTGCTCCATCCATATACTGAATATTACTCAGCCACGAAAAGGAAGGACGTCCTGACATACTACAGCCTGGACAGACCTTGAGGCCGTGCTGCTCAGGGAACACAGCCACGTGCGGAAGGACACACACTGCAGGGTCCCACTCTCACGAGGCCCTAGTGTTGGCAGATCCAGAGGGACAGGAAGGAGGACATTGGTGCCGGGCTGGGGAGGGGAGGGGGACAGAGGCTCGGGGACAGAGGAGGTAGAGGGTCCTGGAGGTGGACGATGGTGATGGCCGTGCGCTTGATACCACTAAGCTGGGCACTTAAACACAGTTAGAATGCTACGTTTTGTTCTGTCTTTTAGCACAATTTAAAATAGTAATACTAATAGAATGACTTCCTCTGATGGTGTTTCCCAGCGTGACCCCGTAGGAAGCCTGCCCTCCCAGTCCCACTGCTCCTGGGCCGAGTCGTGGGGTCACAGCTTTTTTTTTTCTTTTTTGAGTTTCCACAGACTAAGAATGCTTTTTGCATTTTTAAGTGATTGAGGAGAAAAGAATATTTCATGGCAGGAATGGCGTGCAATTGAATTCCGTGTCCATAAATAAAGTTTTATTGGAAGAGCACCAGATAGGAGGGGGGAAGGAGGCGTCCGGGGCACTAGGCTTAAACGATGTGCCATAGAAACTCAGTCATCCGTCTATAGAGTATAGTTTAAAAAATCAAAGTAAAAGCCAGCCATACCAGTGGCAAATGCCTGTCTTACCGGCACTTATGAGGCTGAGGCAGGAGGCTCTCCAGTTTGTGGTGAGCCTGACTATATTGTAAGTTTAAGGTCAGCATGGACCACATAGTAGGACTCTGTCTCAAAAGACAAACCAAACAACAAACAACAAAAAGCCAAAAATAGAAATCCTTGATGAGCAAATTACCAAAATTTTAAATGAAAATAGGATCAACCTTCTAGACTTTTCCTCCAGCCCCAGGCTACGGTGTGGCATTTGAGTAGTGGCAACAGAGACTTGCCTGACCGATGTAATTGCCAGGCCTCCATGGAAGGTTTGCCAAGGCCTGAAGGATGTGGGTTCAGAAGCGGACTGGCCCCTGCTTCATTCGCTCTGAGTGTGACTGTCACCAAGCGCATGGCCGCCCTCTCCTCTGTCTCTTCTGCCTGCCTTTGTTTTTTTCTTTTTGTTTTTTTTTCTGGTACCAGGAATCGAACTCATGACCTTGCGCTTGCCAGGCAGGCGCTGTGCCACTGAGCTAAATCCCCAGCCACTGCCTGCCTTTTTATGTATCTCCTGGGGGAAAAAAAAGTGAGCGTACACTCCTAAATTCTTTAATGTGGGAATAATGGCATTTGCAAGCCCATGGCGGCAGTTAGCCCTGAATTAACAGGCATGCTAACACTCGTGTGCATGATGGCTGATTACTGTGTGGTGACCCTTGGAAACACTGGTAGAAGCACAACTTACTGTCAGGTTAAATAAATACGTAATTAGTTAACCCTTCGCTTAGTGGGCTTAATGTTACTGGGTTTCTTTCTTTTTTCTGTTTTTTTTTTTTTTTTTTTTTTT
>NW_004955495.1:3428512-3461825 GCF_000276665.1 Chinchilla lanigera
ATTTTTGCTGGGCGTGGTGGCGCACGCCTATAATCCCAGCACTCAGGAGGCTGAGGCAGGAGGATCATTGTGAGTTTGAGACCAGCCTGGGCTACAAAGTGAGCTCAAGGCCAGCCTGAACTGCGTAGCGAGACCCTGTCTCAAAAAAGACCAAAAAAAAAGTAGCATTTTCATGTGATCTGTTCCCCTGAAGGCCCTCAGAGCCCACACTGCTGCTTGGCACTCAGTACGTCCACTTTTTCTTTCTTCTTGTCCTTTTAAGGGCTGGAGTGCAGTTCCGCAGTAGTGCTTGTCTGATAGCCACAATCATTGCCCAAAAAGCCCCTAAAAAATTTTATCTCTTCATCATTTCAGTCCACAAACCCAGTCATGTGGACCCTGCCCCAGTCTGCCGCCTGTCCCTGTACTGGCGCCATTTCCGGGGTGTCCCGTGAGTGGGAGTGCAGGGCTGGCTGCAGGCCTTGGCCTTAAGGCCCACCCTGTGGCTGTGTGTGCCATGCGGCGTCTGCTGGCGGCTGAGTGGCCTGCAGTGCGGCTGAGTGGCCTGCAGTGCGGCTGCTGCAAGCCTGCGCCTCGTGTGTTGGCTTTTAATGGTAGAAGGGATTAACAGCACAGCCTTCAGGTGTGAGCGCATCTTACCCAGTTCCCTTTTCTGCTTTTCTTTTTTTTTTTTGCTTTTTCAGTAGTGGGGATGGAACCCAGGGCTGTCACACTCAGCTCTATCCCCAGCCCTTTTAATTTTTTATTTTGAGCCAGGGTCTCACTAAATTGCCTGTGCTAGGGTCAAACTTGAGATCATCCTGTCTCAGCCTCCCAGAGTGCTGGGGAGACAGGTGTGTGTCAATATGCTCAGCACACATGGGTGTCTGTAAGACACCCTCACAGCCAGCTCTCCACCTCTGTTGCTTTGACATTGTCCCAACCCTTAGAGACCTGAGAGGACATTTCCTACAGCAGGAGGCCCTGCCTGGGATGGCCACACTGCCAGCTCTTACTGTCTTCAAATCCTGGCTGGGAAGGGGATGGGCTGAGCTACCAGCATCATGACACAAACCCCAGAAACTGGCAGCAAAGGAGGGAGTGGAGAAGTTCTCCCTCGGGGGAGCTAAGGTGAACTAAAAACTAGTCCAGGCTGGCCTCAAACTCGTGATGCGCCTGCTTCTGCCTTCTGAGCAGCTGGGATTACGGCCTGGCTCAGTTATTTTTCTCTCGTTGCTGGGACAAAATGCCCAATGCCTAAAATTAAGGAAGGGAAGGTTTATTTAGCTCACAGCCTGCAGAGGTTTCCAGTCCATACTCGGCTGGCTCCAAGGCAGGGTGCCATGGCAGAGGGGCAGAAATTCAAGGCGGCAGAAGACAGCAAAAGCAACAAGAGGCAAAGGGAGGAAGAGCAAGCCTCTTTTCCTCCCTTCTAGTGTGAGCAGGGTGCCCCCCCCCCCGCAAGTGTAACACTCACACACTCTCCCTGTCCTCCTCTTACACAGGCTCAGGATGTTTACAAAGTGACCCTGGCCCCCTTATGAGTGGCTTCATTACACTTCTAAACTTCTCAGGTTGACACAGTGTATCAACCATTACAATCCACCCCTTGTCAACTTGGCAACCAGAAATATTTCTTTAAACAGGTTTCCAGATACAAAAGCATGCTTATTCTTATCATTTCACAACTTGAACTTCATAACACAGGTTTAACAATCCTTAAGAACCAGTATTAGTTCTATCTACATAATAGAATTTCACCCTTGGCCCCCCAAAGACTCATGCACATCCCCTTATGCAAAACGCATTTAGTCTATCTATAAGAATTGCCAAAGTCCTAACAGTTTCAGCACTGCTGAGACGTCCAATCCAAGTCTCCTGCAGATGTAAGGCAAACTCTTAGCTGTGAGCCCCTATACAAATGAAAACAGAGTTTTCCAATACTCAATGGCATGTTTTCTTTTCTTTTTTTTTTTTTTGTCGTCTTTTTGAGACAGGGTCTCTCTCTATGCAGTTCAGGCTTACCTTGAGCTCATTTTGTAGCCCACGCTGGCCTCGAACTCGCAAAGATCCTCCTGCTTCAACGCCCCCCGCCCCCTGAGTGCTGGGATTACAGGTGTGCGCCACCGTGCCCGGCAATGGCACGTTTTCATTCCAAAAGTTGCAAACACAGAGATATAAAGGAATGGGACCAATGCAAGTCCAGAATCCAGCAGGGCAGACATTAAGTCTTGTAGTTCCTTGTGCAGCATCTTGGAGGCAATCTGTGGCAAGATGTGAACTCCAGAGGGGCTTGAGTGGCTCCCACGGCTTCTCTCTTGGGCCTGTTCTGCTCCCTTCTTGCAGCTTTCCTCAGATGATCCACGTTCCTTCTTTTTCCAAACTGCTGGGGCCTGCACTGCACCTTTGACTTCACCCTCACAGCTTCACATGCTCCCCTCTCAGGGGCACACTGCCTGGCCCGCCAGGCTTTCTGAAATCTGGGTGGAAGCCTTCTTAACCCCACAACTTTTTTTTTTTGTACCGGGAATCAAACGCAGGACCTCGTGCTTGCCAGGCAGGTGCAACTGTACATCTCTTGCATTCTGTGTGCACCTAAAACCAGACCACGTGCATGGACGATGCCAACTTGTGCTGCCAGCTGGAGCAGTTGCAGGCTGTCCTCTCTCCTGGCTGTAGGTGTCAAGGGCCTGGGTTGCTGGCCATTCTGAGTCCAACTCTGAGGAACAAATTTTCTACGCACTGCCATTCTGGAACATGGTGCTCTGCAGCTTTCTCCTCAAAGCAAAGTCTTCTACTTTAGCAGTTTTGAGGCTGCAAAGGGTGGAGTCCTGCCGCTTCCAGTGATGCCCTCAGGCCATCTTTTTTATTCTCCTGTTCCTCGTCAGCAATCCAGATCTCAGCTCTATCTTTGCAGTCCATAGCTTTACTGGAGCTTCCTTTCTAGCCAGACTCACAACATTTTCAGTCATTCTGCTGGGCTCTCTGCTCTTGATTCTCAACCTAAATCTGGCTAAAAGCCCCCAGTAATAGCTATGTTGCTGCCTCAACATTAGACTGCCTTGAAATTTCTTCTGCGAGATTCATTAGTCTACCGCCCTTAATCTCAGTTTCAGGCAAAGTCTCTGGACATGAGCAAAAGGCAGACAAACTTTCTGCCGCGCTATAACACAACGTCTGAACTCCCCAGCAGAAACCTCCCGAGCCTGGGCTTTACCGGCAGGATCTCCATCAGCCTTCTGGTCCTCTGAGCTCTGACCAGAATCTCTCATACAGAACAGCCTAAGGTGTTGCAGCTCAACTCTCTCAGGTGACGTCTCTGAACCTTTCCAAACATTTCCCACAAGCCATTCCCAAAGGCTCTTGAACCACGTGGTCAGGTACAGTCACAGCAACGAGCCCCACTTCTCTGGTACCAAATTCTGTCTTGGTTACTTTTCTTTCATCGCTGGGACAAAATACCAAATACTCAAAATTAAAGAAGTAAAGGTTTATTTAGCTCACAGTTTGTGGAGGGTTCAGTCCATAATCACTGGCTCCAAGACAGGGTGGTGTGGCACAGGGGCACAGTTCAAGCAGGCTAACGCAGCAAGAGCAAACAGGGTGGGGGCAAGCTGCTTTTCCTCCTTTACACTGTAAGCAGGCTACCCGCCTAGGGTAGGTGCAGGGCTCATACAATCTGCTTGCCTTCCTCCAGCACAGGATGAGGGTGTTTACAAAGTGAGGACCCTGGCCCCCTGCTGGGTCACTTAGTTAAATTTATACACTTCTCAAGTTGACACAGTGTATTTACCATTACAAGGTGCAAGCTCCACACCTG
The DNA here is from genome assembly GCF_000276665.1 of Chinchilla lanigera. NCBI lineage: Eukaryota > Metazoa > Chordata > Mammalia > Rodentia > Chinchillidae > Chinchilla > Chinchilla lanigera. The sequence goes on from NW_004955495.1 coordinate 3,432,312, forward strand.
GCTACTAGTTTTAATTTTGTTTTTGTTTTTGTTTTTATTTTTCAGTACTGGGAATGGCACTTGTGACCTCCTGCTTGCCAGGCAGGTGCTGTGCCCGGAGCTAAATCCCCAGCCCCTAGTTTTAATTTTGAATTTGATCTTGGGCTATGGATTTCTCGGTCTGTCTCTTGTCGGCCTTTCTCTGTCTCTGTCTCTGTCTCCCAATCACTATCAGTCCCATTTACGGGCTTTGGAGCCGTGCAGAACTTGGCTGTGTGCCCCCTCCACCCGGGTCTCTAACTGGATGTCTAAGCAGGCAGAGGGGGACAGATGAGGAAGTACCGTCCCCCAAACAAAGTGCCGCCTGTCGCCTGTCGTTTGAAAGGGGGGCTGCTACCTTTGGCACAGGATGCTGGGCGTGAAATGAGTGCTAAGGGTTTGGTTAAAATGACGAAGTCCGCAAATATGCCCTGGAATGGTCGCAGCCTAGCAGGAGGCACTCCCTGAAGACTTTATCAAGATGATTCGTTTTTGCAATCACAAATGGCAAAGAACACAGCTGCGCTGAGAGTTTCAGAGGTTTAGACCGGCAAACATCAGCAGGTACCCCTCGCTGTGTTGTGAGGGGTGGGTCCCGCGCTGAGGCCGACGGGTGCTTACTGAGCGTTTACCGTGTGTGGGCTGGTGGGTCACACCGCACTCCGCAGTTACGTCCTACAGCCAGCGCAGTGGCTAGAACTGTTTGCTCTGTGGATGGGCGAAGAAAGGGAAGCACAGAAAGGTTTAACTCCCTGGCCCAGCGTCACCCGGCTGCACCCCGGAGGACCCAGGCCTTGGACCCAAGCCCTCTTCTCAGCACCTGCACTGTGTGGACACGGGCTTCCGCCTCCCCTTGGCTTCCGGAGCTGTGTGCCCGCTTCCGGAGCTGTGTGCCCGCTCAGTTCTCTTCCTTTCTCCCTGGCCGCCCTTCTCAGCCTCCTCTGCCACATCCTCCCCCTGTCTGTGACCTTGAACTTGAGGAGGGTGCTCTTCACAGCTTCTGCGCCCACTTTCCTGGCCACCGCGCCGGCACAAGAGTTGGAGCGTGTCTTATTACAGCCGTGTTGTGGCCCGGCCTGCCTCTGCATCTTGTGGACCTGTCTGCCGGGCGGGCACCCCGAGCCCACGCGCGGAGCTGGTGCCGGGGCCCGCTGCTGCCTGTCCCTCGGGCTGGCTGTCGTCAGTGTCTCCCGCCTCAGAGCGCTCAGCTCACCTGGGCCTCCACCTCTGCTAGAGAGCGCGGTGGCCTCCTGTGTCTTGGTCTCCGGCCTGGCTTCTGCCTCCACCCAGTGTTCTCTGCTAAGCGGCCCTTGATGCATCCAGGTGTGTGTCGCTGTGTCCCTGAGCCCCAGGCCACCACACTGCGGGCCGCCGAGGCCCTCGCTCACTGAGGCCACTGACCCCCCCGCCACACGCGTGTGCCCTCGGCTGGGCGGCTCCCACGGCAGGCTCTGGCTCTGGACGTCTGAGACTGGGGTGCTGGCAGGGTCGGGCTCTGGGGGGTAATGGGCTGTGATGGGCGCTTCTTGCTGCACCTCCCCGGGTGAAAGGAGAGTGGAGAGCCCTCTGGGGTCGCCGTCACAAGGACCCTGACCCTGTGACCGAAGCCCTCCTGGGGCCCGGCCTCCCTCCACATCGCTGCAGCCGGGCTTCGGCACAGGGATGGAGGGACGCACCCAGTCCTGGCCTCCCGCAGCCCCCTTTCCCCACGGTCGCCTCCTCGTGTGACCTCGCGTGCCTCTCAGCTCCCAGTGCCGGGGTGCGGCGCTGCTGACCCCCGTCCCATCTCTGCTGCGCCCCCACCCGCCCATCACCTTGTCCCCGCTCGCGCCCCCCTGTGTGTGTGGAGCGTTTGGCATCCCCTGGCTTCCCTTGCTGCCCTCTGCGTCCCTACAGTGTCGGTCCTCAGGGCCAGCAGCTTGACGAGCTTTGCACCCGCACTGCCCTCAGCCTTGGCAGACGCTCAGACTCTCTGTTTGGTGTGGTTTTGGTTTTGCTTTTTAGGACAGGGTCTCATTATGTAGCCTGTGCCGGCCTCCTTAGTGCTGGGATTGCAAGCCTGTGCCGTCATGGCCGGCTTGCATTTGCTGCTGAAGGAATGATGACCGAATGCTGAACGCTCCGCCGAGTGCACTGTGCGTGTTCTTCAGGATGCTGCCCGTCCCTCCAAAGCTGGGCACGTGACCTCCCATCCGCTGCCCTAGGGGAGCCCGCCCGTCAGCTCCAGGTTTATCCCCCGTTGTCCCACAGTGACCCGATCCCAGCTGTTCATATTTGCCCCGCCATGGGGGCTGCTTTGGGTGGGCCGGCCCTTCATCCCTCTGCACCTCCGTGGGCACTGACCTTGACCTTAGCCTTGACTGGCTGGGGTGTGGCTGGACGGATGCCAAGGCTGCCCAGAGCTGTTCACACAGCAGGTCTGTCCAGGGGTGGCCAGCATGTCGGGCATCCACAGCCACACGTCTCAGGACGAAGCCCACCCTGGCCATGGCCAGTGACAGGAGGGACAGTGACCTTCCCGCAGCGTGATGGCCCTCACCAGTTCTTTCCTTATCCGGTCAGCCCATCGGACGGCTCAGCCCTCTGCGGGGCCAGGGACCACCTCTCGTCCCTGGGGTCAGCCCTCTGCTAACCACCCTGGAGCATGGACTCTCCGTCGTGAGAAAGAGAGTTCGACTGGGCCCTCCTGATCTCATCTGGGACCTAGCTTTTATCCAGTTGGCCTTACTTCTTTCTCTTAATTGAATAGCTTCAAATTCCATTTAGACAGAAATTTATCTATTTATGTATCTATTTACCTATCTATCATCTACTTTAAACGTCTGAGTGTATGTTTAATAGAAAGGATAAAAGGAAAGCACCCCAGTTGACAGAGAGTGGTTTGGTAAGGTGGACATTTGGTAAGATGTTTAAGTGCATTGGCCTTTTTTTTTGGTACCAGGAATCGAACTCAGGACCTTGCACTCGCCAGGCAGATGTGTGCAGTTTTTAATAAGGATGATTGTGCCAGAAGGCAGGGATGCCCCGGGTAGCAGGTGGGCCTTGGATGTCCGGAAGCATCACGTTTTGCTTCCTCCATGGCTCCTCCTGCTTGCTGAGGGACCTGTGCTTTGTTCCCTGTGCTTGGTGAGACCCTGACTGAGCTGCTCTGCCTGTGGGTTGCTGACAGGCCCTCTGGCTCTTCTGTACTGACTGGCATCTGCTGCTCCTGGCCGGCTAAGCCAGATGTGTTCCTGGGTTTGGGGTGCTGGAGACTCCGGCTGGAGGTGCTCTCTAGGTTCTTTCTGTCCTGAGCAAAGAAAGGGTCAAGACAAGTGCAAGCGGTCGCAGAGGTAGGAAAAGAAGCAGGCTCTGCACAGCGAGTTTGGGCCACGGCAAGGCAGGAAGAGACGCTCACCCGACAGCATGTTGTGGCCCGGCCTGGCTCTGCATCTTGTGGACCTGTCTGCCTGGCGGGCACCCCGAGCCCACGCGCGGAGCTGGTGCCGGGGCCCACTGCTGCCTGTCCCTCAGGCTGGCTGTCGTCAGTGTCTCCCGCTCACGTCACCTGGGTCCCCACCTCTGCAAGAGAGAATGCGGTGGCTTCCTGTATCTTTTAAAACACCAGCAAAAGTGGAGGTAAGCACTTTTCAGGAATGGCGGTGCCTGCCTGGGATCCCAGCACACAGGGAGGCTGAGGCAGGAGGATCAAACATTCGAGCCCAACCTTGGCAGCTGAGCGACTTAGTGAGGCTCTGTCTCAAAGCAAAATATTGGAAAAGGGCTGTGGATGGAGCTAGTGCGAAGGCCCTGGGTTCAACCTGCAGTACTGGAAAGAAAGAGGCGTGGTTGTGAGGCCACCCAGCGGCCAGGTAGCTAGTTCAGCCCGAGACTTCTAGAAGCCGGAGATGGAAAGGCTGGGACACACACAAGGCTTGAAAGGGGCGGCCTCCGGAGGAAGGTGGCGCCGCCTCTTCGAGTTACTGTCCAGAGAACTCCTCGCTGCTTCTCTCCCACCTTTCCAGCCAGGCCCAAACATGGTATTCCATTTTGTTTTTCCAGAATTATCTTTTGCTCTGCTTTGGGAGCTGACAAACCGAGACACCAAAAACAGCCAGTCAGATAGGTTCCGTCCCAGACACTGAGGGCCAGTAGCGCCTTTCCTTTCCCCTCTGCCTGGAGTCCTGGCTGGGACCCGAGAGAGTGGCTGGGGAAGAGGAAACATGCCTCAAACCGCGGTGTGACAGGAGAGGGCTTAGGATGTTTTCAAAGGTTTTAAAAGTAACATTTCCCTCCAAGCGTTTCATTTAGATAGTCTTCCTAGGACAGAATTGATTTTAGAGTTTGTATTTAGAGTTAATAAGAAGTAGTTTATTTTATTTTTTTTTGAGACAGGGTCTCGCTATGCAGTTCAAACTGGCCTTGAGCTCACTTTGTAGTCTAGGCTGGTCTCAAACTCGCTACGATCCTGCTGCCTCAGCCTCCTGTAATGCTGGGATTACAGGCGTGTGCCACCAGAGAAGTAGTTTAAAAAGGTAAACCAGGCCCCTGGAGGGCTGGGGCAGGAGGATGTCAAGTTCAAGTCCAGCCTGGGCAACTTAGCGACTTAGTGAGCTCTTGTCTCAACAAACAAAAACAAAACAAAAAAAAAACAGGCTGAAGATGTAGCTCATTGTGAAGGGCCTGTGTTTGATCCCTAGTAATGAAGACAGCAAAACAAAACTAGAACATCTCCAATATTTCCATCTTTGGTTTTAATTAGAATAATGAGTTTCAACCAGGTGTGGTGGTGCATGCCTGTAATCCCAGCATTTAGGAGGCTGAGGCAGGAGGATCGCATCAAGTTCAAGGCCAGCCTGGGTTTCCTAGGGAGTTCAAGGCCAGCCTGAACTACATAGCGAGACCGTCTCAAAATACAAAATAATAGTAATAATAATAATAGTCACATCATGTCCCACCCATGCAAAAATGTCCCACTGGCAACCCTCCCTCACCCTCTGCACCTGTCCCCTCCGCATAGGTCTTTCCCGTCACCGCCCACACCTGTTCTCCCACGCTCAGCCCTCCCACCTTCTCCTCCCAGCCCCACCCCCTCCTCCTCCCCACGCCACCAAAGCACTCAAGGGTCCTCGCAGATGCCCCTCTGCTGCGCCTGGGTCCTCGTGCCCTCCCCGGGCCCTGTGACTTGCTCCCGCACTCTTGCCCTGGAGCTGCTCTGGCCTGTCATTGGTGGCCGCTGCTTCATTCAACCCAGCCTTGACTTCCCAGCTGCGAATTTGCTCCGTCCTCAGGGCACGTCCCCGTGCTCAGACAGCTTGGGCTTCTCTGCTGGGCTCCCTCCTCTCTAAGATCTCTGAATGGGCGAGAGCTCAGAACTCAGTCGCGGCCCCTCCTCACTGCTCCCCTCGGTGAGCCCGGCCGTCTCACGGCTTTTTCTAGGTCACGTGTGCACTGATGGCTGCGCTCAGGCCGATATACTGATGGCTGCAGCCCGCGTCCTCTGTGCGCCGGTGGCTCCACCCTGCCCCTCATCCCCGGACTTCCGTTCCACCAGCTTTTCAGCCTCCCAGCCCGGCTGTCCGGGAGCCTCTCGCGGCCGTGTTGCGTTCGTACCTTTGGAACTGTGCTCCCAGGCGGCTTCTCCTGCGGCCTTCCTGACCATCCTCTCTTCTCTCCGCCCCACACCCAGACCATCAGCAAACTCTGCCTCCGACGTTTATCCACAGTCTGACCGAACAGCCTCGCACCCTCTGCGGCCACCACCCCGGCCGGGCCCTCCCCGCGCCCAAGAGCTGCCTTACCCTGCGGCTGCCCTCTGCTTCCTCCACTTCCTTCTTTGCACGTTCTGTCCCAGCAGTCACACGGGCCTGACGAGGCGCCGGTCACCCAGGTCACTCCTGGCTCACACCCCCTGCGCACCCCCGTCTCGCCCGGCCGCGGCCTCTCCAGCCTCTCAGCTTCTGCCCCGGCTGCATCCCCCAGGCCCGCAGGCCCTGGCCCAGGGGTCGCCCTGGCCATTCCCTACACCAGGAACGCGGTTCCTGTGACACCTGGCTCCACCTCGCTCTCCTCAGTGAACCTGCGGCAGCGCGCTGGGCAGCCGCTGGGAAGCTGCACCCCACCCCGCCCCGGCTCCCGTCGCCACCTCACCCCCAAGGCGCCTGTCACCCTCGGGTAGACATGCTGTGTGTTTTCCCACTTGTTCTGTGTGTCTTGTGTCCCCAGCACACGCGTACTGGCCCAGGAGCTCCACGAGGGAAGAAGGCGGCTTTTTGTGCCTGGGAGGTGCCTGGCCCACACGGGCACGCAGCGGATACGTCTAGGTGGAAGTCAGTGCATCCCCGCGTTGACCCCCTCCCGGTATGAGATTTGGGCTTCTCACAGCTGTGCACCAAAACCCTCCTTTTGGACAGAGAGCTCAGGCAGAGTCCGGCCGTGTCCCCTAAGCCAAGACTCGCAAGGCTCCGGCTGCTGGTGGCGTCACCCCCAGGCCTGGACGGTGATGGTGTCCCCCTGCACACGCCGGCTTGGTCGTGCGTTAATGACTCAAGTCCGGGCTGCACGGTTCTCGTCTTTCCAGAGGGCAGGTTTCAGTCCCAGCGGCACGGAACCGCCTGCCCTGCTCAGGGAGATGTGTGGGTCCCTCCTGGGTATTCTAGAAGCAGCTCCGGGCGGTGTGGTAGGAAACAGTTCCGTGCAGCAGCCTTATCTATCTTGAAAGCCAAACCCCAGTCAAGGGCTGAAGGGTCTCTGCTCCACGCAGACCCATCGGCACCGTGTGCGCTCATGATCTCCACCCGGAGCCACCAGCTGCCCGTCCGCCAAACTGCTGCGAGGTCCAAGACCGCTGCCTCGCACTCGCCGCTCCCTCAGCGAGACACAGGCACCCCGTCCCTCTTTGCGGGCGCGCGCATCGCGTGCCTGTGTGGCTGCTCAGAACCACCACCGCCGCTTTGGCTTGGAGATGAAGCCTATAGGACTGTTTTTCTCCCAGGGTCAAGACAGTGGCTTACTGAGGACATCCGTGGTGCCTGTCCCCAGGGCTGCCCCTGTGTGTGCCGCCCTCAGAGAGCATCTGATGTGGCTTCCTCTTAGCAGTTTCCGGTCCCCAAGGAGGGTAGATGCGGTGACGTCCGGGAGAACTCCCACAGGACAGGGCCGCAGCTGAGTCAGTGGCCGCAGCGTCCCCGTACGCACATTGTGCTGTAAGAAGGCCTTGAGGCCAGGCGTCTGCTGCTCTGCTTTTACATTTTTTTCAAAGAGCTCAATCCCCGAGCCCCTTTAGTTTTGCCCAGGAAGCACTTGTGCCTCTATGAACTCCCCACATTGTTTGATGATAAATACATTCTTTCCTCTTGGAGAAAAAGGCACTTCTCCCAGGCCAAGGAAGGATCAGAATCCCTCCTCAGATGCCCTCATACCGAGGGGAGAGTGGGTCCTTCTTAGGTTTTGTTATTTCAGGACAAATATGGTAAACTGTTTTCCCCTCGGTTACTATAGAGAAAAGATTATTTGCCTTTCTCTTCGGGCTTCTGAAAATAATAGATTACATATTTGGGAGGGTTTTTTTTAGATCTGGTTAATGTGAGATAGAAGGGGTTGCTCTGGGGATGACATTGTTTGGTTTGGGAAGTATTCTCCTGGTTGCCCAGCAACGGGAGTGGACTGCGTTGTCCCTGGCAACCGTTGTTACTTAGCAAACAATGAGGCTGGGCAAACAGCGCCAGGACTGCGGACTCCAGGTTTTAATTGAACATCTGCATATATTTTTCTCTGATTGAATGATGGAGTTTGTGTTGCCTCAACAGTTAGACAAGTGTCCACTGGGGTCTGCTTGGAAGAAAGCTTACTGTTGTGTTGGTTGGTATCTCTGTCCGGAAGATCAGGGAGGGGTGTTGAAATAAACTTCTGGCCATTTGACTGTGCCCAATTAGAGACTTATTTTAGCCCTCGGTGGAATTTCCCCTTTGATCTAATTCCCTGTGTTTATAAAATTATGACCTGGCCAACCTGCCGCCCTGCATCACGGATGGACCTGCAGCTTCTGAGCACGACGTTTCCGTTCTTTCTGCTCCACAGTGTCAGAGAGCAGGGCTGAGCCCTAGGTCGCTCGCATGTCTGGGGCATTCACATCCAGGGTTGTGGGGTGACAGTGACGGGGCCCAAGCCTGGAACCTGAGTACTGGGTGTCCTTACCAGTTCTCGGGGGCTCGGGTGACCCTCAGCAGGACATTCTGCTGTGTTTACGAGGCCTGGGCGTGGGCGTCCCACTGACGGGGGAGTCTGAGCTGTCATCAGGCACGCTGCAGCTACAGGTTAGATCTTGATCAAAACAGCCCCCCCCCACACACACACTGGCAGCCAGAGATAGCAACTGTTTACAAGGGCTGGTTGCTTAGGTAAACACACCCCTGAGCTCATTCAGAGCTGGGCACACATGTCTTTCCTTCTGCCCAGCACCACCCCCGCCCCCACAGCCAGGCTATAAATTGAGACCTGCCAGCCAGGGTAGGTTTCTGGTGATGACTTTCTCCTTCTGTACTGTGCTCAAGTGCAGTCTGACCAATGCAGACCAACTGCCCTATAACAGACATGCGAGCTCTGCAGTAACAGCTCTAGTGAGAATCACTTTAGTGGTACGGATTCTCTCTCTCTCTCTCTCTCTCTCTCTCTCTCTCTCTCTGTCTCTCTGTCTCTGTCTCTGTCTCTCTCTCTCTCTCTCTCTCTCTCTCTCTCTGTCTTACGGGCAGTTCATTTCGTAGCTGAATGCCCCAAGAAAACATGCACTGACCAGGCATGGTGGTGTAAGCCTGCCATCCCAGCATTCTAGGAGGCTGAGGCAGGAGGATTGCAAGTTTGAGCCCGGCTGGGGCAACATAGTGACTAAGGGAGACTCAGTGTCTAAATATAAAAATTAAAAAGGGCTAGGGCTTTAGCTCAGTGCAAAGGCCCTAAGTTCAATCCTCAGTACTGTAGGAAGAAAGAGAGAGAGAAAGAAAGAAAGGAAAAGAAAGAGAAATTCACTGCCCTTGTGTACCGGCGATTTAGCTAATGTCTCAGGACTAAAGCCTCGGAATGAGTTCCTCAGCTTTATTTTGCAGCGGGTCTTATAATGGAATGTCACAGTGTTATGTAACAAATGCAAGCTGGCTGTTTTATTTTTAAGGCCAGCTTGTTAGCTGTCACCCTATTAGATGCAATAATTAAGATCCAATGACAGCAAGTTTTGCTGGAATCAAAATAAATGTTCTGTCTTACATGAAAACTCCTCAGAAGACGAATTAAAATTCACACGTCATCTGCCACCCGCTGCAGCAGGACAGGCCTAGACAATCGTTAAAGATAAATCCTCGCAGAAGAAATGCACTTGGATTCTGCAGAGTTATTTTATACCCACTTCCCAGTGTCAGCAAGTCAGTCTTCAGGAAAGAGAGAATGTAAAATGTTTTCTTTTAAATTCATCACTTATCAAAACAATCCCTGCTCCTGCCTCAGGCTGCGCAGCTTGGGCAGAGACTTCTGTCTACTCCCCAGGAGTTCACAGAGTGGGCTTGGGTGACATCAGGCCCCTTCCTTGCTGTGGCTTCAGGTGGAAATTCTAGGATGGGGCCAGGCCACTTCTCCGCTCTTAAGATTCCTGAGTAGCCAGGTGTGGTGGTGCACTCTGGTCACCCCAGCACTCTGGGAGGCTGAGGCAGGAGTATACCAAGCTGGAGCCCAACCTGGGCAACTGAGTGACTTAGCGAGGCACTGTCTCAAAATAAAAAATACAAAAAGGGCTGGGGGATGTAGCTTAGGGCAAAGGCCCTGATTCAACTGCCAGTACTAAAAAAATAATTCCATTGTAAATGACAGCTGTCAGGGAGGCAGGGCTGGAGAGGAGCGGAACGAAAGCCAGCCACCCCCCTCACCGAGTGGGTTCTGGGGACATGGAGAGATGGCTGGGGGTGTTAGCACCCTGCCATGCCCAGCACCGACCCCCATAACCACTAACCACACTGACCCGGCCACCAAAGCCGGCAGCACTTAATCCACTTTTTATAACACGAGCCAAGTCCTGGACGCTTCTTTTATCCCCTACTACCAGGATTGGACACAAGACCTTTGCACTGAGCTACGTCCCCAGCCCTTTTTTCGTAAATTTTTGAGATAAGATCTTGCTAAATTGCTAAGTCACCCAGGCTGGGCTCAAACTTGCTGTCCTCCTGCCTCGGTGTCTGTGAGCTGCCGTGCCCAGCTTCAGCTCCAGAAACTTCTAAAGCCAGAAGCTACACTGGCGCTGTTATGTGGTGCTCTCTTTGGCGCGAGGCCGAGGGGCAGTGTATGGCCTGGCCGCGGAGGCCCGTGTGGTATGGAGGGTGGAGGACCTGGGGTCTGGAAGGCCTTGTGCTTCCTTCTGCTCCTGAGGAGACCGAGCCAGGCTGGGCGCCGGAGCCGTGGTGCGGACCAGGCGGGGCTCCTTCCTACCTTTCTGACCTTTCTGAGCTCAGGTTTGGGGCGTTGTTTCCACAAAGGTGGCGGCAGTGGTGGCTTCCATGATGTGCCTGGGGCAGGCACCTTAGCTGTGCAATACAGGGGCCAGGGACCTTGCGGTGGCACCCGTGGTGCCAGACCCCGGCTGGGTCACCAGGCCCTCAGGGGTCTTGGATTCACATGCGCATGCCCTGTGAGCAGCCGGCCCATGCTTGGCCGGCTGTGGATGTGTTGGGGCCACGGGAGTGACGAGGCACTGGTGACTTTGACTTCCCCAGAGGGCAGGGAGGTTGGCTGGCAGAGGCTGAGGCCGTAAGGCAGGGGTAGTCAGGAGACAGCTGTCAGGCCAGGTGTACAAGTGGGCCCCAAAGGAGCGGGGCAAGGATGTAGTGGGGTGTGCTGGCACATACACCTGCGGTCTGAGCACTAGCACTCAGGAGGCCGAGGCGGGAGGATCACTGCAAATCTGAGGCTAGCCTAGGCAACACAGCAAGACCCTCCCAAAAAAAACAAAAAGAAGGACGTGGTCGTGGTGTCGGCGGACACAGCCCAGCTGAATGTCGAGCCACACACTGCTGGGGCCAGGAGCTGCCCGGTGACCCCCACAGGGAAGTGGCAGGCTACGAGGGTGGGACAGCCGATGGACCTGGGGGGCACGCGGCCACGGATGTTGTGTGCGACAAGGGCCCCACACCCAGGGGCACAGAGGCCCCAGAGAGCACGGCCCGGTGTGGGGAACCGAGAAGACGCCACCGGGAAGGGGGAGGGCAGGTGGCTGCGGTGCCCAGTTGGGCTCCAGACCCTTCCCCGAGGCCACGGTCCGGAAGCTGGGACGGCCGGAGGGGCGCTCAGGCGCACGCGGGGCCAGAGTGGCAGCGCAGGGTGGTGGGAAAGCCAGGCAGCCGCCCCTCCCAGGACTGGGCTCAGGAAAGCAGGCTCGTGAGCATGGCCCACGTAAAGGACAAAGGCGGGTCGTGGTGGCAGTGGACGCTGTCCTGAGTGAGAGTGGCATGAAATGGTGTATGGAGGAGCTGTGACTTGCAGGAGCCTACGGTGGGCTTGGCTGGTGGCTCCTCTCAGGCTGGAAGCTTCCAGAACCTTCTAGAAGTAGGGAGGCTGACAGCTTTCTCTCTCAAGATCTGAGGCTTTTGCTGGTCCTTGAGGCCACTCACCCCTCAACTCCCCATTACTAACCCTAACCCTTACTCCGTGGGTGATGCAAATGGTTCCTGGAGGTGCTAGGAAGAGGAGACGTGGGGGCTAGGGACGGAGGGCGTGGGGGGCAGGGAGGCCACTGCAGAGGACAGGAGGCTGGGGGTGGAGGTGACCCGGAGTCGGGCTGGGAGCTGGCGGGAAAGCGGGGCATTGGGAAGCAGGCTGGGGAGGTGATCTCAGGAGGGAGCCCTGGGGACATCGCCCACAGCGGAAAAGCGTGTTGGGAGGCTTTCTCCCAAGTGTGTATGTGATCAGGTAACTGGTGTTCCCTCCCCCTCTGCGATGGGCATGTTGTTGATGTGGGGTCCCTGGGAGGGGTCAGCATTCTGTCTGACAGCAGAATGTCTGGGGTGACCACAAATGACAGGTGTCCCAGCCAGGCACTGTGGCCCATGCTGTCATCCCAAAACCTGGGAGGCAGAGGCAGGAGGATCACTGGCGAGCTCAAGGCCAGCCTGCAGCACTTGGCAAGACCCTGTCTCAAAGAACCAAAACAATAGAAAGAAAGGGGCAGGGCCGGGGTGTGTGTGTGTGTGTGTGTGTGACGATGCCTCTGTGACACTTCGCCCTCCTGCTCTCTGAGGACGAAGATGAGCCGAGTGCAACTCCTTCTCCACCTCTAGTTTCCTCCCATTCACCCCAGTATGGTGAACTTGGGGGACCCCCCCCCCCAGCCCAGGGGGAGTTTCTGTTTCCTGGAAACAATGCTCCGTGGTGTTCAAATTGTTAGTAATAAGCTGTGAACTCTAGTTGCCCACGAGAAGGGTCTCTGCAGGGTGAAAATGCTGGCAAGGGCTCCGTGGTGTTTTAACATCACACGGCTGGCTCATGGCAGCTAAAATAAGGCCCGCTCAGAGGCAGGGCAGCCATCCCTCGGTCAGGACAATTCGTGTATTCATAGTCAGTCCCTCTCTCCGTCTTGGTCTCTGTCTTTTCAGACAGGGTCTCACTATGTAGTTCAGGATGGCCTTTAACTGACTATGTGGCCGCAGCTGGCCTCAAACTTGCAGCGAGACGCGATCCTCCTGCCTCAGCCTCCTAAGTACTGGGATGACAGCGTGTGCCCCGACGCTCTGCCTCTTGTCTCCTTAAGAGAGCCGTCGCAGGGCGTTTCCTGGTTGACAATGGTCCCCTGAGCCCAGAGCAGCCGGGGTCAGCCTGGTCCATCCACGAGCTGAAAGTGAGGAGACCCTGTGACCTGAGGTCCGGGTGCCCTGCTGCCACTGCCCACTTCCTGCTGGTTACCAGGGGCCGCTCCTGCCGCTGCGCTTCTGCAAAAGAAACAGGAAGAGAAGCCCAATTCTTAGCAAAGGAAAAGGAATTTGAACTCCGCAGATACTTATTTCAGCGAGCCCAGAGCCGGGCTGGACCCTTGAAAGTGCAGTGCTTGAGAAAGAAGCCGCCAAGGGCCGAGGCGCGCAGGCGCCAGGCGGCCGGAGGGAGAAGGAGCAGCGGGCGCCGGGAGGGAGGCGTGCGCGGCCGCCCACGGGCCGGTCCGCGTCCCTGGGCCGTGTTGTGGAGACGCCAAGTCCTGCGCCTTCTCCCCCCGCCCCCGCCCCCGCCCGCGACTTCGTCTTGCTCGAGGCAGTCTGTTTCTCCTCGGCTCTGCTGCGCCCACTGAAAATAGTGGGTCTGCGCAGGGCTCACCCTGCCCCGCCCGGGGACACAGGGCCGTGCCTGGGGGTATCTGTGGTGGTGACACCTGGGGCAGCGCCTGGCCGGGGCAGGGGCGGCCCTGTGGTGCCCGGTGACCTTTGTGCTGAGACGAGGACACCTGCATTCCCTGCCCTGGGCGCCGGGAGTGACCTGGGTGTGACCGAGCGCAGGCCCTGGCGTCCGGAGGGCGCAGGGACCCGCCTTTCAGCACGCAGGAGAGAACGTTGCCTCCTGGACTCCCCGTGGGGATGGACACAGCACCGCCCCTTGCTCCTGAGGCCTGGCCTCAGGCTGAAGGGCGCGAGAGGGGGCCAGGGGCCTGGCTCGGTCACCGTGGCACCTGGGGGTGGCGAAGGCCTGGGGTTGTCCCAGGCCTGTCCCCCTTGTTCGGGGGAGGAAAGGAGCCCCATCCTTGGGGCCAAGGACCACTGGTGCCACCAGGGGAGCTCCAGGGCAGAGCCCCAAGCAGAGGCAAAGCGGCCGGTCAGAGCGAGGCCCAGAAACTGCCCCGCTCCCGCACCCCTAGTTACCCCGCGATGACAAGATGTCTACACGTCCATGTGGCCTGCGCAGGCAGGTGACGGCTCCATCTGGCTTATGGAGGAGCAGGAATAGCAAAGAGATTGCTTAAGGTCGCCGTGAGTCAGCGGCGAGCCAGGAACGGGGCCCAGAAACTGCTCCCAGCGCTGTGCCTTCCCTTTCCTGACATCGCCAGTTGCTAGGAGACGGGAGTATTTCCCTGTAAACAGAAGCCTCTTCCCTTTGTGCCCGGGCACATTCCTTCATGTGGCGCTGTGCCAGCTGCCGCTGCGGGCTGAGACCCGGCACGCGTCCCCCGCCCCACTGGGGACCTTCGTGCACCAGTGTCTCCAACAGGTCGAACACACGCTCGGTCACCTTGACATTTGTTCAAGGTCAAATGCGCAGTTCTGCGATTCCAGCGGCAGGTGCTTGGCTGAGGGGGGCATCGCACCGCTGGTTCTCCCCTTCCATGCTTTGCTTCTCACCGCCCTTAGCTTGGACTGCAGGCCTGTGTTTCTGAGCCACCAGAGAGCTTGAGCCAGCCAGCCCCTGGGCTGGGCCCTGCGACAAAGAGACGTCAGTCTGTCGCGTCTGCAGTCCCTGTCCTTTTGAGTGGCTACTCGGAGGCTCCTGAAGGCAGGCGGAAAAAGACTCCCCAGGGCCTTGCTGTGCAGAGAAACACAGGAAGCAGGCGTGCTGGTGCTCATCTGTCATCCCTGCATTCGAGGAGGCTGAGGCAGGAGGATCACAAGTTAAAACCCATTCCGGGCAAATTAGTGACACACTTTCTCAAAATTAAAAATTTAGAAAAAGAGATGAGGATGTAGCTTAGTGCAAAGGCTCTGAGTTCAATTTCCAGTACCTTCCACCACAAAAAAAGAAAGAAAGTACTAAGGGCTGTGGGAGGCCCTGACCAAGTGGTTCCCAGGTGGACCCTTGGGCGAGCTCAGGTTCCCAACAGATGGGGCTCTCACCCCACAGTCACCCACCGCAGACACGCCCTGAGACCCCACTGGTGCCCCAAAGCACAGGCAGTGCGAGCTCCCACACAGGCTGGTGTGTCCTACACCAGTGAAGCTGGGCTTGCGACTCAGCGGCCGGCAGAGTCAGCAGCAGCAGTACTGGAGGTCTTTGCAGCCTCGGCATAGGGCCTTACTAAGTCAAGACCGTTCACCTTTTCATTTAGAAGAAGCGCTTCCCGGCTGCTCTTTGTCCTGAACTGCCAGCCTCACCTCTCTTGTGCTTTGGGGTCACTATTAAGTAGAGTAAACCAGGCACTCCTGTGATCCCAGCGCTTGAGAGGCTGAGGCAGGAGGATCGCCAAGAATTCAAGGCCAGCCTGGGGTACATACTGAGTTTAAGACCAGCCTGGACTACTGAGTGAGACCCTGTCTCAAAAAAATAAAAATAAAAATAAAGATGAAGAAGTGAAGTAAGCATCCCCCTTCAACACAGGCACAGACACTGCAAACAGTTGATCTGGTCACTGGGCCAGCTGCACAGTGACTAACGGGCGGGTAGCATCAGCAGCGTGGATACTGTGGGCCGAAGGGAGAGTCTAGTCCTGAGAGGGACAGAGGGGACCTGGCTTGTGGTCTGTGCACCCTCATGAGCTGACAGCTGTGTGTGTGTGTGTGTGTGTGTGTGTGTGTGTTTCACTTTGGTCATGGAAACACCTATAAAGTACACACACAATGCAAAGGTTGTCCAGTGTGAAACACCTAGCATCCAGTGTGGCCGTGGCCCTCAGCAGTTATCAGCACTCTTTTCTTTCTTTCTCTCTCTTTCAGCCTTCCTCCCTCCCTCCCTTCTTTTGCAGTATTGAGGTTTGGAACCAAAGCACTAACTCCTCAGCCCTGTTGACACAGGATCTCACTAAACTGCTAAATTGCTCAGGCTGGGCTGGAACTTGCCATCTTCCTGCCTCAGCCTCCCAAGCACTGGCAAGGCAGGCGTGTGCCACCACGCCCAGCTACTGTTCTATTCTTATGCCACCTGTATATCCCCACTTACTCCCCACTCCGCTATTTTTATATTTTTTATTGTTAACACGCACATTCAGCAAGTACACAAGTCTTTCTTTGGCTGACTTTTGACAAATGATTGCTCAGCGTAACCTCATGACCGCGCTCCCTTATCGCCCAGAGTGGGCGTCTCCCTGGAAGCTCAGTCCCGCCCACCAGGCCTTTTCGGGTTTTTCACCTTTAGTTTTGCTCCTTCCTCGCGATAACTCCCTCTGCTTTCAGCATAGTGACTGAGATTTAGGCACACGCTGTGCGTATGGACAGCTCGCCCCTCCCGTGAGTGAGTGGTCCGGCCCACATCCCGCTTGCGTTTTAGCTGTGCCCCGTCTCTGTAGGAGTTGGTATCGGCAGGGCCTCAGTGTCTCCTCCTCGCTGCTGAGGCCCCTTTGGGTTTGCGTTCTACTTGCCTGTTGTGAATACCTGCTATGAACTTGCTTCTACAAAGTTGTTTTCTGTTTACAGACAGATGTTTCCTTGTTGCTTGGATAAATACCTAGGAGAAGGGGGGTGGTAATGGAAATGTTTAACTTTTTAGGCGACTGCCAACCCCTTTTCCCGCACAGTTGTATCGTTTCGCATCCCGCAAGGAACGTGGGAAGGTTCCCTCAGACCGGCAGACTTGTTTATTTAGTCAGTGAGGGAAGTGCTTAGCGCCTGTGTGTTTTCCTGGCGGGGACTGGTATTTCCCTAATGACCTGCAGGCTCAGTGCTATTTTGTATGCTTTTTTTTTTTTGGCAACTTATGTATCTTTCTTTGTGAAGCACTTGTTCAAGTCTGCACATTTTTACTATTAGGTTATTTGTCTTGTTATTGAATTGTAGAGTTTAAAAAATACGTTGTGGTTAATAAGAGCACTTTCTCAGATGTGTGTTTTGCACTTTCTCCCAGATTATTGCTTACCTTTTCATGATCGATCTTCCTTCCTTCCTTCCTTCCTTCCTTCCTTCCTTCCTTCCTTCCTTCCCTCCCTCCCTCCCTCCCGTGAGTCACTAGGGATTGAACCCAAGGCCTTCACACTGAACTACATCTGCAGACCTTTTTACTTTTATTTCGAGACAGGCTCTCAAAGTTGCTAAATTGCCCGGGCTGGGCTCGAACTTGTGATCCTCTTGCCTCAGCCTCGCAGAGCGCTGGGATGACAGTGTGCGGCCCCACGTCCAGTTGAAGGCTTTCTCCAGACGAGTGTCCTGAGTCTGGACGGTGGTTCCTTGAGTGGTTCCGCCATGATCGTGTCGTAACGAGTGATGGCCCTGCCCTAGAACCCTCCATGCGCTGTCTGGTCCTGCCCGCCCTGTGACCTGCTACAACTTCCGGTCTCCTGCTAGCTCTCGGGGTTTTTTTTTTTTTTTTTTGCCTTTTCCGGAAGTCAGCCTCGATCACACGGTGTGCAGGCCCCATGGCACAGTGTGCAGCCTCCGGCATCATTCTCTGTGTAATAAATGCTTAATTTTCCTCCAGAGCTCTTCGTGGCTTGATAGCTCACTTCAGTTGTGAAGAATTGTGTTTTCATTTTCTCTACTGTTGAAATTTTATCTTAAATTTTGTTCTTTTTTTTTTTTTAATACGATTTGAGTTTCACTTACTTATTTTTCATAGCTTTTTCTGCCCATTACTGACAGTTGAACCCAGGGCCTTCGCACTGAGCTCCAACCCCAGTCCATTTAGTTCTTATTTTGAGACAGGGTTTTGCTAACACTGTGTGCCCAGGCAGGGCTCCAATTTGTGATCCTCCTGCCTCAGCCTCTCAGAGTGCTGGGACTGCAGGTCTATACCACCACACCTGCCCTTTTTATAGCTTAGTAAAATTGAAACTTAAATGATGGATTCTTTTGCATTTTTTCTAATATAAAGCTAATCATTTCCTCCTAAGCACTGCTTTCAACCCAATTTTTTTGACTTAATATTTGTTAGGCAATAACAAATTTTAATAGGTGATATTTTCATGATCATCCACTTTAAAAAACCTCAGATTTCTCTCGTGGCTTATTCTTTGACCTGCGGATAACTTTAATAGCGCGTTTAACATTTTCCAAACCCTTGGCATTTTTCAAGCCACCTTATTGATGTCTGAACCCTTTACAAAGTCTGTGCCTCCTCGGTGTGGCTTCAGTGTTTTGAAATGTGCTGAGATTTACTATCCAGAACGTCTACATTTCTATTTGGTCATTTTATTTTATTTAGTCTTGCTATATACATAACAGGCTGACCTCAGACTGGCTCTGTAGCCCAAGCTGGCCTTGAACTCAGGACCCTCTCGCCTCAGCCTCTCTAGGGCTGGGATGACAGGCGTGCGCCAGGACAGCAGCGCTGTTTGGCCCTTTTTAGTAGTTTGTGTTTGTGGGTAAGGTTGCCAAATGCTCGTTCATTATGTAACTGCCTGTCACCCAGGACCTGCTCAGTAGCTATTCCTGTTTGCTGGCAGACGCCCGGAACCACCTGGTTACCGAGAGTTTGGACAGTGAGCCCCGTTTTCTTCCCTTGCGCGTGGGCAGCGCGCTCTGGACGCTGCGCATCCCCTTAGGGCAGCTGGCCCGCTGGGTTCCCGCGTTGCGGCCTCCTCGGCAGCTGCTGAAGCCTCTGCCTAGGATTCTCGGCACTGAGCTGCTGGTTTCCCTAGGCCCTCTGGCAGGTCCAGCCAATCGATCTGAAATGAGTGGAATTTGTAGGCAGATCTGAGGACTCGCCCTCTGCTTCTCCCTCCTCCAGGAATCCCCCAACCTTCTGCCACCCACGCTGTGCACCCTGGGGTGTGTATCCTCAGCACAGTACACAGTAAATAGCGTGTTGAATGGGGGAGGCTCTGATGGGAGGCTGAGGCAGGAGGACCTCAAGTCCGGGACAATCTGGGTAACTTGGCTACTTAGTGAGACCCTGTCTCGAAACAGAAAATAAGAAAGGGCTAAGGGTGCAGCTCAGCGAGAAGACCCTGGGCCCCATCTCCTGTGCTGCAGAGAAAGAAAGGGAGGGAGGGAGGGAGGACGGACGTGTGGCACTGGGTAACCTGCACCTTGCAGCAAGGTCACTGCTGCCTGTAGGACAAGGACCTGGCGCTGCCGAGTCCGCTCCTCGCTTTGTCACGGGTGGATTCTTGGAACTCAGTTCTGCAGCGCCGCTGACGTCGCCCCACTCAGCATCGTGTGGGACGAAGCGGTGACCGCGTGGAAAAGACTGCTGTTAACGTTTAGAGAAAAATGAGACCGAGACCTCCAGCAAACTCCTCCCAGCGGTCAGAGCTGCGGAGGAGGGCGCGGGAGGCGGGTCTTCAGAGACCCGCGGCTGCGGCGGCGCGTGTAGCTCTGGCGCCACCTAGTGGTCAACGAGCCGGGCTTACGCGGCCAGACAAAAGGCCGGACACACTGGCCTGGGGCTGTGTCAGGGGAGTCAGAACTGTGCCCCGTGATGAACCCGAGATTAGACCAGCATACGTGGGCTCGCGCGCGCACCCCTGTCCGCTGTCCCTACGAGAATCCGTTTAATGTGTTACCAGTCTCTCTCCCTCTCTCTCTCACACACACCACACTCACACACGCATACGCACACGCACACACAGACAGCTGGGTACAGTGGCGCAATCCCAGCACTCTGGGAGGCTGAGACAGGAGTTAAAGCCCAGCCTGAGCAACTCAGTGACTTAGCAAGACCCTGTCTCAAAATAAACAGGCAGGGGATGTAGCTCGGTGTGGAGGCCCCGGTTTCCATAGCCAGCACCGCAACAAAAAATAAAAATGCGGGCTCCCTTTTCGACAGCTGCATGCATCTGACAGCGAGGGAACAGACTTGCGTGCTGTGGGCGCAGAACTCCAGGAGCAGAAAGCGGTTTTGCTTTCTCCCGGAATTCCTGAGGGCGTCCATGGACCGCAGAATGTGCTGTTTCTTTGGCCTCTCTGCAGATCATCCGTGTAGCACCGAGGCCGGGGGTCCCAGACCGGGGGGTGACTGCCTCCTGAGGGCTCCGGCAAGGTCTTGGACATTCGCGGTTGTCGTGGGGGGGGGCTGGCATCCAGTGGGTAGAGGCCCAGGAACCTGTGAGCGCCACACAGCACCCCCAGACAAAGCACGAGGAGCATCGCAGTGCGTTGGAGCCAGCCTGGGCTCCCCAGTGAGTCCAAGACCAGCCTGAGCGGCATAGCGAGACTCTGCTCCAAAACAGTCCAGCCCCAGATACCACTGGTCAGGGTAGATCGTTGCAGTAGCTTCCCAAGTGACAGCCGTCTTCCAGGAGCTGTTGATTGCTGGGAAGGCGAATGGAGGGTTGTTCCGGCCCCTCGGGGCGGCGCGCCTGGTCAGGCGTGCAAAGCGGAGGCGCTGTCGTGCGGGGAGGGCACGCGGGGCTGCGTCCGCCCGGCGCCCTGGAGAACGGAGGCGACCCCCAGCTCCTCGCGGCCCCTCGCCCACTCCTGTCTGTCCCTCTCTCTAGAAGGAGCATGCAGAGTTCCGAGGGAGGAGCAGACTCGCCCGCGTCCGTGGCTCTGCGACCCGCGGCAGCTGCAGCCCAGCCGGTGCCCGCCTCCCCGCAGGTAACCGCCCCGCGCGCCCGAATGCGCGGTGTCCCTGAGCCAAAGCTCTGCGGAGGGGGCTCTGCGTTCCGCAGACTCGCAGCGCCCCGCCTGGCTGTCGGCGGAGCTGCACCCGGGGGACGCTGTGTCCATAGCGACGCTGAAAATGAGAAATAAAGAGGGCTGGGATGGAAACTCAGTGTGAAGGCCCTGGGTTCCATCCCCAGGGCCACAAAAAAAATAAAAAAAAAAAAAGGCCCTCCAAAGAAACCATGATAAAAACTCAGTAAGAAACAACAGCCCCACCCCGAGTCCAGCCGTCCCTTCTTTTCTTTCAGTGCAGGTTTTCTTGTACCTTGCTAATGAGCCTTGTACACAGAAAGACTTTGTGCACAGGCAAAAGTAGATTAGACGTCTGAGGATTTGGTTCAGAATGGAGGCTAGCATGAAAAAGTGAATATATTTTTGACTGGATGTGGTAACACACACCTGTGATCCCAGCACTTGGAGGCTGAGGCAGGAGGATCACTGAGAATTCAAGGCCAGCCTGGGATACACAGTGAGTTCAAGACCAAACTAAACTACATAGTGAGATCCTGCCTCAAAATGCAAGAAAAATAAAAAGAAGATGAATATATTCTTTAAAGTTGGCAAAGAACGTTTTCAAATTCAGGCTGTGTTTGTGCCTGGGTGGCTCCCATGGCTTGAAATAAATCATAAAAATGTGGACATGTGGGCATTGTGGGCCACACCTGTAACCCTAGCGCTCAGGAGGCTGAGGGAGGAGGATTGCCTCAAAGTTAAGGCCAGCCTGGGCTACATAGCAAGACCCTGTCTCAAAAAAAAAACAACCCAAAACTGGACACCAGGGGGCACTCTGGGCACTCTTGTAGTCCCAGCATTTGGGAGGCTGAGGCAGGAAGATGGCCTAAGCTGCACAGCAAGACCCTATCTCAGAAAGAAAAATCAAAACAAACAACAACAAAAAGAAAAAATCAACACACACAGAGGGAGCCCATGAGCCCATGGAGCAGACGAGGAAAAGCTGGAAGCTCGGGCAGCGTGCAGAGCTCCGCTGTGGCCCAGGATCGCCCGTGATTATGATCTCACAGGAACACAGAAAGAAGAAATGATTCAGATGAAGAAAGCGTAGTTCAGCAAAAACAAAAAGCAGACACAGGACAGCTCGTTCCCTTTAGAGTGGATAATGAGGCTCCTGTAGCTTCGTTCCTTGGAATTGGGGCAGCCTGGCAGGAAAGCTTGGGCCCAGGGGGTACAGGACGGTGGGGTCAGATGCTGCTGTCCACACCGACCCTCACCCACCCCTTCCCCTGCGCCCTGCCCGCCCTGCGCCCTGGAGCGGGGGACTCGCAGAGGCCGGCTGCCGTGACCGCCACATCTGCCCTGCCGCCGGTGCTGCCCCTCTCTGCAGCGCTGCCCGGGGTCCCTGCCCCTGCCCTCCTGCCTCCCACGCTGCACCAGGGCGACCACTTCTGTCCTGGCCAACCCTGCCTGCCTGCCCCACCCTGCCCTGTCTCCCATGGGCCCAGGCGCGGGCGGGGGTCTGTGTGGCTGAGGCCTTGGGCTCCACCCACTTCTTTGCACCAAATTCTGCATCAGTGGCCAGGCGGCTACACAGCTCGAAACCCCTGCCTCCCGCTGCTCTGTGTTGCTGTGCGTGTGTAAAATTTTGTAAGTGTATGTAGCCCAGGCTGGCCTGGAACTCACAAGGATCCTCCTGCCTCAGCTTCCCGAGTGGTGGGAAATTTTATATATATTTTTGTTCCCTTTTGAGTTGGGGTTTTACTGTGTCACCCAGGCTGGCCTCAAGTGACCTTCCTGCCTTGGCCTTTCAAGTATTGGAGGTGACAGGCATGCACCATGATATCTAGTTTAATAATATTCATAATTATTTTTAAAATTGAGGTGCAGTTCACAGAACATCGTACAATTAATCATTTTAAAGTGGATGATTCAGTGGTTTTTAATATAGCCAGAGCTCTACAGCCAGCACTCCTAGCAAGTTCTGGAACATTTCAGCACTCACCCGCCCCCTCCCCAGCGCACACCCGAGTCCACTTCCTGCCTCTGGAGGCGCCCGTCCTGGGCGTTCCCTGTCCACGGAGCCCACGCTGTCTGGCATCTCGCGCTGAGTACAGGTCGGGGTCCGTCCCGCGGCGGCGGGTGTCACAGCCGCGCCTCTGTTGGCTGTATAATAACCCAGCGTGGGGACAGAGCCTGCCGCTGACCACACCTCTGCTCGTGTCACGTGTCCGGGCTGTGCTCGGTGCTGCCGCGAGCTCCTGCTGGCCGGTGCCCGTGAGTTCTCGTCTCCAGGCCCGACTCAGCTGTGACAGACACCCTCGGGTGGAGCCCTTCGGGCGCCTTCTCTCCAGTGGGTCACCCTTGCGTGCTGGAGACCGTGCGTCCTCGCTCACCCCCGCCCCTTGGTGTTCCCACGCACAGCGCCGCAGACACACAGACACCACGTCAGTGACGTTCAGGGTCCACTTGGGAAAATCACAGCTTCCTGGTTGGTGCCCTCGAAAGCCGCAGCTCAGGATAAACGAGCACACGGCACCCGTTCCTCTTGTGCCCCAGCGGCCCCCTGTGGCCCTTTAGTTCTGTGTCCGATCGATCGGCACTCTGTAAGGCCCAGTGCGACCTGTAAAAGTGCAGTGCCACAGAGCGCTCACGGGGGCCGTGCAGACGGCAGTCTCCGGAGTCCGTCCCCACCCAGCAAGCCCTGCTGTGCCGGGACAGCCGGTGTCACCTCGCCAGACGGCAGGCCTCGCGGGCGCACGCGCATGTGTGTGCGCTCACGCTGAGCGCACGGGGGCTGTGTGTCTGCACGCACGTGACTGCACCCTCCCAGCCCAGCGTGAGCGCGAGCGTGTCTGTGTCACCTGCTTCCTCCGTCAGCCCCACAACCTCGGGCTGAGGCGTGTGGGGGTGGGCAAGCAGGTGGCGGCGCTGGCTGAGGCTGTGGTGAAGGTCCCCGCAGCGCGGCTGACCGTCTGCCCCTTCACTTTCAGAGGGTGCTGGTCCAGGCGGCAGGCCCTGTGCCCAAGGGGGCCCCGATGCAGCCACTGTCCCTCCCCAGAGTTCCGCAGGTGCCACAGCAGGTAAGGTCGTGCCTCTGCTCAGGGCACGGTTGGCACTTGGCATCCAGGACCATCTCTGATGGATGCAGCCACTCCCTCCCCCTCCCTCCGCCTCCTCCTGTCCCTTATCTTCTCGCTCCCCTTCCCTTGGAATTGAACCAGGGCCTCTGCGCTGAGCTGTATCCCCAGCCCTTTTTAATGTATCTTTTAAATTTTGAGACAGAATGTTACTAAGTTGCCCAGGCTGGGCTGAAACGTGCAGTCCTCCTGCCTCAGCCTCTCAGAGTGCTGGGATGAAGGGTGTGCACCACGATGCCCAGTTTTGCTGTTTCTTTTTGCTTGGTACATTCACTTACCCAGAAAGTTCTTCTACTGCAGGTAGTTCTCCATGAGCGAAGAAAGGTGGCGATCTTTCATTCATTCATAAATTCAGCCACATCTGGGGAGCAGGCAAGGACCCAGTCCGCGTGGAGGAAGGCACATAGGCCCTTGGGGGAGGCAGACGCACACACAGACAGGTGTTGCCCCCTCAGATGGTGCATTGACAGAAGAGATGGTCTCCTGAACAGTTTATCTCAGAACGAAGCTTGTAGGTGTGGGCTGACAGCCATGCAGCGGCCAGCTACCAGCTCGGGGCAGCCTCACCCTGCATCTTTTGGCTTCATGGTCAGAGGGTCTCAAATGAAGCCATTGGCCTCTGTCTTTGTAGCACAGAAGCAGCCATAATCCATATGTAAGCCTGGATGTGTACCAATAAAACTTTATTTACAAAAACACATGAGGAGGGGCTGGGGATTTAGCTCAGTGGCATAAGCACCTGCCTGGCAAGTGCAAGGTTGTGAGTTTGATCCCCGGTGCCGCAAAAAAAAAAAAAAACAAAAAAAAAACCCCTAAAACTAAAAATACAAATAAAAACACACGAGGGGCTAGTTGTGGCACATGCCTGTAATCCCGGCACTCAGGTTGCTGAGGCAGGAGGAGTGCTGTGAGTTCAAGGCCAGCCTGCACCACATAGTGAGACTCTGCCTCAAATTAATTAAAAAAAAAAAAAAAGAGAGAGAGAGAGAGAGAGAGCACGGTCAGATTTGGCCCTCGGGGCAGTCTGCAGACTCTTTGAGGTCTCTGTGTAGCCTAGTGGTATGTTTCCGGCTGTCTGTTATCCAGTGGTTTCACAGGTGCTGGAAGGCTCGTAGGACCTCAGGAAACAAGCAGACATTCTGGGCAGGCTCAGCAGGGACCTAGGGACCCAGGCCAGGGACCCTGGCATGGGGCTTGTCTCTATCAAGGCCCTCTCTAGGCACAGTGTGTAGCCAGGTAGGGAGACATACGCCTGTCACCTTAGCACTCTGGGAGGTTCTGGGAGGCTGAGGCAGGAAGATCAAAAGTTTGAGCCCAGCTGAGCGATTTAGCAAGACTCTGTCTTGAAATAAAAAATAAGTAAAGGGCTGCAGGTATAGCTCAGTGGGAAGTCCCTGGGTTCAATCCCCAGCAACAACAACAACAAAAAGTTTTACCAGAGTATGACTCTGGAAGTGGCCACCCCACCCCGGGCAGGAGCTGGGCCTAGCCCTGCTCTTTGTGGGTGACTCAAGCTTCCCTGGTGACCTGCACCTACCCGGTCCCCAGGCTACCGCTGCCTCCCCTGGGAAGGGAGGTCTCCCCAGGGCTTCTTCAGTGACCATGCCCTGGGGATGTGTAGGTGGTGATGCTGGGGTCCCTGGGGAAGTGTGCTGTAAACGAAGGCTCGGAGGAGGGTCACCCCGGGGCCCTGCAGCCTCTCCTCCAAATCAGAGGCCTGGGCCTCTGGCAGGGTCCCTTGCCCAGGAGGAGTTTGAAGTCCCACTGCTGGGGTCCACCATGGGGCTCAGGGCTGACCTGGACCCTGGCCATGGCCCCTTCCATGGGGCCAGGACCCATGTGGCACCCAGGGCTGGTTCTGTCGCGGCTCTGGCTCTGCCGCAGGAGCTGGCAGCCAGGGTCCTCCTCATCTGCCCCGGTGTGTACAGACCCGGGGTGCTGGTCTCGTGTCCCCCAGTAGGGCAGCAGAGAACGCAGCCAGGCTCTGTGGGTCCCGGTGGCTGTCACCGCCCGGCGCCGCTGGAATCTCGTCTTGCCCTGATGTCTCCTAGCATATAAAAGAGCTGGCCGTGGGAGGGGACGGGGTGACGTGGTCCTCAGTGTCCACAGAAGGGAAGAGGAGACACTTGAGGCTCGAGATGCTGACCTGAGACGACAGGAAGTGCCGCCTGTGACGTGGAGCGCCCACACGATGTTCTTGCAGGTCCCGCCCGTGCAGCACGTGTACCCCGCACAGGTGCAGTATGTGGAAGGGGGCGAAGCCGTCTATGCGAATGGAGCCATGTACGTGTCGTCCAGGCCTCCGCCCTCTCCCAGCAGGGACGCCTGTGCTAGCTCTCCCTTGTGCCCCTCGACCCCCACCGGGACATCCCCACCCCACGGTGGTTTCAGAAACCACAGCCATCAGTTCAATGTCTAGAAAGTCTGTCTTAAAAAATAATAAAGTAAAAAAGTTGGACATGGCGCTGCATGCCTGTCATCCCAGCACTCTGGGAGGCTGAGGCAGGACGATCACAAATTCAAGCCCAACCTGGGCTGCTTAGTAGTGAGACCCTGTCTCAAAAAACAAAAGGGGCTGGGTGTGGAGCCAGTGGGAAGGCCATGGGTTCAATCTCTAGTACAGAAAAAACAAAGAATCCAACTTCTAAACCTGAGGATTCATGACCCAGAAGCCACTGCCCTCGGTGCCCTTTCGTCCTCGTCTTTGTTAGACTCTGGCTTTCTAGGCTGTTGACGAAGCTTGGTTTTCCATTCTGCAAAGACTTCTAGAATTTTCTGCCCCACCGGGAGATGCCTGGGCCAGAAGCCTGTCCATGCCCCCATGCGGCCTGTCCGGCTTCTGCTCGCTCTTTTCCTTTGGTCTTGCCAAGCCCTTTCTCAGGGTGGGGGCTGCGTTGTGCCAGATGGAAAGTGTCATTTCCCAAAGCCCGGCACTAACTGTCCCCAAACACATGCAGACATGAGTGCATGCATGTAAGACCGGTGAAGTCCAAATGAGGCCTGTAGGGGGTCCCGCTGGGGCCTCCCGAGCACGCGCCATGACCTGAACTCCCCGAGAAGGAAAGCCACCACCACCACCTTGGGCCACAGCCTGCGTTCCTCAGGAGGAGCTCAGCGTGGTGACCCCCACGTCCCGGTGTTAAAAGGGTACCAGACTGTGTGGGGTCTCTTGGGAATTCTTCATATGACAGGGTCATTATTTAACAGTTTCTAGGCGGTTTCCCCTTCTTTTTCGCAGGGCTGAGTGGAGCTAAGCGCCC
The DNA here is from genome assembly GCF_000276665.1 of Chinchilla lanigera. Taxonomy (NCBI): domain Eukaryota; kingdom Metazoa; phylum Chordata; class Mammalia; order Rodentia; family Chinchillidae; genus Chinchilla; species Chinchilla lanigera. The sequence continues at coordinate 3,459,138 of NW_004955495.1, forward strand.
CCTGCTGAGCCACCTCCCCAGCCCTGGTTTATATTTTGAAAAAAATCATAGCCTCAGGTAGTGCACGGAGCCCTCCATCCGCCCAGCTTCCGGTGGTGGTGTCCGGTGTGACCTCAGGACATGAAAGGCAGGAAAATGGCATTGGACAGTTTCACCAGACTTTACGTGTATCTGCACGTGTGTGTGTGTGTGTGTGTGTGTGTGTGTTTACTTCTGTGCACTTTACCTCACAGGTAGGTTTGTGTAACCACAACCACAAGACAGAACTAGCCTGTCTGCACCAAGGAGCTCCTGCATGTGACCTATTCACTACTTCGGTTTGTTTTTTGTTTTGCTTTGTTGGTTTTTGAGACAGGATCTTGATATCTAGTTGAGGCTGGCCTTGAACTCAATATGTAGCCCAGGCTGGGCTCAAACTTGCCAGCTCCCCCTGCCTCAGCCTCCCGAGTGCTAGGATGACAGGTGTGAGCCATCATGCCTGGCCCACTTGGAATTTTTGTATGATTGGTTTTCGGGGCCGAGGATATTGCTCAGTGGCATAAGTGCTTGCCTGGCAAGCCTGAGGTCATGAGTTTGAGTCTTGGTACTGAAAAAAAAAAAAGATCGGTTTTTCATTAATCAGCCTGTGAACATGAATCCATTCAGAGGCGCTGGTTCTGAACTTCACCTTGGATTTGAGCTCCTGCCCCGTGAGTGGGCAGGCCCTCTTACTCGGCCTTGGGGACCTGTGGCTTGCACACGCAGTTGGGTGGATCCCTTAGAAAGTCAGCCAGGGCGTTTGGAGGAGCCGGGTTCCAGAGTGACTTCTGTCTTTCTGCCAGACGCGCGGCCTACGCCTACAACCCTGAGCCTCAGATGTACGCCCCCAGCAGCGCGGCCTCTTACTTCGAGGCCCCGGGCGGCACCCAGGTGACAGTGGCAGCCTCATCCCCGCCGTCGGTCCCTGCTCACAGCATGGTGGGCATCACCATGGATGTCACAGGGAACCCCATCGTGTCCAGCACTGGCGCCTACCTCATCCACGGGATGGACGGCGCAAGACACTCCCTGGCCCACACTGCCCGGTCCTCGCCAGCCACGGTAAGTGCAGGCCTGGGGGTGGCAGGGGACACTGCTAGACACGCCTGGCCACTGCGTTGGTGTCCTCCCAGCCACAGAAGGGCTGGGGACCACAGGTAGGCGTGTGGGGCTGTGTGCCCCTCGGTGCCGCCGGGGAGCAGAGGAAGGCACCTCGTGGGGCCCGCGCCCAAGCAGACACCTCCGCGGTGGTGGACGCCACTGCTGTGGTGTCTCTGCCATCACCGTCGTCACCGTGGCCACCACCTCCCTCCTGGGGCGGTCACTCCGCCCACCCAGGGGGCACGGGGCTGACCCAGACACAGGCCGTGTCCCTCCGGGGGGCCCCACATTCTTAGCTCCACGCCCTCCTGCAAGATCGTCACTGACCTGCTTCAAACCCAGCTGTACTCTCAGAGCTCGGCTTTCCACGCTCACTTGTACTTGGTAGTATTTTTTAAAGTTAATGCGGAGTGAAATAGACTTTTTGGGTATACAGGACTGTGAGGTAGGACAGGCGTGTAGATTCCTGTCATTGTCCCCACAAGCAGGACACACAGGACACCACCCTGAAGAAGCCCTCGTGGTATTTCTGCACAGCCAGGGCCTCCCCACCACCGCCACGGTCCCTGGCCACTGCTGGCCCGGCCTCTGTCGCCACGGGTTGATCTCTCGGGGAGTCTCGGACATGAGGAACCAGTGAGCGCCCTCCTGAGGTCGGCTTCTTTCTCTCCGCGTGGGGTCTCCGAGATTCCATCAAGTTGTGGCTGACTCTGCCGCTGTTTCCTGAGGGGTCATGGAGTGACTTTCAGTGATACAACAATTTACGTAGCCATCTCCTAGCCGAGGGGCAGTGGAGGTTCTAGCTTGGGGCCGCGATGCAGGGAGCAGCCCTGTGTTCTCAGGGAGACGTTTTTGTACGGACGTGCGTTTCCTTCTCATCTGTCAAACAGCCACACGTGAAACTGCTGGCCACAAGGTCCATGCACAGCAGCAACCTCTTTTCTCAAGTGGGTCTCTCTTCCTCTCTTTCTCTTCCTCTTTCTCTTTCTCTTTCTCTTTCTTTCTTCTTTTTTCCTTTTTCTTTCTTTCTTTCTTTGCTTCTTTTTTTCTTTCTTTTCTTTCCTTCTTTCTTTCCTTTCTTTCCTTTCTTTCCTTTCTTTCATGTTCTCACTACATAGTTCAGGCTAACTTTGTAGCCAAAGCTGGCCTGGAACTCCAGGTGATCCTCCTGCCTCAGCCTCCCAAATGCTGGAATGACTGGCCTGTACCAACATGCCTGGCCTTGGTTGTACCGTTTTCCACCCCACTAGCAATGCAGAAGCGTTCCTGTTGCTCCACTTTGTCAGCAGCACCTGGTGGTGTCGGTATTCTTTATTTTGTCTAGTAGGTGTGTGTGTCAGTGATCGTGGGTGTCACTTGCACTGTCTCAGTGTGTGGCAGTCAGCAGCCAGCCACATGCTTTTTGCTTTTTTGTTGTTGTGCTTTAGTGAAATTGGTTCAGGTTGTTTTGTTATTTTTTAACTGGGTTGCTTGTGTTCTTTTTTTTTTTTTTTTGGTTTTTCTCCGGTACCAGGAACCGAACTCACGACCTTGCGCTTGCCAGGCAGGCGCTTTTGCCGCTGAGCTAAA
>NW_004955495.1:3462970-3473553 GCF_000276665.1 Chinchilla lanigera
GGGTCTGAGCTCTGGGGCCTCCACCTCAGAGGGCAGACCGATCTCCAGTGGTCTCCTTTGCATCCAGGGCATGGCCCATGGGGCCTCTTAGGGCAGTTCCTCTTGAGGTGGCCTGGCTTTTAACAGCGGTAGCAGATGAATGCAGTAGTTGAGTTCTTCGTGGGGCCCCGGGAATCAGACCTGGGATCTGTTCCTCTTAGTGGTGCAGCAAAAGCAGCTGCTTTTTCTCGGTCTCTTTGTTTTCTCTCCTTGGCCTCCTCCTCATCATGGCTATAGAATACTGAGGAGGCAATTCTTACTAACATCTCAAGTGAGCCATCTGGGGTGAAAGCCATTCTTTGTAGCTTTTTCTCTCCAGCCTCCCATTGCATTGGGACCCCACAACCAGTTAGTGTCCTCTCCCCAACTGTCATGGCCCAGCTTTTGATGTTGTGTCAAGTGTTCACTTGTCTGCTGGTCCTGATATTTCCTCCTCTGGTCTTTGAAAAACGTTGTAGTTTTACATTTTACATTCAGATCTGCTCTTTTTTTATTTTATGATTCAGGTCTGCTTTTGTGTATGGTGTAGATTGATGTTTTCTAACTATGAAATGACCAGTTGTCCATGCGTGTGGCTGTATTTCAGGGTGTCCTGCTTGTTCTGTTCCACTGATATGTGTGCCAGTTTTTCTGCCCAAAAGCACCCCATTTTAATTACTACAGCTTTTTTTTTTTGGTACCGGGAATCAAACCCAGGACCTTGCGCTTGCCAGGCAAGCACAGTGCTGCTGAGCTACATCCCCGGCCCCTAACTATAGCTTTATAGTAAACCCTCAAACCAAATCGAAGGAGTCCTCCCAGTTTATTCTTCCTTAGAATGATGTTGGCCATTTATATAAATTTCAAGTTTCTATATGAGTTTTAGGTCATTTCATCTACACCTATAGCAAAAAGTCACCCTGGGATTTTGATGCCATTACACTCAGTCTGTAGATGGGTTGGGGAGAACTGACATCTTTACCACAGTTGCATCTCACAGTCCATGAATGTGGCATGTTGCCTCCACTTACTTATATCATCCTTGATTTCTCTGATCATGTTTAACATGTAAATCCTGTATGTGCCTTATTAGATTTATATCTAAGTACTGCATGTTTGGGAACTACTGTAAATGGTACTGAGTTTTTATTTGTTCGTTGGGGTGTTTTTGTTCTTATTTTTTTGAGACAGGGACTCAGTATGTAGTGGCAGGCCTTGAACTGACGACAGTGTACCTGCCTCAGCCTCTCAAGTGCTGGAATTATAGGCATGCGCCACCCACGCCCAGCAGTGGTTTTTTTGTTTGTTTATTTTTGTCTTTTTTTTTTTTTTTTTTGTCTTTTTGAGACAGGGTCTCACTATGCAGGTCAGGCTGGCCTTGAGCTCACTTTGTAGCCCAGGCTAGTCTCAAACTTGCAACTATCCTCCTGCCTTAGCCTCTCGAGTGCTTGGCTTACAAGCGTGTGCCACCACGCCTGGCCTTATTTTTGTCTTTTTGAGGCAGGGTCTTACTATGTAGATCAGGCTGGCTTTGACCTCTCTTTGTAGCTCAGGCAGGCATTGAACTCACAGCAATCCTCCTGCCTCAGCCTCCTGAGTGCTGGGATTACAGTCGTGCACTACCATGCCTGGCCCTACCACCATGCCCGGCCCTAGTTTTTAAAAAAAAATTTCATTTTCTAACTGCTCAACACTAGGATATGAAAATACAGTTGATTTTTGGTTGGGCATGGTGGTATACACGAATAACCCACCACTGTGGGTGGCTGAGGCAGGAGGATCACAAGTTTGAGCCAAGCCTGGTGACTGGTGACTTAAGATCTGATCTCAAAATAAAAATTTTTTATGTATGCCTCAAAACACTCCTGTTAGCCAGGCATGGTGGTGCACGCCTGTAATCCTAGTACTCAGGTGGCTGAGACAGGGAGGATCGCTGTGAGTTCGAGGACAGCTTGGGCTACGTAGGTGAGTCCAAGGCCAGCCTGCACTGCATAGCTGTCTCAAACCGGACAACAACAAAACCCACACCTGCTCCTTCATACCCCAGGTGAGAAACTCCCGAAGTGCCAGGGGCAAGTGAGAGCATCACCAGCCCAGCGCTCAGGGGACACGGGGACATTTTATAAAGTCCTGATGCCCCCATTTGTGATACTAAGTCACCACACTCGGCCCGGAGGGGGTGAGGCTCTGTAGTAGCGTTTGTGCAGTGTGAGTGACGTATTGGGTTCCATCTCCAGGACCAAAACAAGAAAAATTACCACTTTTAGGGGCCTGGACTGTTGGATTTAAGCTCTGGGTGTAGCCTGAGAGTGCCACCTGAAGTCACAGGCACGATCCTGACCTGTGTTGGCAGAATCTTGGCCTATGGGTTTTTTGTTTGGGTTTGGGTTTTGTTTTGGGGAGTTTGTTTGTTGGTTTTGTTTTTTGAGACAGGGTTTTGCCTCCTGCCTCAGCCTCCCTAGTGCTAGGTGTGTGCCATCATACCTAGCTGCAGCAGTCAGTTTTATACATGTCCAGGAAGCCTCTGGGTGTCCCCAGGACCTTCTCAGTGTGTCCACAAGACCTAAACTATTTTTAGTAAGTCATTTGTTGCCTTTGGCCATGTCGGTGTCTTCATCAATTAAGCAGAATTCATGTGAGTAAAACAGCAATAAATAAGGCAGAGAGACCAGACGCTTAGAAGACTCTGTAGCCAGGGATGGTGGCTGTAATCCTAGCATTCAGAAGGCTGAGGCAGGAGGGTCACCACAAGTTCAAGGCCAGCCTGGGCTACATAGTGAATTCAAGGCCAGCCTGAACTATAGTGTGAGACCATCTCAAAAAAAAGAAAAGAAAAAACAAAAAAGAAGCCCCTTTACCACCATGGCCACAAGTTTGGGGATTTTTTGAAAGAGGAGAGAAAGAGAGAAAAAGATGCTAGTTTCATTTAAAATTGTCCTCAGCCAGGCACAGTGGCAATGCCTGTAATCCCAGCAGTCTAGGAGGCTGAGGCAGGATTATCACAAGTTTGAACCAGGCCTGAGCATGTAGCAAGACCCTATCTCAAAAATTAAAAAATAAGGGGCTGGGGATATAGTTCGGTGCAAAGGCCCTGGTTTCAGTCCCCAGTACTGCCAAAAAAAGAAAGAATGAAAGAAAAAATGCGTCCTTGATAATATAGTAAAAATGATACTTTCATTAAATGTTAATCCTCAAGTGCCTGTCTCCTCAGTATTCTGTGTGGGGGGTGGAAAGGCCCCACAGCCTGCTGCCCCCTCCCTGGTACAGTGCCCATCTCCAGGAAAGGACCCAGTACGGTTGTTCGGGTTACAGACAGAGCTCACCGTTGTATTCATAAGAAGTCCTTTTTGCTTGGAAGGGTGTTGACTATGATTATTGTGCCTCGGGTGCTACTTGGCAAAGGCTTTCTCACACACAAGCGAAACAAGCCTGACATTATGGGAAAGGACCAGTGACCGTAGTCAAGTTTTCAAATCAAAAAATGAGAGTTTTGGAGCACTTGTGTATGTCCTGGGACCTGGAGGGTGTCCAGAGAGGGCAGTGCTTCTGAGGTTGGCTCGATATTCACAGACATGAGTGTTGATCTTGAGGCTGTTGAACAAGCTGCATCAACAGCTAAAAGATGTGCAGACGTGAGGACCTGATATAAAATTATACTATAAAATTATGCCCGTCAGTAAAGTGTCATTTCAGCTAGAAGACAGACTAATATCTCTTTTGTTACGTGGACATATTTTTATTAAAGTAAAATTCATACAGCTTAAATTCACCATTATAACCCTTTTGGCCCTCATGATCGCTGGTGAGAAATGCGCTGTTACTGTGAAGGGGGGTCCCTTGTTTGCGAGGCATTGCTTCTGGAAACATCTTTCCCCAGTTTGATGATGATGTGCTTTGCTGAGATTTTTGAGTATGTGGGTTCATGTCTTTCACAAAATTCGGGAAGTTTTCAGCCATTACATTTTCAAATATACTTTCAGTTCTAGAATTCTAATTTGCTTCCATTTTATTGTGTTCATGTGTTTGTTTGTTTGTGACAAGATCTTACTATGCAGTTCAAGCTGACCTTGAACTTGCAGTGATCCTCCTGCCTCAGCCTCCCCTGTGCTGGGATCACAGGCATGTGCCACCACACCTGGCTTGGCTCCTTTTTATAATTTCTCTGTTTTTGTTCATATTCTCTGTTTGCCGAGACAAGACAATCATGCTTTCTTTTAGTTCTTTGCACGTGATTCCTTTAGCTCTCTGAGTCTACTTAAATAGTTGATTTGAACTCTGTGTCATACATTGATGTGTGGCCTTCCTCAGGGATAGCCCTGTTTTATTTCTCTTTGGTCTCTGTGTAGACCATGCTTCCTTATTTGTTTGCACACCTCATAATTTTTTTTATGGAAAACTAGATATTTTAATATTATGATATAGCAACCCTGAATGTCAAACCCTTCCACTTTCCCTGGGATTTATTTTTGCCACTTACAGTTGTCGATCACTTGTTTCATGACCTTTGAAAACACTTTTATGAAATCATTCCTTGTCATCAGTGGCTCTGAAATCTACTTAGTGGTCAGCTAGTGAGCTGCAAAGCCCTGTGAATGCCAAGTTCACCTGTCTCTTGCCGCTGCCACTGTTACTAAGTGTCCTTCTGCTTGCTGTAAGCTTCTCCTACTTCCCAGAGTCCCGGCACATGAATTCTGGTGGGCTTGGCCCCTTTGCCCCCTGCTTCTCTGGGGGCCGCCCCAGTGGCTTCGGAATTTGATGTAACCAAAGTCTTCCTCGCTAGGGTTTCCGGACCCCAGAGGCAGCTGACTTGAATTTCAGTAAGAGACAACCAGTTGTTGGACGCCGTTATATCCGGTAGAAATATCTGCAACCCACTGGGACATAGGAGTGGACCTGCTGCTTCATTTGTTGTTGTTTGGTGTTTGAGACAGGGTCTCACTTTGTAGTTCAGCTTTGTGGTGCAGGCTGGAACTCACATCGATCCTCCTGCCTCAGCCTGCTGTGTGCTGGGATGACAGCCATGTGCTCCTATGCCTAGCCTAGTCTTCATTTTGAAATGTTACTTTACGTTCACCTATCATGGCTTCATCACTGTTTTAAATAAATTAATGTACACATTATTTTATTTTCCCACAATTCCTAATATGGGAGGTACTGGTAGATTTAACACAAAAAAGAAAGCTCTTTTTTGTAGGGAGAACCTTAAAAATGTTTAGCCGTGTAAAGGAGTCACTTGGCCGCAGTGCTGAGGCCCTCTGGCCTGGAGGAGGTATCTTCTCCCCCTGCCTGGGAACGCTGTGCAGTCCCCACCCCAGCCACTCCCAGGGCCGCCAGCTGTCTCCGGCACCCGCAGTGGGAAGGCAACCAGCACAGAAGGTGGCGAGACAACCACCCACCTGGCCTCGAGGCCCGGAGCTCTGAGTGTCCTCCTTGTCACAGGCTGTGGCCGACCTCTGTGAGCATAGTGACCCAGGGGCCAGGGGAGAAACCGTGACCCTCGCAGGGGTCCCACGCCGATCACTGGGGACCCGGTGTCGGCACACGCACTCCAGCCGCTTTTTGCACTCGAGGTTGAAGTCTGACCTTCCCTGGGTGTTTCAGGAAAGGACGGCTGTGCTCTAGGGCCTCCCCACAGCTAAGGCAGGTGACAACGCGTGCGGCTGTGGTGACAGCTGTACACGGCTGGCTTCCTCCGGTGCACAGCCCTGCCGGCACCTGCCCTCCTCTCGGAGCCCTTCCTCCGGGAAGCCCGGCCACCATCGCGCTCCTGGCTCGCCGCCCGAGCCCGCGCTCCATGTCCTGTGCCTTGCGCCTCGCCTGTAACTTCCCACAGCGTTCAGCAGCGAGGCCTTGGGCTGTGCCACAAGGCTGGCCAGGATATCAGGGTCGCCAGCTGTGCTTGGCTTCAACCTCCTGATCCCGAGGCCGCAGAGGATGCGCGGGAGGGTGACAGGCTGCGCTGCGGCGATGACGCTTGCGGCCCGCGCATGCGTGTATCCGGCGTTGCGAGATTCTGCTGCTGTTGCCGCCCCCGCCGCCGCCGCCGCCGCTGCTTCTGCGCTGCCTCTGCGCGCTGGCCCCGCCTGTGTCGCGCCTCCTTCTTTTATAAGCGCTGGAGTCATTATTTGGGTATTAATAAAAACCACATCCTGGCTGTTGCTAACCATCTGATTTCCTTTTCTGTTTTTTTCCTCCCACTTTGTTTTGTTTTGTTTTGTTCTGCACACATTTTCTTTAGCTTCAAATGGCGATCGAAAACCTCCAAAAAAGCGAAGGAGTCACCCCACACAAAAGCGGTTTACTCAACAGCCATGTAAGTGCGTGTCTGGCCCGCGCTGCCCCTGCCCTGTTTGTAGCTGTCATGCACATTTTAAAAGCACACACAGGCAGGCGCGGAGGCACATGCCTGTCACTGCAGCCCCCAGGAGGCAGGAGGATCACAAGTTCAAATGCAGTCTGGGCAACTTAGCAAGACCCTGCTCCGGGTAAAAAGGGCTTGTCCTAGGCACCACATTATTTAATGTGTCCCGAAGACCTCAAAGTCAGATTGGCAGTGCACACCTCAGTGCCAGTGCTGTGGGAGGCTGAGGCAGTAGGCCTGCAAGTTCCAGCCCGTCCTGGGCAATTTAGGACTGTGTGAGACCCTATCTCAAAATAAAATAGGCAAATAAATAAATAAAAATAAAAGGGCCGACGACATAGCTCAATGGGAAAGACCTGGATTCAATTAGTACCATAAAAACAAACAAACAAAAGACTTAATACTCAACAGGTAAGAACCAGCACAGTGAGCCTGGGGTTCCAGCTCAGTGGCACAGCGCCTGCCTGGCAAGCATGAGGTCCTGAGTTCAATTCCCAGTTCCAAAAACCAGCAGAGTCCATTATCAATAAAATAAACAACAAAGAAAGAGAGAGAGTGATACAAGATCAGAAGTGTCATACAGATCTCCAACTAATGTTCCTAGGGTCCGCTTTTGGGCGAAATGATCATTTGAGAGAAGCAGAAAGCAAATACTTGGTGCTGACTTGCGCTCTGTGAGACTTGCCTCCTTCCCCGGGAGGACACAGCAACCCCAGGCCCTGATTGGGAGGTGGCGCGTGTCCTCGCCCTCGACTGTGGCTGGCTCTGGGGACAACTGAGAGAGAGGCTTGGCCCCCTCCCCTACGTCCCTGGCCACTTCTCTGACTGTCCCCATCCGGCTGTGCGCAGAACTGGAGGTGTGTTGGGCATCTTGAAACGGGGACCAGCACCGAAGCTGGAGTGAGCCTCTGCCGCTGCCCGGGAGGAAGGAGCCCCCGTCCATCCCACCCCACCCTAGCCAGCACCCCAAGATTTCCCACCCAGTGCTGCGGCCGAAGGTGACCGCAGGAAAGATTCAGAAACCCGGGTTATGGGCCGGACGTAGGAGCGATGAGCTGCCCCAGGGCCCAACAGAGATACATCCTCCACCTAGGGCTGCAAGGCAAAAAGCGAAGTAAAACAAGGCCCTGCCTGGTGACCGCCCGCTCCTGGCAGAGGAGATGGTGGCCGTGTTGAGGTACCCCCTGCTGGGCAGTGTCCCTGCTCTGGACCAAGTCTGAAGCCACCGAGAGTCCTAAGCTCAGGTCACCCTCTGAGGAGTGACACCCACTTCACTCAGGCCAGCGTCCAGCCAGCGGGCAGCCTCGCGGCCGGGGCAGAGGAGGTCGGATGGGGACAAAGGGAGATGGGGCGCAGAGCCCGGCTAGGCAGCAGGGTCCGCAGACAGATAAAGCCCCAAGGCCGGCTGTCAAGGCTGCTGGGACGCTGGCTCCGGGGAATTCCATGGGGAAGATGCCCAGGGCTGCTTCCCTGCACATTCTTTTTTTTTTTTTTTTTTTTAAAAGAGTGAAAGAAGGACAACATAGCAATAGGGGGATTCACTGAATTACAGACGAAGTGGTAGGACATTATCAATGGTTGTTATTTTACCTACTGGTATCTGCAAGATAGTGTCTCCGGAAAACAAATAGACAAATAATAGTGAGTTACAGACAAAAATGGCAGGAAATTATCAGTGGTTGTTATACTATAGCTTGGATTCTCCAAAGTGGTCTCTATTCCCTGCACGCTCTTGTTCCAACTCGGCTTTTCCAGCAGATGAAATATCCCCGGGCCGCCTTCTCACAGGGGCCTGTCGTTGAACTCTTTTCTTCCATCAGGAGCCACGATCAAGGCTTTAGGGCTGGGTGACTTAGCCGACGCGATCCGCCACACACGCTGCTGTAGAATCATCCTGGACCTGACCATGGCCACCCCGAGAGCCAGAGAGGGAGAGGGACGGTGAAGGGCGGCTGTGTGCCCGCGACCGTTGTCCTTGGGGCTGTTGGCTCTGCTGGAGGGCAGGGCCCTTCTGGAAGCCCCGCTGGGGACACAGCCACGGGCCACCCCCTGGAAACCCATAGGTGCAGGTCCTCTGCCTGTGCCCCTTGATCGTCCTGTCTTGGCCAGGGGCGGTGCTGCCCTCCAAGGCCACAGCCTCCCCCACACCCACCTTCAGGAAAGGCCAGGGTCACGCTGCTTTCCCACGGCCTCCGCCACGACCACGCTTCAGCTACCACATCTCTTCTGAGTCATCGCGGCCAACTCCCAGCCCCTCGGCCCGCCTCCAGTCCCTTCTCAGGCCCCCCAGTGGTCGTCTTGATACCTCAGGCAGGTCACGGCACTTCTCTGCCCTCAGCCCTGAGTGGCTCCCGCCGCCCTGGGGCCAAAGCCCAAGTTCTTTCTGCAGCCTGCAGGGCCCTGCATGATCCACCTGTCTCTCACTCTGCTTTCCTCTCTCTGCCCCTCGCTCACTCTGTTTCAGCCACAGAGGCTCCTTCTGTGTGCTGCACCTCACCAGGCTCCATGGTGCCCCAGGGCCTTTGCACAGGCTGTGTCCACTGCCTAGAGTGCTGCTCTCCATGGCTCCTTCACATCCTTGCTCATTGCTCATGCTCAGTGAACCTTCCTGCCCTGGTGTAAAACTGCAGTGCTCCCTCCAGCCCTCCTTCCCGGGGTGGATTTTCTCTTGATGCTTAACACCATCTTGGAGGGCACATGGCTCCTTAGCAGGTGGAAGTCTCCCAGGAGAGACTCCCGCTTTGGGTTCTGTGGGATGCACAGGACATGGGGACAAGGGGCACATTAGAGCCCGGCATGCCAGGGTTTGCCTGTTGCAGTGTGGCAGACTTTGCTGGGTGGAGGCACAGAATTGAGCCCCAGCTTCCCGGGCGTTCTGCCCAGTGAGCACCGATGCCCTTCGGGGGCCTGCTCACCTCACAAGGTCAGGTCCTTCACTCAGTCCCTGCTGCACTGCAGCGGCTGGGTTTGGGGGCGCGGGCCACCCCCATCCCTGGTGCTGTGTCACAGAGTGCAGGGTTCTGCTTGCATCTGCCTGGCATTCTTGGCAGCACAACCTGGCTCCGTCCTGTGGCTCAGGAGACCCGTCGGGGTGCACACTTACCCACCAGTCACGAGGACAGAGCCCAGACGGTCTCCGTGCTGTGCAGGTTTCTGTCAGACTCATGGAGCGATCTGAGAGCCAGGCCGGGCGTGGAAAGAACACGCGCACGCGTGGGAGAACGCTGTCCGTAACGTGCTCGGAGCAGCGGGCGCGCGGTGCCGCGTGGCATCCCCAGGGCCGTCTCCGGAGCTGACAAAGAGCCCAGCCTCCACCCTCCATCCTCCCTGGTGGGTGGCGAGCGGCGGCCCTGCGGCTCTGACCTCCCGCGCCTCTCCCGCCCAGCTCCAGTGGCTGCTGGATAACTACGAGACGGCTGAGGGTGTGAGCCTGCCCAGGAGCTCCCTGTACAACCACTACCTGCGCCACTGCCAGGAGCACAAGCTGGACCCCGTGAACGCCGCCTCCTTCGGGAAGCTCATCCGCTCCGTGTTCATGGGGCTGCGCACGCGGCGCCTGGGCACCAGGTAGGTAGTGCTGGCCTGCCCTGGCCGGGAGCCCGCGCGTGGGGCTGCCTCCCCCCCTCCCCTCCCACTCCACGCACGCCCAGGAGTTGCCACTTCTTCCTCGGCGGTGCCACCACCGCTCCCTGGCCTCAGCGCGGGAAGCACCGCGCGCCACACGCACCCCGCCCTTGCAGTGCGCCGCCGGCTGGAGAGGAGCTGCTGGGAGCCGGCGGCCAGGGCACCTTCAGGCTGCTCCCTGTGGCCACGACGGGAAGGGCGTCAAGGCCTCTGCACGCGCAGAAGTGGGCTTCTTGGCTGCGTGTGGACACCCCGGCCGGGGGCCAAGGGAGCGGAGTCCTTTGGTCCCTGACACCTGCTGGTCCTTTACAGAGGACGTCCTTCCAAAACTAGAGGGTAGAGGAGGCCAGGCCTGGGCGTGCTGGGGCACGCCTGCAAGCCCAGTGCTCTGGAAGACTGAGGCAGGAGGATCCCAAGTTTGAGCCCACCCTAGGCAACGTAGTGACTTAGCAAAACCCCGTCTCAAAATAACAAATGTAAAAGGTCTGGGGATGTGGCTCAGTGCAAAGGACCCCGGTTCAGTCTGCAGCATCTGCCACAGAAAAGGGAGGGCGGGGCATGCGGAGAAAGGACAGGGCCC
>NW_004955495.1:3474133-3538657 GCF_000276665.1 Chinchilla lanigera
AGGCAGGAGGACCCCATGTTCAAGCCCAGCCTGGGCCATGTGGAGACTTCTTGAGACCCTGTCTCAAAATAAAAAGGGCTGGGGATGTGGCTCAGAGCAAAGGCCCTGGGTTCCGTCCCCAGCACGGCAAAATAAATAAATGAGGGGCCCCTCTATGAGAGGCTCTCGGCAGAATTTCCCCATGAGCATTTCTCACACCGTTCAGGAGACACCAAACCAGACTGGCCAAAAGGAATGGCCGAGAGCAGGGAGAGGGCCCCCGGCTTATTGCTTTGCCCACTGTGTGGTTTGCAGGGGCAACTCGAAGTACCATTACTACGGCATCCGTCTGAAGCCAGACTCCCCGCTGAACCGGCTGCAGGAGGACACGCAGTACATGGCCATGCGGCAGCAGCCCCTGCACCAGAAGCCCAGGTGGGTGATGGCAAGGCCACCAGCATGATGTGCCCGAGTCTGAGGTGGGCTGATGCGTGTACGGGGGGCTCCTGGCCTGGGGACAAACTCACGTCAGCCCCAGGGCAGGGACACGCCAGCCTGCAGGCAACTCAGCTACTGGCAGAGTTCCTCAGATTTGGTCATTTAAAAGAAAGAAGGCCCAGCAAGGTGGTGCACACCTGTCATCCCAGCACCAGGGAGGCTGAGGCAGGAGGATCACTCTGAGTTCAAGACCAGCCTGAGCTCCATATTGAGACCCTGTCTCAAAAACACCAAAATAACGATGATGGTAATATCATCATCATCACATTAAAGTCTTAGGGCTGAAGGTGCAGCTTAGTGGTGAGCGTTTGCCTAGCATGTGTGAGGCCGGGGTTCTGTCTCCAGCACTGAGGAAAAATTAAAATTTTCGTGTACTTTATAGCAATTTTAGATTTACAGCAGAAGTTAGTGGAAAGGACAGCTCTCCCATGCTGCACCCACACACACACACTTGTGACAACGGTGACGCGCTGCTGTCCCTCAGAGCCCACAGTCCACGCCGGGGTCTCTGGCTGTCCGCACTCTGCGGGTATGGACAGGCGCGGCAGGACACGGCTCCACAGGGACGGCGTCACAGCACAGTGTCGTGGCCGCCCTGGCTGTGTGCCCCGTGCCCCGTCTGCCCCTGGCAGCCACTGAGCCCTCCTCGCTGCCTCTCCCAGAAGGCCTTGGAGTTGGAGCCCCAGGGCTTTCATTTTTAAAGTAACGGGGGCAGTGGGAGCGGGAGCCCCACAAAGAAGCCAGCAGCTCAGGAGGAGGTAGCTCCGCGCTGAGGTCGTACCCTCTCCCTGACAGGTTCATCTAGTGGCCACGAAAGGCCGGTTGCTTTCTGGAATGTTCTCTGGTGGGTTCCTCTAAAGGGCCAGAGAGCAAATCCCTCAGAGCTGCGGGCTTGATGGTGTCTGTGGTGACTTCCCTCTGAGATTGTGTCACAGAAGCAGCTGCAGGTGACAGCTGAGCAAGTGGCCATGGCTGTGTGCCAATAAAGCTTTATTTATAAAAACAGTGAACAGTGCTGGCCCCGGGGCCATCATAGTTTGCAGGTGCTTGGTTAAGAGTTCCCCAGATGTCTCCTCCCAGCAGCTTCTAGTGCCCTCCCATGGGAAGTGTGAGCACCCTGAGAGCAGGGGCCATATCACATTCTCCTCCGTGGCTCAGACGGCCACTCAAGAACACCTGGACATGCCGCTGCAGAGTGACAGCGGGGTCCTCCAGGGCCCAGGAGGCGAGGAGGAGCCCCCACCCTCTTGCGCCTGCTGTCCACACAGACTGTCACTTGTCACTCGGCACACGTTTGGCTCTCGGCAAACACCTGTGACTTCTTGCTGGGTGGCGTGTCATTTCCGGAGCAGTGCACGCCTGTCACGAGGACGGGCTTGTGCCAGTGCATTGGGAAGCCAGCGCCGCCGCTCCAGGTCCGTGTGGAGACAGGCACGCCCCCACCCTTCCCACTGCACAGTCTGGGGTGGCCGCTCTCCGCGGGACACACAGCAGGGAGACATCTGTGATTCTGCACAGAGAACTTCCTGGCCTCCGAGGGGAGAAGCAGGGAAAAGTTCACTTAAGTACGGGCGGGCATACACGGTGGGATCCACCCACACACTGGACTATTACTCAGCCACGAAGAGGAAGGAAATCCTCTGCAGCGCAGAGTGACAGCCTTTTATGGCCATCTACAGCGCAGGTGGGTCTTGAGGCCATGCTGCACGCTGAACTAAGGCAGCACAAGGGGTCTCACCGTGGGGTCCCGCTCCCAGAAGGGCCCTGTCAGATCCACAGAGACGGAAGGACGGTGGCGCCAGGCTGGGGAGGGGACGGAAGCCGGCGTTTTCTGGGGACAGAGGCTGAGTTTGGGGAAGTGAGAAAGTTCTGGAGTGGGCGGTGGAGACAGCCACGCGGCCATGGGATCGCGCTTAGTGTGGCTGAGCGGGGTGCTTAAGAGTGGTTGTGATGGCACACTCTGTCCACACGACTTCACCACACTTTCGGAAATGGGGCTCATGATGGCACACGTGTCCCCTGCCCAGGTACCGGCCAGCCCAGAAGACGGACAGCCTCGGGGACAGCAGCTCCCACAGCAGCCTGCACAGCACGCCTGAGCAGGCCATGGCCACGCAGAGCCAGCACCACCAGCAGTATATAGGTGAGGGGTGGCCACGTGCCGGGACAGTCCCCTCGGTACCTCCCACCAGTATGCAGGAAGACCTAGATGGATCCTCTTACCGCAGTCCCTGAGATTTTTGAATAATCGGCATGCGCCCCTGAAATGTGCTGTATAAAGTAACCATCAGAAAAATAAGTACACCTGTCATCCAACCCTCTGGGAGACTGAGGCAGGAGGATCACAAGCTGGAGGCCAAGCTGGGCAACTTAGCAAGATCCTGCCCGAAAATAAAAAAAAGGCTAGGGATGGAGCTCCGTGCAAAGGGCCAGGGTTCAACAAAAAGAGAAATGCGTGCCTGACCATCAGAAAGAACAGATGGTGAGTTCTTTGAAGCCCTTGTGCGCGGGAGTACACAGGATCTGGCTCTGTCCTGGGGTTTCTTTCACGCTTGCCTGGTGCACTTAGGGTCCTCCAGGTGGCAGCAGCCTCTCATTCTTCCCTGTGGAGCCCACAGGACGGGCTCTAGACTTAGCACCTGCCACTCGGACAACCCAGGAAGGGCACTGACATGGGCGCCTTTCTCAGCGGGGCACTGGGCAGTTTCCGCAGTTGTACCGTGGAGGTTCGGTTTGGTTCGGTTCGGTTCTTGCAGTATAGGACCTTCACACTGAGCCATGTCCCCACCTCTTTTTTTATTTTCTATTTTGAGAAAGGGTCTCCTTAAGTTGCCCAAGCTGGGTTGGAACTTGCAATCCTCCCGCCTCAGCCTCCCAGGTTGCTGGGATTTCAGGCGTATGCCACCACTCCTGTGTTATCCTGTGGTTTTTGAGTCTGGACAGAACCCTTGGGTTCTGGGAGATGGGTTTTCGAGGTAGACCGAGATGGTGCCTAGGGAGGCCGTAGCTTCAACACCTCACGTGATGTGAGCCGAGGTCCTGACCCTCAGCTTGTGCTCCGTCCCCAGGCCTGTGCTCAGCTTGTCACATCCCTGGGACGCGACAAAGTTGTCCTTGTTTTGACCCTGAGAGAAGCTGGAAATTACAAAGGTCACCCACCTGTGCGCAGAGCCAGGACGCCAGCCCAGGCCTGGGCCGAGGAGCGTCCGTGCGCCTCCGTGGCTGTGCACGGCCCCAGTTCTAAGATCCCTGTGTCTGACGGCCCGTGTCCTCCCCAGACGTGTCCCACGTGTTCCCAGAGTTCCCGGCGCCCGAGCTGGGCAGCGTGCTGCTGCAGGAGAGTGTCACTCTGCGCGACGTCAAGGCCCTGCAGCTGGCGTACCGGCGGCACTGCGAGGTGACCGCCCCGGCCCCGGGTGGCCTGGGTGGCAGAGAGGTGAAAGGAGCTTCGTGTCCACCACAGGGGGTCCTCTCTGTGGGCGGCAGCTGCTCTGTCCACTGGGCCTCCCGTCTCTCCTGTCACCCCTGCCACATCCCTCGTCGAGCGCCCTGCCCAGGACACACGAGTGAGACACACTGGAGCCCACGCAGCTCCCGTGGACCCCGTCACTTTCCCTCTAGGCCACCTTGGACGTCGTCACGAACCTCCAGTTCCACTACATCGAGAAGCTCTGGCTGTCCTTCTGGAACTCCAAAGCCACTGCCAGCGACGGCCCCGCCTCCCTCCCCGCCAGGTGACAGCCTTCGTCCCCAGACAGTGGCCACAGCCCCACTGCCTCGTGGGCTCCCACCGAACCCCGGGGACCCCTCACTCCCGCAGCAGCTCCCCTGGCTGCAGCAGGGAGGGCGGCCGGGAGCTGAGCGCCCAGAGGGGCGGGCGGCCCGGCCAGGCCCCGCTCACGGGCGCCCACGGCCCACAGTGACGAGGAGCCCGAAGGGCAGGCCGCACTCCCCCAGGACAAGCTCATCTCGCTGTGCAAGTGCACGCCCATCCTCAAGTGGATGCGGAGCTGCGACCACATCCTGTACCAGGCGCTCGTGGAGATCCTCATCCCGGATGTGCTGCGCCCTGTCCCCAGTGAGTGACCCGCCTCCTGGCCGCCCTCGCTCCTGTCTCTTCCCACCCCCCCTCAGACGCTGGAGTCACCTGCAGGGTTTCCTTTCACCTCGTTGCTGACCCAAGGTGACAGGCAGCACACGTGACCCTGTGAGCACTGCCCGGAGCAGGCCGGGGGCCACGGCGGAGGGCCACCTGGGCGCCACTGCCCTGGTCCCGAGGGCGCACCAGCACTGCTGTCCCCAGGGTCCCTGCAAACGGTGGGGGGGCATTTCCTGTGTGACAGGAGTGGCCGCGGCTATGGCTCCTGTCAGCGGGGAGGGGCGCCCTTTAACCCCTGCCGAGATTGCAGCATGGGCTCCTGGGGCACTCAGCACCGTGCCTCTGCGCCCCTGATGCCCCCATGGCACCTGGGGGTGGAGTCAGAGTTACAGGCCCAGAGAGGACCACGGGCGCCATGGCGCCTGGCCAGCCCGTGCCCCTGGAGCTCCCCAGAGCTGTGCCAAGGCCCAGTCACCCTCCCGCCATCCTGAGGGAGGACAGGAAGCCACACAGAGGCCTCACGTGGATGCTGAGGCTCAGACCGTGAATGAATGGGGCAGCGCTCAGTCTTTCTTAATGATCTGCTACCGCCAGCACCTGGCACCCAGCACTCTGGGAGGCTGAGGCAGGAGGACCACAAGTTCAAGCTCAGCCTGGGCAAGTGAGCAAGCTGGTGAGACTCTGTCTCAAAACAGAGCTGGCGACGCAGCGCAGTGCAGGGGCCCTGGCTTCCGTCCTCAGTACCAGACTGACAGGCCCAGCCTGCTGCTTTTTCCAGAGAACGAGAGACCCCAGACACATGGTCTCTTCTGGCCTCAGCTGCCTGGAACCTGGTCAGTGTGGCTGTGAGCCCTGGATGGAGGTCTGAGTTTAAGCCTATTTCTTTTTGTATTAGTTTTCTGGGTTTTCTATTTTTTTTTTAAATTTTTTGTCATTTTGAGACAGGGTCTCGCTATGCAGTTCAGGCTGGCCTTGAGCTTACTTTGTAGCCCAGGCTGGTCTCGAACTCGCGATGATCCTCCTGCCTCAGCCTCCCGAGTTCTGGGATTACAAGCGTGTACCACCAAGCCCAGCTCTGGGTTTTTTAAAGAAAAATTTTATTGTGCTTTTCTTATCCATCTCAAAATAGACTTGAGAGCCACTAGGACATATTTACTTGCACAGCGGAGCCCCTGCGTGACAACCATGGGTCTCACCCAGGGTCCCCTCCCCCGGGTGTGGCAGACAGAGGGCAGTGACCAGAGGCCGCGGTGCTGACTCCCCCGCCCCCTTGGGCCACTCCCTGTCCCTCCCCCACTGTGCCCGCGTCACCCCTCACTGCTGGCCTTGCGGCTGTGTCCCCAGGTACCCTGACGCAGGCCATCCGCAACTTCGCCAAGAGCCTGGAAGGCTGGCTGACCACCGCCATGAGCGACTTCCCGCAGCAGGTCATCCAGACCAAGGTGACAGGCGGGTGGCACCGCCCATGCCCCGGGGACGCTCAGGCCCTGCGTGCTGTGCAGGGACAGCCTGGAGTGGCCGGGAGGAAGAGGGACAAGAGGACCACGGTGCCCTCGCGTCACAAGGGTGACAGCCGGCAGCAGGGGCGTGGCAGAAGATGTCACCTGATATTGCCCACTGGGGCCAGTTTGGGACAGATTGCTTCCGTGGCCGTCACAGCAGGGCCCCTTAATCTCCTTGCCTTCGCCCTGTTACTTGGCCATAACACAGAATTCAATACGTAGAGTTGGCCTGCCTGTGACGACGAGTCCTTGGCATTCTTTCCAACATAGCGTAAATGAATTTTGGATGGCCAGGCGCTGTGGTGAACACCTGTAATCCCAGCTACTCAGGAGGCTGAGGCAGGAAGGTTTTGAGTTGGGCAAGAACGCAGGACTATCTCAAAATAAAAATTTGAAAAAGGGCTGGACTGTATCTCAGTGGTGACTTGTTCAGCAGATAGGAGGCCTTGGGTTCCACCCTTAGCACTGCACCAAAAAAAAACTGCCGGCGCGGCCGAGGGCCAGGCTCCAGCGTCCACTCTGCACGCACACGTCCGGGAACTGATCTATTGCCCGGCAGACCCTGGCGCGGTAGTCACCTAGGCTGGCATCGCAAACCCAGATTCCCACGACTCTCCCCAAGCACCGTCCAGCGGCGCCCGGCAGTCTGTGTTTTCTATAGCCAGAGGGCCTGTAGCAGGCGGGAGGACCAGGCTACCCTGTTGGGACTCGATGCCGCGGGATGCGCTGGCGGGGCCGTCTCTTCTAGCCGTTGCCGCAGCGGAGTATTACTGTGGCTGGCGGGGGTGGGAGGGTGGCGCTCTTTCCTTGGGCTGACCACGCCCCTCCCTCCCGCAGGTGGGCGTGGTCAGCGCCTTCGCTCAGACGCTGCGGCGCTACACGTCTCTGAACCACTTGGCGCAGGCAGCGCGCGCTGTGCTGCAGAATGCGTCCCAGATCAGCCAGATGCTCAGCGACCTCAACCGCGTGGACTTTGCCAACGTGCAGGTGACTCCACCGACGTCCACGTGCGTCCTCCCGCCTGCTCGAAAAGCCAGCACGAAACAGGACCTGGGCCGAGAGATCTCGGGACCCTTTTGTGCTTCCTAGGTGCTCAGCTTCCTGGATGCCAGCAGCGCATCTCCGTCTGGGTTTAGGACAGTGCAGGAACATGGCAGGAGGCCAGGTCACAAGCCCCTAGGCTGTCCTTTGTACCTTATTTGCCTCAGAGCTCAGCCATTTAAACAATGAATACAAGCTGAGCAAGGTAGGGCACGCCTGTTATCCCAGCCCTCTGGGAGGCGGAGACAAGAGGATCGCAAGTTTGAGCCGAGCCTGGGCAATTTAGTGACCTTGTGATATCCTGTTTCCAAATAAAATAAAAAGGCTTGGAAGTGGAGCTGAGTGGTGAGCACTGGCCTAGCGTGTGCAAGGCCCTGCCTGGGTTCTGTCAACATGGCAAATAGTAATAAAACAAATGTGTACGTACAGCGAGAAGAGAGAACACTTCAAAACAAAACGGAGCCGTGCCGCAGCACGAGCTTTGATCCACAAAGGACTCGTGTGAGTCCCTAGAAGCAGGTCAGGCGCCCTCTCTGGGGGCTGTGCTGTGTGCTCAGCTTACCGTTGTCAGAGGCCAGCTCAGGAGAGCCCAGGGTGCGGCGGGGGTGGGCCTCAGTGCTACAGAGCCTGTGGAGGCCCCGAGGCCACCCCTGCACCAACACACAATAGAAACAGCTGGACGCGCTCACGCACACCTGTAATCCCAGCTACTCGGGGGGCTGAGGCAGAAGGACCGATGGTTCAAAGCCAGCCTGGCAACTTGCCGAGTCTTTGTCTCAAAATACAAAATAGGGGCAGGGGGTTTAGCTCAGTGGCAAAGCGCCTGCCTGGCAAGCGCAAGGTCGTGAGTTTGGTTCCCAGTACCGGAGAAAAAACAAACAAACAACAAAAAAGTACAAAATAAAAAGGGCTGGGGTGCTGCTCCTGGTGGGTGTCTGTCCAGCATGTGTGTGGCCCTGGGTTCCATCCCCAGAACAAGAAAATGTTTTTAAACACGATGGCGTGCAGCCCCAGCCGCGGTCAGCGCCTGCCGTGCCTCCCCTGCAGGAGCAGGCCTCATGGGTGTGCCAGTGCGAAGAGGGCGTGGTGCAGCGGCTGGAGCAGGACTTCAAGGTGACCCTGCAGCAGCAGAGCTCGCTTGAGCAGTGGGCCCGCTGGCTGGACGGCGTGGTCAGCCAGGTGCTCAAGCAGCACGCCGGCAGCCCCAGCTTCCCCAAGGCCGCGCGACAGTTCCTGCTCAAGTGGTCCTTCTACAGGTGAGTCCCGCCTGGGCTGAGGAGGGTCTCCGAGGTCCTGCCCCACCCCGCCCCTCAGCCCCTCAGCTACTAAGAGCAATGTGACTGGTGTCCCAAAGGCTAAAAATACTCCCCACCTGGCTCTCATCAAAACAAGCTGGCCAGACTGCAGCACGGCTCAGTGGCGGGCGCTTGCTGAGCATGTGCCTGGGTTCCATCCCCAGCACCACAAAGAGAAGGATCTTTGCTGAGCCTTCTGCTGGCTGCAGAGTTCCTCCTCAGCTCCTTCCTCATGCTCGTATTCTGGCCTTGGTGCCTCAGGGCCTTTGCACTTGTTCTTCCCCTGCCTGGAACATCATTTTCCCCAGGCAGCCATTAGACCCACCCGGCTCCAGACCTCTGCAAATCGTCTGTCTGTCTGTCATCTTCCTTGGTCCCGCCCCTCCCCTTCCATCTGTGTCAGACTGTAACCCCCCTGGCACCCTGGGGGCCTCCTACTGGCAGAGCTCCCTGCAGGCTGTAGGTGTAAGGCTGCTGTGGTTGCTGGGGCTCTGTCCCAAGGCCTGGGCTCTATCCCCTGAGTGCCCCTCTCTCTCGCCTGCCTCAGCTCCATGGTGATCCGAGACCTGACCCTGCGTAGCGCGGCCAGCTTCGGCTCCTTCCACCTCATCCGCCTGCTCTATGACGAGTACATGTTCTACCTGGTGGAGCACCGCGTCGCTGAGGCCACTGGGGAGACGCCCATTGCCGTCATGGGGGAGGTGAGGCCCAGGCCCCAGCCCCAGCCATCCACAGGTGCCCTGCCGCACCACCAACCAGTCCCCCAAGAAGAGGCCCAGCCCACATCCACCCTGCCAGCCCCTCACCCACAGTGCCACTTGCTGTCTCTGGAGTCGCCTCCCCTGGGCGTTTCCTGTCCGTGGGGCCTACGCTGTGTGTCCTGTATCTGGTGTCCCTCGTTGTCACAGCACCCTCAGAGTCCGTCCACACTATGGTAGGTGTCACAGCGTCACTCCTTTCCTGGCTGAGTGACGTCCCAGCATGTCAGTGGACCTTGCTGTCTCGTTAAGTTGCTCAGCTTAAGCTGGAACTTGAGATCCTCCTGGCTCAGCCTCCCAGAGTGCTGGGGTCACAGGCATGTGCCTCTGCCCCAGGCTCTCAGTACATGGAGGTCACAATACTGAGGCCAGTGACGTGCCCACAGCTGGGTACTGGGCCCAGGACTGCAGTCAGCGGGCACTATGGTCCCCAGGCCACCACCTGGAAGCCCACTGTGTTTCCCACCCCGGCCCCAGCACCTGAGCAGTCAGGCCACCCCAGGAGCTCCAGGGTGCCAGGGCAAAGGTCAGAGCCACTTGTCCTGGCAGACGCTGAGTCAAACAGAAGCAGAGATGGGTTTTGCCTGTGACCGCGCTGGCCTCCCCAGGCCTGCAGTCGCGCTCGCCTCCGCGGGCCCTGACCCGGGGCTTCTCTTGCAGTTTGGTGACCTCACCTCCCTGTCGCTGACGCTGCTCGACAAAGGTGCGTATGTCCTGGCTTCCCCCAGGCCCCTTGGCCCCAGGTCACCAAAGCAGGTGGAAACTGGGGCAGCCCCTGGGGGGGTTGGGGACCCCGGGGAGCTGCTGTGCAGATAGCAGGTGGTGGCTGGGAAGTGGCCGGGTCCCTGCGACAACTGGCAGAGGCCCAAGGCCTCCTGCGGCCACATCTGTGTCCCAGGGACCCCAGAGGCCAGGCTGTCCTGGGACGTGACACACGCCACTCACTGCTGATCCAGGCGGTCACAGGCGACCACGTGTCCCCTGTCCCACTGCACCTCTCTGCTCAGGCACTCCTCGGCCCCTCCTCCCCGCAGACGACATCGGCAGTGAGCAGAGTGCCGAGGACACCCGCAGCCTGGGCGAGCCCCTGGTAAAACGTGAGCGCAGTGACTCGGGCCACCACCTGCACGGTGGCATCTAGCACCAACCCTGAGTGCCCTCAGACTCCGGGTCCCAGAAGACGCCTCTCAGTCGCCCTGGGAACCTGGACTTCCTGGCCCCACTGCACTTGTGCCTCTTAGATGACCTGATGTTTTCTCTGACTTGGGCCTGGGGCCGCACACCCGGGACTGACCAGAGAAAAATGTTATCAACGCTGCCAAAGCTGCTGCGAGGTCCCTCTGTCCCTTGTCCCGGGGACGCCCCCCGTCGCAGTGTGAGCTTCGCACCGCGTCCCTGCAAGAGCTGGAGGGGCTGTGCAGAGAGCTGGTCCCACCTCGGGCTGCTGCTCCACCATGTTTTCACCACGGTGACAAACCAAGCGACAGCGTGTCCTCTCCTGGGCCTGCACTGTTGGGGGCACAGAGTCCCCAGTGCTTCTGGGCAGGAGGAGCCCATCCCAGCTGTGCCTTGTGGCCTTCGGCGGCCAGACGGTCCCAGGCTTCCTGCTGTGCGGAGCTCTGTCTCCAAAAGGCAGACCGCAGCCTATGAAAGAACAAGCCATAGAAATGGGTCCCCTCGTGTCCTTAGAAACTCACAGCTGCAAGTCTGATCCTCATCAGCAAGCGCCCAGGGCCAGGGTCAGCATCCCGCCGGGGCCACGGCAGCCGCTCCCGTGTTCTGCGGCCCCTCCAGGAGTCCTCCGAGTGGCTCCCTCCACATGCGCGACCCTGCGTCCCTCTGACGCCTGGGAGTCCCACCTTGAGCTCTTCAAAGTGGAAACTCTGGGGACAGATGACAGCCAAGGACTCACACAGCCCTGAACTCAAGACCGGCTGGGCTTCGTCCCCGAACCACATGCAGAGATCACAAAGGAAGCGCTGTCTAAGGAAATGCAATACTTCCTCTCGTTGGAAAATGTTTATGCCAATAGTTTTGTGCTCTACTTGTTCTTAGAAGGTTTCTTTATGAACGCATATCTCACAGGTCCTCGGTCTCCAGTGTTTTGTTCTCACACAGCAGGCACTGACGTCAGCTCCCACAGCCTTTAAAGCAGCGCCCTGGGGGCTGGGGGTTTAGCTCGGCCACACAGCGCCTGCCTGGCAAGTGCAAGGTTGTGTTTGATTCCTGGTACTGGAAGAAAAAAACAAAACAAAACCAAAAAACAGCGACCTACCGTCCGTGTTGGGGTGGGGGAGGAATGGAGGGAAAGGTGTGCACCTGTCCTGAGGACACCAGGCCCATGGTAATCTCAGTTTGTCTGGTCTTATGTTGAAGACTTAGATGAACCAGGCAGGAAGAATGTTGCTCAGGCATTGCCGCCTCTCCCAGGGACATTCAGGGGCACTGTGATGCACTGTTCCGGGCGTTTGTCCCCGTGCGGAGCCAATACAGGCCGCATCTCCACCTTGTACTGTGCTAACAGGCGTCACGAGCTTCCCGCCCCATTCCCTCTTTCTCTCTTCTTCCTGCCTTCTTCCTTTTTCTTTTGGTCTTTTTTTTTTTGTCTCACTATGCAGTTCAGGCTGGCCTTGAGCTCACTTTGTAGCCCTGGCTGGTCTCGAACTCGCAACGATCCTCCTGCCTCAGCCTCGCAAGTGTTGGGATTACAGGTGTGCGCCACCTTGCCTGGCCTGCCTGCCTTTTCTTTCTTCTCTCCCTTCCTCCCTCCTTCCTTTCTTGTTGTTTTGAGACAGAGTCTCACTATGTAGTCCAGGCTGGCCTCAAACTCAGTGATCCTCCTACCTCAGCCCCCCAGGGACTAAGATGACGTGTGTGTCACCATGCCGTTTTTTTGTTTTTTGTGTACCAGGAATTGAACTTAGGACCTTGTGCTTGCCAGGCAGGCGCTGTGCCACTGAGCCATATCCCTGGCCCTATGCCCTGTTTTCTTATCTTTCTTTCTGGTACTGGAGACGGAACCCAGGTCCTTCACACTGAGTGACATCCCCAACCCCATTTTTATTTATTTTGAGACAAGGATTCTTGATAAGTCACTAAGTAAGATTGCCAGGCTGTAGTCAGACTTGTGATCCTCCTGCCTCAGCCTCCCAGAGTGCTGGGATGACAGGCGTGCGCCCCTGCACCCAGCTTCGTTCCTGTTTCTTATAGCAGCGAGCACAGGGAACGTGCCCGTTTTGGGGGTCTTTGTTCACACTGCAGCCTCAGCCCCCGCCCCACACAGTGCCCCGAGGGCGCAGGCGCGCCCTGCTCTGGGAATAAGAGCAGCCCAGCAGCACCTGGAACAGCTGGGAATAAGCCTCTGATCTTGGGCGTTCCCACACCTCCCCCTGTGCTCCCTTAGCCAGGAGCCTGGAGGCCGTGGCAGCCACACTGGGCCAGGAGGCAGTGCCGGCCGGGCAAGCGTGGCGGGACGACCAGACGCCGGGGCCCCTGCCGAGCCCCTGGTGGTTCTTGACTTACACAGGGAACCGGGGGCTGCTCTCCACAGTCCCTCAAGGATCAGCGCGAGCGTGTCCGCAGCGTCCCACCTGCAGGACCGGCCTGGCTGGGGTGGGGAGGCGCTCTTCTGGGGACAGAAAAGGCCCATGGCCACGAGGGCCCTGGACAAAGCCACCGCTCAGATGCCAGCGCAGTGGCCGCGTTCCCAGACTCTGGCCTTGGCCTGGCCCGGGGTCCCTGACTTTGTGGGCGACACTAACATGGCCCTTGGTTCCCTGGACTGGGGTCTCGAGGCCCCGTGCTTGGTTTGCTGCCTGGCTGTCCCCATCTTGAAATCCCCTGGGGTTTCAGTTTAGATTTGTTCTCTGTTCTCTTGCAGCGCCAGGGACGGAGCCAGGGGCCTTCTCACCCGGCTATGTCTCCGGCCCTTTCGATCTTCCATTCTGAGCCAGGGTCTTGCTAAATTGTGCAGGCTGGGCTCATCTTTAAGTTCTTAATTTTTTTTTTTTTGGTACTGGGAATCAAACTCAGGCCCTTGCACTTGCCAGGCAGGCGCTTGTGCCACCCATCTATATCCTTAGCCCAAAGTTCTTAATTTTTGAACAAAACCAACTTCCAGTATGCATCACAGGCCTCCAAATTGTGTGGTCCGACTGTGAACTCCTGCTGCACACTGGGTGACAGACAGGAATGCATGCGTACTGCCACAGCTGGGTCACAGCCTCGTGTCCTGTCCGCTCTGGGCTCCACAGGATGTCACGTCTCCTGCAGGGCCACAAAGTCCCTCTGTTCTAGCAAGAGCTCCGGGTGAGCCCCAGTCCCAGCTCAAGAAAGTCACTGCTGCCAGTTCCCCGTCGGGACAAAAGACTAGGCGGGGCTCACTGCGAGAACTCAGTATCCATGGAAACCAAACGGGCTGCTTCTCCCAGGGACACTGGGGCCAGGCGTTCTCTGTGGGGCGTCCCGGGCACTGCATGGTGCTGAGCAGTGTCCCCGGCCTCCACCTGCTCCATGCCAACAGCAGCCTTTGTCATGACAGTCACCAACGTCCCCAGACATGGCCCCGGGTCCCCCGTGGCCAGTGAAGATGAATATGGTGTCTGCAGCCCAAGCGATACCGCACACCAGCGGCTGGGTGACAGCTTCACCTGCTTGGCAAATATTTGCTGCAGGAATCAAATGAATCTTGGCGGGGGGGGGGGGTCCCCTGAAGTGCCTCTCCCTGCTGTGCTGTCACCCTGTCTCCTTAGAATCCCCAAACATGAGCTGAAGATTTTTTTTAACCCCCGAGTATCTGGCTACCCTGAGAACCCAGTTACACTGAGCTCCATGCCCAGAGCCCTTTTTACTTCCTATTTTGAAACTGGGTCTCAGTAAGCTGCTAAATTTCCCACGCTGGGGTCAAACTTGCGGTCCTCCCGCCTCGGTCTCCCAGAGTGCTACGCGTACAGATGTGTGTCACCAAGCCAGCCTGAGAGCTGAGCTGTAAAGCAGGCTGCGCTTTCTCAGGTGCCTCGCTGATTCTGCTCCGTGATGCCCGCCTCTAAGACCCCTGCGGCAGCCCCATATCTTGCCTTTCCACTCTGATCTCATGGGCGTGCGGGAAACCCACGCAGTTCCCCCTTGCGGTGTGGTTTTGGGGTGCAGCCAGTGTCCAAGCGCATGCCCCTCAGGATCCAAGAATTCTTCAGCCAGAGCAGAGGGGTTGTCCAGGGATTGACGGCGCTGTCCTGGGGTGGCGCCTGCCTGGCAGCTGGCGACCACTCCATCTGGTGGGGACTAGTTGCTCAGAGCAGCAGGCAGTTGTCAGCGAGACTCCCCACTGCCCCCTGCAGGACTCAGGCAAAGCCTCTTCAAGCGGGAACTGCAGGTCGGCGGCTGCGGGGGTGGGTTTGAATTCATCTGTCCCCTGCCGCCCCCCAGTGGCCACCGTGTAACACAACCGCTTGCTTTCCCCAGGCGTAAGAATCTGTTCGATTTCCATTGGTGAGCGGAAAGACCGCAAGCACCTCAGCGAATGAGCTAGGTCCTCCCTTCACCTCTTGAACTACCCCTTGTCTATACACTCAAAGCACCTCCCCAGACGCCTAACGCTTGTCAGCGGAACAAGAGTCACCTAGTTGACCCAGTGATCGAAGCTGACCAGCAAGGTACAGACTGACCATATGACTGCGGCTGGGTGTACCTCACGTCTGTGTAATCTCTGCCACAAAGGTGTAACCTGAATTTAATTATGAGGGAACAGCAGACAAACCCATGGAACAGTTTGTACTATTTTTGTCTTGATAGGGTCTACGTTATCCAGGATGATTTCAAACCTGAAATCCTCCTGCCTCAGCCTCCCAAATAACTAGGACTACAGATGCACACCATTATTGGCTCTGGGAATCCCTTTGTGACTAGGCTCTAACTCACAATCATCCTGCCTCAGCCTCCTATATAAGGAGGGTTCTTCACCCATGACCTCCAGGCCACGATTCCCAGTCAGGTACTCAGCTTCTTCCTTCCTCTCCCTTCTAAATTCCTTCCCACCCGGCTCTAAGCGGGAGGCTGAGGATTCTGGGCAGTCGTCACAGACTGAGCACTCGCCCAAGTGTTCACAATGGTACAGGGTATGCGTCCTCGCTGACACGAAGCAAGGACTCCATTAATACAGGCACCTTGGTGAGTCCTGTGGACCGGGGATGACACAGCCTTTTCCGTGCCCAGGAAGCCTCAGGACCATGGGGCCCAGTCCAGGTCTGGGGTTGACTTCCGGCGTGAGGCACCCACCCTGGCTGACCTTGGCCTCTGGAAGGCAGCAGGCAGCTCTGCAAGACTCAGTCACACACTGAATATTTGTAAAATTAGCTTTATTGGGTGTGATTTTTTTACCCCACCCCAGATTTAAGGTATAAGTGACAAAAGTTTGCATGTTTCAGGTGTACAACATGAAATCTTGATATGATTGCATCAAGCTCATTAATCTATCCATCAACAAAAAAATTTTTTTTTCTTTTTCAAAAAAAAAAAAATTTTCCTAATGGCACTGGAGATCAAACCCAGGGCCTTCACACTGAGCCACATACCCATACCTTTTTATTTTTGACTCTCCCTAAGTCACTAAACCGTCCAGCAGGGCATGGACTTGTTTTTTTTAAAGATTTTATTTTTTATTTTTTGGGTTTTTTTCTGGTACCGGGAATCAAACTCACGACCTTACACTTGCCAGGCAGGCGCTGTGCCTCTGAGCTAAATCCCCAGCCCCAGGGCATGGACTTGTGATCCTCCTGCCTCAGCCTCCCATGCTGGGATGACAGGTGTGTACCACCACACCCAGCCTAACTTTGTATCTTGAGTACTTGAAAATATTGCCACATGAACATGGATTGGGGGGGCTGACGTTTCTTTGACATGCAATTTCCTTTGCATATATACTCAGTAGTAGGAAGACTGGATCATATGGTATTTCTACTAAAGTTTTTGAGAAACCTCCACACTGTTCCCCACAACTCTGACTCACATTCCCACTGACAGCCTGGAAGAATTCCCTTTCTCCATATCCCAACCAGTACGTACCAGCTTTGGTTGTGACTATTGTTTCCTGTATTGGAAACTGAACCCAACTGAACATGCCAGGAGAGCACTTTACCTGAGCCACACCTCTGGCATTTCTTCATCTTAAGACAGGGTCTCACTAAGCTGCCTTGGCTGGCTACAACTTTCGATCCTCCTGCCTCAGCCTCTCAAGTACCTTGGATGACAATCATGCACATCCAGCTTGTCCTGTCTCTTGGTAACAGCCATCCTCACAGGTGTGAGGAAAATTTTATATACAGTAAAATACACATTTACAGTTTTATGAACTTTGACAAACACGGGGCTATGTCACAACTCTCCCCGCCCCCCAACCCGTCAAGATTAGAATCTTTTTTTTTAGACAGGGTCTTGCTATGTAGCCTGTGCTGGCCTTGAAATCACTATATAGTTCATGCTGGCCTTGAACTCAAAGCAATCCTCCTGCCTCAGCCCTTCCAGTAGCTAGCTGGGCTGTCAGGTGTGTGCCAATGTGGCTGGCTACTCCGTGCCTTTTTATCACTGGGATTGTACCCGAATGCCCTCTGGGTCCTCAGTCTCAGCGTGTGCTGGGCACAGGGAAGACAACACTTCCCATGTTGGATCCCATGGTCCTCGAGGCTCATCTGTGGTCCAGGCACACCATGTAAGGCAAACAGCAACCTGGGACAGATCATTCAAATCCCTTTCATTTCCTCCTTCCAGCTGAGGATGAGAACAGAGCCTTCCCCTCCCTCCCTCTGCTCAGCCACACTGAGCTCCTCTCTGTGCCCCCTGCACATCCTGCCCCAGGACCTTTGCACTTGTTGCTCTACCAGAATGCTTCTCTCACAGACCTTCTACTAAAATGTCACCTTCACCATGGCAGAGGGGACTTCCTGACCAGCCATCTAAAGTCTCCCTGGTCCTTGTCACACTGTTTTGCTTTCTTTGTGGCCCTTCTTAAATGATTTTGCTTGTCTCTTGTCAGTCTGCCCGCAGAAGGATGCAAGGCTACAAGGCAGGTTCTGTCTTGCTGCCCTGAGAACCTCATGTGCAGAAGAGCACCTACGTGGAGCAGGCACAGTGGGCACACCCTGCTACATATAAAATCCCCAAAGCCAAGTGTCACTCACACATAGGAAAGGCTGGGCCAGGCAATGCACTCCAGGCTCCCGGCTCTCAGGCAACCCATGGTGGCTGTGTCAGAAACAGCTGGAGCCAGCTGGGCACGTCCTGCTCAGGGTTTAAGCTTCCTCCAGTGTGGTAGCCTCAAGGCCCCTAGCATGGTGGCTAGGTGCCTTAAGAACTGCCCCAGGCCAGGTCTGGGAGACTGAGGCAGGAGGCTCACAAGTTCAAGCCCAGCCTGGGCAACTTAGCAAGATCTTGTCTCAAAATAAAATATGAGAAACAGGCTGGGGATGTAGCTCAGTGCATAGGCCCTGGGTTCCATCCTCAGTACTGAAAAAAGTAAGTTTCAGCAGGCCAATTTGCACACAGTCCCTGCTATGACCTAGTGTGGCACATCATAGCGATATTTCCACTGTGCTGTGCTGACTGACAAGCCGCCTACGCTACAGAAGAAAACAGAGACCCCAGTTCCCAACAGGAATGAAGCCAAAACTTGGGACCCATTTTACGACCAGCCCTGTAGACAATCAACAAGCACTGGTTTGTTGAATGAATAAATCAACGTTGACTGAATTAACCTGAGTTGACCTGTGAGCCAAAGACGGGTGGGCGTGTGGGCAGGAGCTGGCGGCCGCCACCACCGGCACCGCAGGGAGTGGGATGGGGAAGCCACGGAAATTCTGCCAGCTTGTTGGGCTGACGGCTCGCGCACCTCTCATGTCCCTTGAAAAGTCACAGCCAGATTATGTTTAGTGAGTGATGACAAACTGCTGGGAGTTTCCCCAAGTGCGGGGTGGAGGTGGTGCATGACACGACTTCGGGCCGCATGCTGACGTGGCATCAAATGACAACAAATCACACGGGTTCCAGTCATCCCGTTTTCAATTCTCCTCACTCCTCGTCTCATCAAGGAGAAAGTTTCCAGGGAGTGTTAATCTGCCTTTAATGCCGCCCTAATGCTCGCTAATCTCCCTGCACACAGCAGACAGGGCAGGCTGCCGGCCAGCCAGCACCTCAGCAGACCATGCTATCTGCTGCTACCTGGAGTTTAGCAGCACTGCTTTGTATTCACCTTTATTCTTACAGTGATTTCCTCCTGGAGGCTTAGTGGTTTTTCTATTTTTAGTATCTATATGGTGTAAAATTTTGTTTTGTTTTGAGACAATGTCTCACTATGTGGTCCAGGGCTGCCTTCAACTCACTATGTAGCCCAAGCTGCTCTCCAACTCGAAGCCATCCTCCTGCCTCAGCCTCCCAAGTCCTGGAATTACAGGTGTGCGCCACCACACCTGGCTGGCTGGGGAAATTTTAATGGTATTAAACCTACCCAATTCCGAAAAAGAGTAAAAAAAGATGGGGCCATCAACCTCCCAAAGCTGCCCCAGCCTCTCTCCTTCCATGCAAAAGGCTCTTGAGCGCCTCAAGATCTAACATGCACAGGACATTCCTGGGTACCGTGTTAAAATGTAGACTCTGACTGAAGTATAGTTTGGGGCCTGGGATTCTGGTGACCACATTGAGAAAGCACCAGATACTCCCCCCAAAATCAGGTGCGCCGAGCATGACACGTCTTCCCAACTCTGTGGGCGGTGGTATCACATCTGCATCTTGAAAGGGGCCATGGAGGAAGTCCTTACACCAAGAAAATCAGCAAATGGCACGAAGCAGTGCTCAATTACTATTAACATTTGTCTAAATTTGAGAGATGGAAAATATCAGCAAAATGTCCAGCAAACCATACACTTGTACGTAGTGACACTCCACTCTCCCCACCTTCCCAGAAGCGGCTGGTTCAACACCAACCACACCCCACTACTGGTAAATGAGGGAGGGAGAGGTGAAGAGGGGGTCACAGAAAGAGTATGCAGATACAGGACAACTGTGTCAATACGTGTGTCCTGGATTTGAGATTGGCAACCTTTTGCTATTATTTTTCTCAAATAATAAATATGTTAAAAGGACTCGTGGAGCCAGGTGTGGTGGTACACGACTGACATCCCAGCACTCAGGAGGCTGAGGCAGGACCATCATGAATTCAAACCCAGCCTGGGCAATTTGGAAAGACCCTGTCTCAAAATAAAAAATAAAGCTGGTATGGTGGCACACGCCTGTAATCCCAGCACATGGGAGGCTGAAGCAGGAAGATCACCATCAGTTCGAGGGCAGCCTGGGCTACATTGAGACCCTGTCTCGAAAAATAAAATAAAATCAATCAATGACTCAATCAATAAATGGGGATGGGGTGCAGCTCAGTGGCAGGGTACTTGGCTAGATGTGCGAGGCCCTGGGTTCCATCCCCAATCCCAATATGGGAAGAAAAAAAGAAAAACCCAAGCAAGGCACCCCACGTGCAAAGACCCTGAGGCTGGAAAGAGCCTGCGCTCAGAGAATAGAGATCACAGCAGTGCACAAGGGAAGCACGGTGGAGACGGTAGCCAAATGTGGGGCTTTATCAGCTCGAAGGAGAGGTGCAGAATTCTGCCCACACTCAGCTAAAGGGCGCTTTGAAAGCCCTGAGAGAAAATGCGCCCTCCGCGTGTATACTGTGCTTTGAGTTTACGTTTTTAAAAGCTTCCTCAGCCGGGCGTGGTGGTGCACGACTATAATCCCAGCACACGGGAGGCTGAGACAGGAGGATCGTTGCAAGTTCAAGGCCAGCCTGGGCTACAAAGTGAGCTCAAGGCCAGCCTGAACTGCATAACGAGACCCTGTCTCAAAATAAATAAATAAATTAAATAAATTAAATAAATAAATAAATAAATACTTCCTCAGTCTGCTGCTGTGCGGGGCAGAGCCTGAAGTTTCGTGAGGATGAAAGGAGGGAAGGCAGACAGGCTGCCCCGGCTTCCAGAGACCCAAGGGCAGTCTGGCCCGGGGTGGTGACATCCCGGGCACTGAGACACGCGGCGGGGGCTACATGCTGGGGGTGAGGCCCACCCTGCAGGGTTCTTTGGGAGAGGTACAGCAGATGAGTCAAAAGAAACCGCAGAGGTCCCATAGTCTTCGCTTGTGAGGCTGCTGTCCCATTTTGCAGGCGGAGTTTGGGATGTAGCTCTGGGCCGGGTGCCCTCCTAACACGCACGAAGCCCAGGGATGGAGTCCTAGTTCTTCCAAAATTTTTTTAAAAAATAACAATTTGCAATCTTAACACAGTGCCAATTTCAATTGCAAAAAGAAGGTACCCGATCCTTCTGCACCTGGGGAACCTCGACCCCATTTTACAGACGGAGAGGCTGGGGCGAAGGCGAGGTTGATGGCCCCATCTTAGAGATCTCCGATCTCCGACCTCTGCTTCTCTCCCGGCACCCTGAGCCCTCCCGCCACCACCCCGCGCGACCTCGGGAACGCGTTTGTCTTCTAAGGCTGGGAAACTGCGGCAAGGGGTAACAGGCCACCGTTCAGCGCATGTGGGAAGGCCCCGCAAGCCGGGATTTACCTGGAGGAAGGCCTCGGCTCCTGCGCCTCGGGCTGGTCACGTTCCCGTTTCGGGGAACCCCCAGAAAGCAGGAAAAAAGTCACACAAACCACCCAGCTGGCTCGCGTCGCCAGCTACGCGCGATACCTCCCCGTGCACGCGCATTGCCTGGCCACGCCCCCTCCGTCGGCGGGAAAAGGAGGCGGGGACGGTTAGTGCGCAGGCGCGCGCGCGGAGCGCGAGCTGGAGTTCGGCTCGGCGCGCGGCTCAGCACGCAGGCGCGAACTGCCCGCCTCGCACAGCGTCGGCTTGCTCAATGCGCACGCGCAAGAGTCCTGGCGGCGAGCAAGCTAGCCCGGGCCGGCGCGGGGCCTTGTGGGAGGGCTTAAGGAAGTAAAATGGCGGACCTGGCGAACGAAGGTAGGGGAGGCGCCGTCGGGGGACAGCTGACGGCAGGGAATGGGCAGCGGGAGGCCCAGAGGCCAGAGGCCCAAGGGATGAGCCCTCGGGAGTGCGGGAGTCCCGTCCGCTGCGCTCTAACGGCCCGGCGCGGCCCGCAGGCACCCCCCATTGCGCCCCCTCAGGCTGGACTCGCCGGCCTGGCCCATCACCCGCCGCAGCACCAGCCTCTGCCACTCGCGGGCCGGAGGAGCTGGGGAGACGCCGGGGCCGCGGCTCGGAAGCCCTCCCGCCTCGCAGGCCGGGACCCGCGCGAAGGGGGGCGGGAGGTGCCGCAGCCTCGGATGTAAATAGACCTCGGGGCCTGCTTCGAGCCGAGCGCGCCTCACTCGCTCCCCTCCCGCGCTCTGAGGGGCCGGCGCCTCCTTCCCGGCCCGGCCGCCCCGTTCCTCTCACCTTGCGCGGTGCCCTCCTCCCCGCGTGCGGGGCCTCCACGCCGAGCGCTGAGGACGCCGCGCCGCGCTCGCCCCACCCCCGCCCGAGCGGGGCATCCCGTTCCCGCCAGCGCCCCCTCCCCACATCCTAGGTGCCCTCCGTCGCGCGCGGCCGCTTCTCGCACCTTGCCCCTCCCCCCCGTTTTCGGCTGCACTTCCTGAGCGAGACCGCGAGATCCCCCGCTGCCATCGCACCTGAGCGTTTGTGACAAGGTGCCACTTCGAATCCCCCGGGGACGCACTGATGGCTGCTGCCCTGCACAGCCGTGCCGCTCTGGCTGCAGCTTGAGGACTTCCCGCGACCCTATTTTTAGCTGCCTCCTTCTTTGGGTGCAGAACCGCAGGCAGTCCGTCTGCCTGTGCTGCCCTGGGTCCCCCCGGCGATGCTCCCTGCTTTGGGAAGGTTTCTGTAGCGTTCGGAGTGGCACCCGACTCATGAATGCTCCAAGAAAGTGCTGGGCCTTGGAGAGCCTCTGGGATGTTGCTAAGTGCTGCGTTAGCGTCAGGATGTGTTGGCTGTAATCTCAGCACTCGAGGCTGAGGCAGGAGGATCACGGTGAGTTCGAGGCCAGCCTGGTCTATATAGTGAGTTCAAGGCTAGTCTGGAATAGGTAGCGAGACTCACTATTAAAAGAAAAGAACAACACCCCGCCTCCCCAAATCTGGAATTACTATTTTCTCCCATAATGCTCCTCACAAAAGCGCCATGAGGCAGGTACTGTTACTCCTGTCTTCCGTGAGAACACTGACTTAGAGCAGTTAGCTTACCCAGGGCGAGTCACACAGCCAGGTTGGAGCAGGGATGTGAATCAGGGCCGTTGGCCATCTCTTATAAAGTAAAGAAGCCTGTGGAGGGTGGGGACAGAGGGACCAGATAAGTGTGAATCTGTATGACACGCACTATGGATTTGCATCTTAAGTCCAAATAGCTTCGGAGCTCTAGAGCCGTGCATCCAGCATCGTATTTGATGTTCGAATTTGAGTGTGCAATGGGTACGTGTATCCCTGTGTCCCAGAAAACAATCCTGGTCTTGTTCCCCTCTCTCCCACCTGCTCATCCCACAGCCTTTCACCCACTGCATTAAATGGCGAGTCCATTCTTTGAATTGCTTACACCAAAACTTCGACATCACTCTCTCATACATCACAGCAAGTCCTGTCAGTTGGTTGTACATTAGACATATATCCAGAGGGTGATGCCTCTCACCACCACCACTACCTTCTCACTTGGGATTTCCTTTCCTGTACCCTTACCCAACTGACAACCTGGAAGCTGCAGTAGCCCCCGGTACCTCCCT
The DNA here is from genome assembly GCF_000276665.1 of Chinchilla lanigera. NCBI lineage: Eukaryota > Metazoa > Chordata > Mammalia > Rodentia > Chinchillidae > Chinchilla > Chinchilla lanigera. The sequence continues at coordinate 3,497,078 of NW_004955495.1, forward strand.
GCTCTTCTCTCCCACCACATTTTCCTGGAGTGTCCGCTACATAGGCTGGGCTTCCTCAGTGAGCCTGAATTGGGCTGTACACTCCCTCCTTTTAGCTTCCATAAGAGCAGGAATGTTTCTCTGCCCTGATCGCTGATGGATCTCTGCATCCAGAACAGCACCTGGTGCAGAGCAGGTATCTAAGAAATGCATGCTACAGGAAGGAATGCATGAACGAGTGAATGTCCTCACCAGTGAGAATCCTCATTGTGAGAGAGGCCTTTGAGCACAGACAATATGTTCTGCTGTTTTCCCAGAATATTGTTTGTTACATAGTACACGTGAGCTGTCCCTTATAAATGCACAGTTGAATGAGTAAATGTGTGACAGAAATGGAATGCTTTGTTCTCATACTGTAATTTTTACTTAAACATATCACACTCATCTGGCATTTTTGTCTGTGATAGTTCCGTGATATTCATACTCGGATCAAGTCTTAGGGGATTTCTGTGCCTTGGATATCTCGGCATATTTAATCAGGCATTGTGTGTTTCTAGACAACTCCGTTTTTTGCTTTGGACGTGTACAGCCTGGTAGGATGTCTAATTTCTTATCCACTGTGCAAAGTAGGACTTCCTGGCCTGTATATTTTGAAGGTTAGGGACAGCCCTTAGCCATGTCTTCCTCTTGCTGTTTAAACTCCAGTCAAACACCCTTTTGGCTTCTACCTTTTCAGACTGGGATCCTAAGCTGCTCTTCCAGGCTGGATAGAACCCATCTCTGTGTCTGAAGCAGTGGCTGTCCACCCTGGCTGGGCACCAGAACCACCTAGGGAGTTCTCTTAAATCCACAGATGTTCAGTCCCCACACCCTGTGAGGTCTCAGATAATGCCCCTAGGATTGAAAAGCACTGGCTTGAGTAGTACAGGTGAGATTTGCTGTGCTATGTACAGGAAGCATCTAAGTTAGATATTCAGTACTGCATCTTCTTGGCCCTCATCACCATGGTAATTGCCTCTTGGATGAGGACAGCAGCTTTTGTAGCCTTCTTGTAGCAGTCCTCTGTAGTCTGTGACTTTTCAAGTCCAGTTGGAATGTTTCTCCTAAAAGTGTATGTGTGTGTGCGCATGTGTGTTTTACAACTGAGTTCAGGGATGTTCTCTTCTGCATAGCATTTCACTCTGGATATCTCCCAGATTCATGAATCGTCCTGTCTCTGGAGTTAGTCTCCACTATAGGCTGAGTCAGATTTGAAGGCAGAGCACTGTCTCTGGTAAATGTAAAGAAGAGTGGGAAAAGAGTGAGCAAAGCATATTTGAACTATCAGGAATCTTGGATTGTAGATTTCAGCATTAAGAGATAACGTAAATTCTTTGTAGGCTGTGGGCACACATAAGGGAAACCCAGGAGACAGGATAAGCAGGATTCTTAACTTGAGCACCACTGACCTTTTGGGCTGTGCTATGCATTATAGTGTATTTAGCAGCATAGTGGCATCCCCACACCTAGTTACTGGATGCCAGTAGCACACCTACCCTCGCCTACACTGCAGGGGTTTTGACAGCCAAATATAGTTGCATACTAGCCACCTGTCGGGAGGTAGAGAAAGCCCGTGCAGATTCACCCCCAGGTGCGACTCTCTGGTATAATGTGGTGGGCACAAGTTCTGTGCTCTGGAGAACTGGGCTTGTATTGTGACTGCTGTGTACTCTGAGTGACTGAAGCCTCAGTTTCCTCACCAGTAAAATGGGAATGGTGAGCGTCGTACTTGTCTCATGCTTGCTGTGGGCACCAATGTCAGCTCACGGGATCTGCACTGGCGTTTGTGGAGGCTGCGTCAGACAGCGGACTCTGTTCCCAATGCGATCGGCTTCTAAGTTCAGCAGAGACAGATCGAGGGAGTGTGGGTGGGCCTGACCCCCCCTCGGAGATGGCCCCCGGGGGCCCAGGGCGTGTGAGTTCTCTCGAGCCCCATCCACTCCTCCTCACGTGATCGCTCGGCCTCTGGTGCGGGTCTGTGGTGGTGGGGGACGCCCTGTGCACGGCGGGCTCTGGTTCAGCATCCCAAGCTTTACATGAGATGCTCATGGCACCTTTCTCACCCCCAGGGAGGACAGGGCAATGCCTGCAGAAAGCACCCTGTGTTCACTGGGGCCAAATTGCCCCAAGTGAGAATGCTGATCTAGCCTGACCAAGTGTGAGTGTAGAGATTTTCAGTGTGTACCTGTTCTGATGATTTAGAGGATGGACTGCAACTGAGTTTTTATTGATTGGAACTCACATACTTGGAATCAATTCACTTGCTTCTCACCACACCATTTCCCTGCCTTAAAATGAAAAACAAGTGTTTGAAGTTTTTCAGGAGTTTATGACAGAAGTTGATGCTGATTTGTCATGAGGTCAGGTTGTGTGGCTTGGACTCAACTGTGCTACCTCTGTCTGCAGCAAAAGTAGCCTGGTGGTAGCTGAGGAGTGTCATGATAACTCAGAGGCTGTAAAACTTTTATACACTTGGAAGAAAGTTTAAGTTTTGCGTAGGATCCTGTATGCACACGGAAAAGCTAATAGTTTTGGAAAACTTTCAATCAGGTCTATCGCTGGCCTCACAGAAAACTGGAATTAGCCCAGCACCCCTGTTACCCTCATGCACTCACTGGGAGTTAGGAGGGAATGAGATGGGGTGCATTTGGGGGATCTGAGAAGAGGACACAGGAAAACTACAGGCAAAGGCAAAAGTGGCTGGTACTGTATTAATGACTTGGCAGCACGTTGGTAGCTCTCCATGGTACTTTGAGGCCATGGGACAGCTAATAGATTTACATTTTTGTCTACTTTGGATGTGGTGGTGGTGGTGGTGGTAGCAGTGGAATTTCTTTGTTCTGTTTTAAGGGGATCTGTTTGGGCCAGCTCTGCACAATGGTCTTCCTGTGGTCCCTGTGAAACTCAGCACTGTGAAGAACTGAATAGTATAGGTCATCAGTGTAGAGGTGTCCCCCCCCAATAGCTGTAGCTCCCCAGTTTGCCTTCTCCTTGGTGGTCTTGGTACTCCATGCTACTGCATAGTCCTCACTGCAGATCTCAGCCATGGCCACGCAGTGTGCCCTTGTTTAAGGAAAATAAGAGTTACTGCCTGGGCTACCCCATCTGAAATGGTTGCTGGAGATCTAGGGAACCTATAGTTTTAAAAGCTCCACAGATGTTTTATGACATGAAGCCAAAGTGGAAAACCACAGACAAATCACAAACCTACCTGGATGGCAAGCCAATATTTTTAATTTGACCCATTTAGATTTCTGTTTGTGTCTTTAAATAAGAGCAAATGCTTTTAAAATTTTGAAATTTCCAAAGAAAATGTCCAGATTTCTGATTTTTCTTTAAAAACAGGACCCCTCTCCCTTGGACAGCTCCTTATACAGTAATGACTTGCTGGGGCCAAGATATGGTGCCCTCTGGACACCATAGTCCATACCATGTTCAGGACCTGGCCTACTTCCTCTCTGTCTGGTACCCATTGACTTTGCAGGATCTTTTTTTTTTTTTTTTTTTTTTCCTGGTACCGGGAATCGAACTCACGACCTTGCACTTCCCAGGCAGGTGCTGTGCCACTGAGCTAAATCCCCAGCCCCTGGTACCCATTGACTTTGGTTGGCACTTGGGTTTGAGCACTACCCTGTAGCCTTTCAGATTTGGCATTCTCTATACTGCAAGTGCCATAGCAGGAAACCTCAGTGTAAAACTCTTGATGGTCTGTGACAGTGGTGGCGAAACTGTGGCATGGGTGCCACAGGGAGCTGTTTGTTATCATTGAAAGTTCTAAAAGGTTCACCATCACTGGTCAATACTGAATTGAGGATTTGATGTCCCTGAAATCCTGGTCCTCAGGGAATAACACATGAGAGCTATTCTTAAAGACAGTCCAGGGGCCCATGGCAGTCCCCAAAATCTCAGAGGGCTACAAGTTCAAGGTGATTGCTGCTACTGCTGGGGAAAGAACTGTGGGCCTTGCACATAGTAGGACAAGCACTCATCATTGAGCTGCACCTCTAACCCCATATTTGCTTTCTCTCATTTTCACATGGTAGTCTTCGGAGTTTTTTTCCAGAGGCTGTATGATGTGCAGTATAACAACACATCTAGGACAAGCAAATGAGAATTCAACTGTCTTCTGTTAATCCACATATTAAACAGATTTGTTGAGATGTAATATAATGCTACATTTGTATTATTTTTTAAAATAGTTGTTCTCCATAAAAATTCATTATTTAGGGGTATGAATTTAAATTAATTAATGTTTTGAATTTTTCTTTGCCTTATCCTAGTAGGGTATCACAGTAGTATAGCCCATATTTACAGAAACACTTGAAAATTCATCCATTTATGCGCACAGAAAGGGGTCCTGAGGCCAAAAAAGTTGAGAACCTCTGGCCTGTGGTAGTGGAGCCTCAGGGTATGGGGCCTGCATGAGGCCTGTAATATCAGCAAGGGTTCTGCCCTGTCTTCAGCCTTGAGGAAATTTAAACCAGGGCTGACCAGTGGGGTCCCAGAGTGACAACTTGTGGCATAGTCAGAAGCATCCAGATTGCCTATTCTTGGTATGTGTCTTGCTTCTACCACTTAGCTCAGATACTTGGGCAAGGTTTTTGGCTTTAGATCCTACATTGGTGTAATGGAAATGGCTATAAGCCAATTGAGGGATGGTTGTGAGAGAGTATGTGGGTAATTGACTCACTGGCTTGTCAGAATACATGTCATTTACTACTAGCTGTAATTTTTCTAATTGGATTGCTGGTGTCATACTTCCCATTGCTGGTACAAAATACCTGACAGAACTTAAAGAAGGAGAAGTTTATTTTGGTTCATGCTTTAGTCCATAGTCCGCTGTCTCCAAGGCAGACAGCATGGCACAGGGACATGGAAGAGGAGAGTTCCTCATGGCATGGCAGACAGGAAGCAGGAAGCAAAGGGAGGAGCTGGGGAGGAGATAAACCAGTGGTGGCAAATCTGTGGCACACATGCTGCAGTGGACTGTCTGTATCATTGAAAGCTCTAAACGGTTCACTCTAGGCCACACCCTAGACACCCACTTCTGGCCAGTTCCCATCTCCTAACAGCAAGTCAGCTATAAAACCCAGTAATCCAATCAGTTACCTTGTAAAACTCCTACCTGTGAGTGTCTGAGACTCTTGGGGGACATCTAGATATAAACCATAACATTCTGCTCTGGCACCCTTAAGACTCATATGTTTAAAAAAAGAAAAAGGCTCATGTATCCCTTCATACAAAATGCATTTAGTCCATCTGTAAGAGTTGCCAAGTCTGGCTGGGGGTATAGCTCAGCGGCACAAGTGCCTACCTGGCAAGCGCAAGGTCCTGAGTTCAATTTCTGGTACCAAAAAAAAAAAAAAAAAGAGTAGCCAAAGTCCTGCCGATTTCAGCATTGCTGAAAAGTTCAAGTCCAAAGTCTCCTCTGAGACTTAAGACAAACTCTTAGCTTGAGTCCTTGTAAATATCAAAAAGAAGTTAAATGCTGCTACCATAAAATGGCGCAGGGTAAATTTTCCCATTCCAAGAGAAGGCAATAGAGAGAAAGGAATGGAACCAAAGCAAAGCTGAAAGCCAGCAGGGCAAACGTTAAATCCTGTGGCCTTGTGTCCAACAACCAGGGCAAAGTGAGGTAAGATATGAATGCCAAATGACTTGGGTGGCCTTGCCCCTTATAGTATTGCCAGTTGTAACCATCATGGCTTGTCTCCTAGATGGCTTTGCTCACTGCTTATGGCTTTCCTCAGATGTTCTACATCTTGATATTTCCAACTTTCTGGGGTCTCTACAGCATCTTGAGCTTTACTCTCACAGCTTCACATACTGCCTTTTCAGGGCCTCCTTACCTTACCTCCTAGGCCTTTTGAAACCTGGAGGGAAGCCTCCATGACCTTGTACTCTTGCCCATGCTCATTAAACTAGCACCACATGGATGATGCCAAGGTCTGCCACCAGTTTGAACAGTAGCCAGGCCCTTTTGCATCATGGCTGCAGAAGCCTCTGGTGTCTGAATGGCTGAGCACTGTCCTGGGGCACAAACTGCTTAAGCAGCAGTTCTTGAGCACAGTGCCCTCGGGCTCTCTTCTCAAAGCAAAGTCACTTTTGCCATTTGGAGTCTGCAGAGGATAGGGATTTCCTGGTTTCTCATGTGCCCTCAAGGCATTTATCCTAGTGTCCTCGTCAAAGTACTTGGCTTCTTTTTAATACTACTAGTCTTTTTAGCAACAAGCTCTCCTCTGCTCCCACTTTACAGGCCCCAGCTTTACCAGAGCTTCATTTCTGGTAAAACTCAAAACTTTTTGTATCACTCAGCTGTACCATTTGCTCCTGATACTCAGTGCAGAGCTGGCAAAAAGCCCCCAATCATGGCCATGCTACAGCCTCAGCAGTAGATTGCCTGGAAGTTTCCACTGTCAGATTGATTAGTCCACTGCCCTTCATCTTAGTCTCTCAGAAAGTGTCGGGACATGAGCAAAATGCAGGCAAATTTTCTGCCTAAGCATACCACACATGGTCAGGAGTCTAATTGCCAATGGAGTCCTTGTTCCCAACTGAAACCTCCTGAGCCTGGTCTTTACCATCTGCATTTCTATCAGTATTCTCATCTGAACACCAACCAGAGTCTCCCTTCAAGCTTGACTTACAGCATTCCAGGGCCACTCCTTCAGCCTACCTCTCCAGACCTTTTCAAGCTACCCCCACAAACTTGTTCCAAGGGACTTTGAGCCACATGGTCAGATAGTGTCACAGCAGCAACTCTACTTCTCTGGTACCAAAATCTGTCTTAGTTGTTTCTCTATCACTGGGACAAAATACCTAATACCTGCAAATTAAAAGAGAGGTTTCTGCTGGCTCACAGTTTGTAGTTTTTAGTCCACAATCCAATGGCATGAGTTACATAGCATTTTTCCAGCTCAGCAGTATTGATACTGGGGCTGGATAATACTGACTCTGCAGCTGGCAGGGCTGTGCTGTGCATTGTGGGGTGGTTACTGTCATCTATGGCCTTTACTTACTTGATGCCAGCACCACCCACCCACCCCCAGTCATGACATGAAGGAGAAATGTCTGCAGACATTCCTAGGTGTCCCCTTAGGGAAAGAATCACTCCACTCGAGAACCCTGGGTTAGGGGAGACCATTAATACCCAAGAAACTTTGTATTCCATAAATACCTGCCCTGCTGAGTTCCTAGAATGTTGCACACACTTAAATCCACACCCTGAGTAAGAAGGCAAGAAGGTCAGTCTCAGAAACTGAGGCCTCCTGGGTTATATACCATCTGTCCGATCAGGAGTTTATTCTCATGTCTGGTGTGAGCAGAGATGTTAGTTTTTTCCAAAAACTTAATGTGAGGTTTCTAAACCTCAGCACGGTTGGGGTTGAATCACTCTTTGTGGTAGCAGACTGTTCTGTGCATCACAGGGTGTTTTATCCCCATCTCTCTATCTTCTTTACCCTAGATGCCATCAGCAGGACACCTTCCCTATTTCACACCCGAAAATGTGTCTAAACATTGGCATTGTCCCTAAAAGATCAAAGTTAAATCATGGTTGAGGACTACTAGGTTACAGGATGAAATAAAACTATCCAGGAATATATTACTACCCAACCAGGATGTAAAGCTCACCCTGCCAGCCTTGTGTGTGTGTGTGTGTGTGTGTGTGTGTGTGTGTGTGTGTGTGTGTGTGTGTGTATTTGCTTTAAAAAATGTATTAATACAGTGTGTGTTTGTAATACATAGTAAGTATATTCATTGTGGGGTATTGGTACATATACTGCATCTTGATCTTTTGCTTCTCCATCTTTTTCCTCCCATCTCCCCCAAGCTCCTTTTCCATAATGGCCCTTTGGCAGCTAAGTAGTGTCGTGGGCTGCCTATCCCCCCTAAGGAGGAACAGTTCTTTACCTGCAGCACTCAGGTCCAAGGTGAGGGCCTGCTGAATGCCAGAGGTGCTTTGAGTTCACAGGGGCTAAAGGCCAAGGCTACATGAGAAAGGACGGCTGCAGGACAAGCACACCCATCTCTATCCCGTGAGTCCAGGTGCCCATGCTCGTCCTTTTGGTGGATCAGTTGCATCTAGTTAACAGTTGTTCTCCTGAAAGCTGATGCTGTGGGGCCCAGCATTCACTACCACTGCTTAGGGCGCTTGAAGGCAGGGAAGTCTTAGATCCAGTGTTGGTCACTTCCTGCACATCTTCAGAAGGCAGGCCTTACGTAGCCAGTGTATAATGCCTTTGCTGATTTCAGCTGTCCAGGGTCTTCCACCCAGCATCTTGGGGACCTGTTCACCCAGACTTCATTCCTGAGTGGCGTCTGTGGGCAGTGAGTGAGTGTGAGCAGGGGGAGTGGTCGCTGACAGTTTGTCTGTCCCCACTGATGAGCCTGGGAAAATGCCGCCTTTCACACTGCGGAGGAAAACATGTTCTGTAGCAGTGATGACCGCTTGGGACCTGAGAGTTGGGGGTCTGAGTTCAGGTCATTGTCCAGGTTGAGACCTGCCTGTGGGGTCTTTGTTGAAGCAGCAGCTGTTTCAACAAGTGGCATGTGCCACTAAGGGAGTGGGCTGTCCTCGCACCCTGGCGATGGCATCTCAGTTGGACCACTAAGGCAAGACACCCACAGGGTCTGTCTACAGAATGCTCCATCTCCAAGGCTACCTTTGTCACCTCTACTCCTCACCTCAGTAGCTCCTAAAGGCTTTTGCTGGTTCCTTCACATCTGCTTCTGTGTCCCTGAGGTCTGGTCTCAGCGCCCTAGTGTGAGGCAGCATTGTACAGGCTGAGCAGCCCTAATTTGAAAAGTCCAAGTGGAGAATGTCCAAACCCAGAACTTACTGAGCACCAACATGACACCACAAGTGGGTCATCACAAGTTCGCATATCATAAAAACCTTGTTTCATGCCAAAGATAATTTTAAAATAGTGTATAATACTGCCTGTAGGCTCTGTGTTCTAAGGTGTCTGTGAAGCATAAATGAATTTCATGTTTAAATTTGGGTCCCATTCCCAAATGTTATTATGTATTTGCAAACATTCCAGAATCCCAAAGAAATGAAATCCAAAACACTTCTGGTCCCAATCACTTTGGATAAGGGATGTGTAATCTGCTTTATAAAAATATTGTAACACAGAAATGAGCAGGCTTGCACAGGGACCACTGCCAGCAGAACCTTTTAAGTCTATAGATCTGATTGTATTGCTCCCCTGCTTGGTCTGCTCCACCATCCAGATCTCTTTGGGCCCACCTAGCCTTGTCCTACCTTCCTCTCCCCTTGTGGCCTCCACATGATTCATTCTGTCTTTGGGACCCTTGTATTTGGCACTCCCTATGCCCAGAAGCTTCTTTTTTTTTTTTTTTTTGGTCTAGGGTCTTGCTATGCAGTTCACACTGGCCTTGAGCTCACTTTGTAGCCCAGGCGAGTCTTGAACTTGCAAAGATCTTCCTGGAGTGCTGGAATTACAGGTGTGCACCACCACGCCCGGCTTGCCCCAAAGCTTCTGTCTTTACTGGCTCTTCCCTCGTGGTATTTATGTCTGAGGCTCAAACAAAACCTTGCTCTTCCTGGACACCTGTCTCTAGGATCACCCAGTTATCTCTGCCCTTTCCTCCCTGGGCCTAGCCCAGGGCTGGTGCTGATGGGTGCTTCCCCTAGTCCTCGCCCCAGGCGTGGCTCAGGGATTCTCAGTGACTGAGCATGTGTCAAGTGTCTAGAGCGTCCAAGTGGCTCCTAGACCCCACTGTTCTGTCCCTTGGAAAGGATCAAACTATGAAACAGTTATCATTATTGGAGACGAGAGAGCTGGCAGCTGTCCTAGAGTCCAAGACCCGTGCTCCAAGGTGGCCTCTCGTGTTTACTTTGTAGTCTTCTCAGTGTGATTGTAATGATGACACTCATGCCAAGTGGCCACACAGTGCCAGCTGCTGCTCCTGACACTGTAAATTTTCACTTACTCTTCCCCGGGGCAGGTCCCTTCACTGTGTTCAGATGAGGACGTGGCACAGGAAGGGCAGTTGATTTGCCCAGGATGCCACACGTGTGGAGACGGTTTGAACGCACACAAAGACCAGCGTCCACACTTTGTCCTTGTGGGTCAGCTGCCACAGCGCAAGCTCCGCAATCATCGGCTGTCTTCCAAGCCAGTAACACAGGGGATTTGTGCTCTCTGCAGGAACTTTCCCGAAACCTCCCGCCACTTTCCCTTCACCTCAGCTGTAGTGTCGCGCCACCTAGCGGCAGAAAAGAGCTATATCACTAAGTTTCTCCCCATGGGTTTATGCAAAATACCGTGTTGTGGTTGTGTGATTTATCTGTTAGTTCATGGGGTTTCAAATTGGACTCAAGGCTTGAAGGTGTCCAGAGCACAAGTTCTCCTTACTGTCAGTGGGGCAAGAATGGAGGTGGTTTAGCTGCAGGCCAGTATGGATAGAAATAAAGAAGGCAGGATGTCGTTGGCCCTTAGGGATATCTCAGGGGTTTGGAGGCACCCAGTGTGGAAGTCAGACAGGTCGGGGTCCCCTACTTCCTATCTTCCCAAGGCTTCCCTGGCTTGTTTCATGAGCGAGAGGTAATGTGTCATCTTCATCATGGCAGTGTGGTGACGTTAAATGAGACTAGATATGTAAAGCACCTACCAATTACCTGGTAAAGTGAACAGACCTGAGTAGCTCATTGTTTCTATGGTGGTTGGAAGCTGAGGGCTCAGGCTTTGGAGTTCAGCATGGATTTCAGTGGGTTAAGGCAGTGGCAGGATGAAGAACATTCCAGAAAGATTTGTGTAACATGGAAAATGTCACCAAAAACTGTACCCCCTGTGTCTCCAAGACACCAGCTAATAGCTGCTAGAGGTGACATATAAAGAGAACTAAGTTCTCCTGGGGCCCCACCCTCCACTGGGTCAGTGAGCACCGCGTGTATCAAATGCCCAAGATTCAGCGAGGTATCACCTAGCAACAGCGTGTTTGAGGTCACTTCCAGTCTTCACCCCAGAATGCCACATGGGTGACAGGTTTACCTAGTGTAACAGCGTAGAACTGTTTAGAATGAATAATTCCAGAGAAAATGGGGGATCTGAAGGGTGGAGATAGTAGGTGTTGCAGAGTAAAGCAGTTGCTACGTACTGATAGACTGTTGTTTGTATCGACAAGATGTTTTCCATATTTTTTTTTCAGATAAGATTAAGACACATCAGCCCAGATTAAAGCTTGTTTTACACAAGTTCCTTGCTGACATTTTGGTCTAGAATTCCGAGTGACTTTCTACCCAGGCACCATTTCCCGGCAAGTGTAGGAGTTGTCAGGAGGGGAGAAGACCCAAAAGGCAGTGGTATCTCAGGTTCTCTCCTGTTTGTGTTCTCCTGGCTCTGCAGAGTATTCTGTGAGTCATTTTCACAGGAACCCTCCAGGGCAGAGACTGCAGGTAGCCATGGGCAGGAGGTGCCAAGCCCATCGTGGGGCAACAAGCCCAGGCACCACCTGCTCACATTACTCTCTCCCAAGCAGAAAAGAAAGTTTGTGCAGGAGGCGGTGGAGCAGAGAGAGTGCGTTGTCAGTGTGGATTCTGATATGCCATGCAAAGCATTCGGTAGAGTGTGCACCATGCATTGTGTCTGATTCCTTTCTCGACAGTCTGAAAAGATTTTAGCCTCCACAGATCTGCTGTTGGAGTAATTGCACACTGTGTTCTCGGGGGCGGGTGGGTGGGCGGGAGCATGATGGGAAAACCAGCCTTGCTCCAACCGCACAACTCATCATGTACTCCTGGTTTAGGCTGCGCTTCCCCAGGTGCTTATCTAGAATCTTAACAGACAGCTGCTTTTTTTCCTGATGTCATTTCTTAAAAGAAAACAGTGTCTGCTTCACAGCTGCGAGGCCCACTGCATAGAGGAGGTGGGAGGCAGCAGACTGGAACAGGGCTTATCTCCCACACACACACACCTTGGGCACCTGTGCTGCATGGGTTTCACATGGCGTGGCCCTGTGCTTAGAAACATGGGTGTCAGAGACAGGCCCACCGGGGTTGGAGACCTGGCCACACCTTGGGCGAGTCACTAGCCCTCTCTGTGTCTCTGATTCCTTTCTCATTAAAGGGTATGGGTGTCAGCTATCTCCTGAGGGACTTCTGAAGACAGAAAGATGGTGCAGATGAAGCATGTGAAGCAGCGACGTGTGAGGCAGGGTAGTTGGAGGAGCCCAGATGCAGAATGTGTTTGCCATGAACAGCATGGCAGGGACTGGGAGAAGCTGAAAGACAGGACCCTGAGACCCCTGAACCCAAGAGACGTGGGAACCAGGCTTCTACCCCAGGACCACACTGGAGTCTGCACCCTGCTCGCTGTCTCCCTACTTCAGTGCCTAGCTTAGTGAGAAGAGGGGAAGCACCTCCCAGGTCCTGGACAGTACAGCCTACCCCCACCCCACCCTGTGTTTTGATGTTGTTGAGGTAACTTGGAATAAGAGGAGGAGAGGCTCTGAATCTTTACTTCTCTCACCAGGTTGGCCGTCACCCATGCATGCTGTCAAGGGCCTTGGCACAGGCAGTCCAGGAAGGGGGGTCCCCTATGCTGATGCCTGTGCCTATCTCTAGGTGGGCTGCTTTTGCACCAGCTGATTTGATCGGGGAGTATTTCCTAGGATCCCCCCCCCAAAAAAAAGAAGAGGGTACTTGTTTGGCAGAATCTGGGTGAAGAGTACATTTAATTAATGCTTTAACATGGTAGGTTTTCATGGTGGCCTGGCAAGCAGTGTCCAATGCTGGGTTGCCTGTTGCTGTGAGGGAAACCTGGGCAGGGATTAGAGCGGGATGTAGAAGCAGCGCTCCTTCTGGTCTCCACGTGTGTAGTGGATTGGATGCCACCTACTCCCCTCAGGAGGAACCTGGGCAGCCCTCCTTGGGCCAGAGCTTGTGAGTGTGGTCTTTCTAGGAGTTCACAGACTCTGCATTCCAGGCCAAAGCAGAGATACAGTGTACATGCATATCTGGTACTTTGTGTTTTCAGTGAGATGTGACTGAGGTTCCTTTTGGTGTTCAGCTAGTACAGTGTTTGGGTTAGCGTGAATGCCAAACCTGCCATCAGCAGGGCTGCATGGCTGGGGTGGTAGCCATCATCTCTGCTGATACATTCTGTTGGTTCTGTCTCTCTGGGGGATCCTCACTGTGCCTCACCAGATTCCAATCTTGGTGGTATGCAACATTGCATTCATTCTGCAACTGCTCATCGGGTTCCTATTCTGCGTGAGGCTTTATGTTTGGCGCTGAGAGTACAGAGGGGAACAGAACAGATGAGGCCCAGACTTGTGCACTTACATCAGGAGTAGGTGCTACCACCAGCAAATAGACCCCCAACAGACCTGTCTCAGAGCTCCAAGGCTCCGCAGGCCAGGGTACCAAGCGCAGACACACCCCTCCACTTTAATCACATGTTTTGTCCCAAGACTTCTGCGCTCAGCTTCCTGTTCTTTATTTTTCCTGTGGTGCCTTGCACAGAATAGGGATTTAATAAATACTTATGTGAGTACATACAGCTGGTAATGTGTGTGTGAAATAGAGTAGATGACTTTTAGATGCTGGGCACCAGTGGATATGCTGGCGACATCTATGCAGAGACTGGTCTCTTAGCCACCCTGGGAGTGGCCCCAAGTGACCTGTGGCAGGATGCAAGGCAGAAGCCTGCTCAGGAGGAGTACAGTGGGCAGGTATGGAGTCAGCCCAGGAGCTTCCTGAAGGAGGCCACTTCTTCTCTGCAGGAGACAGTGTTGACTACAGAAGAGACAGTGACCATGTGCAAGAGTGCAAAAGTGTGCCATGGTCCCGGGCGTGCAGGGGCAGCAGGCTCTTCAGTACCCCAGCAATATTTGGTGGTAGGTGGGGGCAGTGGCAAGAGTGGTTTGTCTGAAGGAGCCCAGACCCTGTTCGATAGGAAGACATCGATCTTTTAAGTATGCGCTTCCCACTGGCAGTTCTATCTGCTCTGTAGAGGACTGCTCTAGAGGGTGAGAGAAGAGGTAGAGAAAGAAAGGAAGACAATCCAGATGGTGCCTGGGCTGGGGACTAGGTCCAGAGCCTGGAGATTATTTGGGAGCATTTGATTGGATGTTACCTGGCTGGCAGCTTTCAGGGCTCAACCCCTAGGTTCCCTTCCAGAGCCTCTGTCAGGAGTCAGAGTGTCCCTGCTTGAGTGGGTCTTCTCCCAGCTCATACTCTGATGTGTGGTCCCAAGTGTTGTCTGTCTGTCCCACCTCTGCCTTCCCCTCACTCATCCCTTCAGATATTTGTTGATTCCCCACAGTGTGCCAAGTGCTTGGACCATGTGATGCTGAGGGGAAAAGCAGTTTCTGACCTTCAGGGGCGACAGACCTAGACCTGTCAGCATACAGTGGGTCAGGTGGCTATACTTGCTGTGGAGAAAAGAAAACTATTTTGGCTTTACTGTAAGGCTAGTCCAGTTTCTCTCACAGGGTCCCTGAGTGTACTAGACGTTGAATGGAGTCTATAGCAGCTTGAGTACCCCTCCCAGGCTGCAGTGTGTTCATGACCAAGGTGGACACTGGCAAAAAAAAAGCTATGATGGCAAAAGCCATCGTGTTGGCTGACTGTGCCAAGGTTAGCTCTGGGCAAGTCCAGCTCAAGGCCTCCACTGGTATCACCAGAATTCAGCCTTCCCTATCTGTTCCCAGCTCTGCTTCCCTCTGGGTGGCCCTGATCTTCCCTCTGAGGCCCGTGGTGATTACATTCGGCTTCTGATAGCCTCTGGACTTTATATCATCAGCTCAGCAACCCCTGCAGAAAAAGTGCCTCTTCCCTGGTAGCTCCTGAAAAAAGGCCTGACTATATTCATGTGCCATTTGCTTGGGGCAGGTAGTACTGTCCTTGTCAGGCCTGGAGCCAGGCCAAGGGTGGGCTGGGGGAAGGCTACTTCCCTAAAGAGGATGAGGCTGAGACAGTACTGAACTGCCTGAATTCCTGGTTCCTTCCTGTGTAGCGCAGAACCAAGGAGTGGAATGCCCAAGTATGGCTGGGCTTGAGTACTGGGATCCCTGGCCACAGATCTGGTGCAGATCTGCTGTGTTCTAGACCCAGAGTCCCTCTGATGTTTGTTTGGCATCATTATTTTCCCACAGAGGCACGTTCATTTGTTTATTCATTTATTAATTCGAGTATGTCCAGGGAGATGGTGGCTTAGGGAAGTGAGAAAGGGAAGCCCAGTTGGAGATCCTTCCAGTTTGGAGATCCTTCCACACGTCATTTGCCTTTGGCAGTGTGTGGTGAGTCAGACTTAAATGGACTCCTACAGTGGGGCTACGGCAACATGGTGCCAGGAATGTCATCACCAGTGGGCTGTTTGTCTGGAGTATGTGGCCCCAGGGAGTAGATTTAGAGACTGGGGAGTGGGTAGCATTCATTTGGTTGCCTTGGTACTATCCCTTCCTCTCCTCAAACCTACTCTCAGGCCCATCTTTCTCCCAAGTGATCAATGATCACACCACATCTCCGGTCTTCTCATCCCTCTTCCTCAAATGCCTCTTTTATTTGAAACTTCCCAGATACTGAGCCTGGCTACACCCCCACTCCATCACTGTAAGCACTATGTCCCTGAACCTGCTGCTGTCCCTTCTAGCTCTTCTTGAGCCTTCTCAGGGGCTTTCCCCTGACACTGGCACCCTGTGTAAGCACTCCCATGTGGTAATGCTGTGTTTATGTGCGCTGGGAATCAGATGCCACCCAGGACAGGGTCCCAGGAGAGCATGACTGGACCCGATTGTGCCTGCTTCAAAGACACCAAGGCACACCATGCCCATCAGATCACGAGCACCTCTGCCATAAGCCCACACTACACCATCCTTCTGTGCCATGAATGAATGGTAAGGGAGGCCCTGAGTGCATCCCACTCACAGGGCTCCTTGGTTTGTACCCACGCTGAGGCCAGCAGGCCACGGGAACTAGACCTCTCCTTTGGGATTGGAGTGGTCCCATCAGCACGCACCAGGGCAGCAGCAGGGGCTTCCCTTGCAGGGCTGAGCGGCCAAGGGCTGTGGGTCTGGGCGGGAGACGTGGTATCATGTGGCAGCCAAGTTGCATTGCTCTTGTGAGGTGGCCAAGCGTCCCAAAGTGTATCTTTCTTTAGCAGCACCTCACAAGGTGGACTCTCAGACCTAGCAACTCCACAGATCCTTTGTTTCATGTCCTGTGGAGACCGAGACCTGATGTGGGCATTATCTGAATGGCTTCTCTACAGAGGTGAGCCCATTGCCAGAGGCTGCAAACTGGTCACCGTCTGGTCTGCAAACTTAGAAAATGGATAACAATCTAGTCTTCAACCTTTGGAATTTGGGAGATGCCACATAAAGATCTGGAAGAGTGGCTGCCCAGCACCCGGTAGCTCTCCTGTACACTCCTGTCCTCAGGGACTCTTGACAGAGTTTGCTGACTATAAGAGTTGCACAAAGAAAGGGGCACAGATCATATATTAGTGTTGCATTCTCCCCGGCTGATCACACACATACATCCACATCCCCAGGAAGAAGATACTGTAAGCGATGTGATGTTCTGTGGAATTACTAGTATCTATGTATATATATTTTTAACTTATTACAAACAAAAGTAGCTTTGTTTGTTGTGTGAACATAGTGTTGGGGGGAAAAAAACTAATTTTTCTTTTTGCAGAAAAGCCTGCCATTGCTCCGCCCGTCTTTGTGTTTCAGAAGGATAAAGGACAAAAGGTAAGGGGCCGGTATGTTCTCTCCTCACAGCATTTCTCTGATTGGCTCTCTCCCGGAGAGCCTGCTCTCCAGGTCGCTTGGACAGGGCAGCTGCTACCCACCGAGGGGGAGGCCCAAGTAAGGGCCTTGGCACCTTCATCTGGAGCTGGGAGGGAAAGGCCCAGTGGCTTTGGGTTACCCTGGAAAGGGCTCAGAGCACGTAGCTTTGGAAAGGGTTGTGACTTCTTCTGAATGCCCAGTGATTTGCTTTAGAAATGCTACTGTAAGGAAAACCGCAGCAGAGGAACAGAATAGGAAGAGAAGATGAAAGGAAGGAGGGGAGGAAGGGAAAAGAAAGGAAGGAGAACAGTGGTGGTTATGGGAAAACAGGATCTGTGAAGGTTTCCGGGGTGTCTGGAGTAAGCTCTGGGTTCCATCTCATCTCACCAAACATTTTAGGGAGATGATGTGGCCCCACCCAGTGTGGCATTGATGCATTCAGAATGATAATGAGTTTGCTTGCATGATAGTTGTCCCATTGCTCTTGAATTCTCGTGTCCATGTCCAGTGTGTACTGCCCTGGAAGGACCTGGCCTGGTGAGCAGTGATGAGCAGCAGCGGACCCCGGCATAGGACAGCGGCTGCAGACACTGCTGTTTGCCGTGAAGCCATTGCCTTATTCTCCTCCCTGGAAACCAGGGGCAAGGTCGTATCAGAAGTCCTTTGATGCCGTGAGGCAGTGGTGACTAGCACTTGTGACTCTTGATGACTATCTCAGATATGTAGGTTCCCTCGCCACTGATGTCCCTTGACCTGACAGCGGTTGTGATTTAATACCTTTTGGAACATTTTATAGCACTAAATTAAGCACTAAATCAGAAATTCTGAGGTATATTTGTGTCATGTCAAGAATGATAGGGTTTGAGTGTCTCCTCCACAGGGTGCTTGGTGGATTCCCAGGCCTCTTAGGGGGTCGCACTTCAGCGTGGGAGCTGCTATGGGTCTGGTGATTTGGGGCTCCTGGCAGCTCAGCTGTTATACTTAGATCTTGCCCCTTGGTCTGAGAAGAGAAGCCAAGGCTTCTTTCTCATTGTGTGGCCTGATTTTCCCAGGCAGTGTTCCAGTGATCTGCCAGGAAGAGACAGGAAGGAGGGAGGGCAGGAGGATGCGTGCACGCGCACGCCTGTGGCAGGGGTGGCGGGGTACTGGCTGCCCTGACTCCCACCCCACATGTATTTCTGTGCTTGCCGGGGCCAACATCTGTTAGCCCTCTAACTTGTAACTGCTTAACCTCTTCTCTGTTAAACTTCCTGTTGCTAATTATTCTACTGAAGAAAGAGGTGCTTCTTCCAGTGTGTTTCGGTGATCTAGGAGGGATGCCCACGTTATGGTCGTGTCTCTCCTGAGTCCTAACAACATGGCCAAAATCCACATGTTCTCAGTGTTTGTCCTTTTCAGAGGGCCGATCAGTGCGAAGAGGCTCTAGTTTGTAAAAACAATATTAAATAGTCTTAGGCATTGGATGTGTTTTAGATAACCAGGTCATTTCTCTCTGGTGTTAAGTAAAATTTGGACTTTTCTAGAATTTTGGATTTCATTATGATAATCATTTGGATCAGTTTTAGTTTAAAACAAAGGTCAGCAAGCTAAGCGACTCCCCCAGTCGCCTGATTTTATAAACAGTAGTAGTATTGGAACACCTTCCCTCCACGGCAGCAGAATATGGACAGAGACCACACAGCTTGCAAAGTGGAAGGTAATTAGAAATGGGGTGTAGCTCAGTGGTAGGGTACATGCTTAGGATGCACTGTGCCATGGGTTCCATCCTAAGCACTAAGACAAAAAAGGATGTTGAGTATCTTTCTGACCCTTTGCAGAAAAGAAAAGTTTTCCAACCCCTTAAGGCAACTAAAGAAGTTAATCCTTTAAATCTGAAGACTTTAGGACAGCCAGAAAACTGAAGCTAAAATGTAACATTTGTTCAGATGAATTTAAAATGCTTTAAAAAGCACTAGTTCCTTTGTCAGGACTGTTTTCACAGTTAAGGGGGTTTGGCCAGAGGACAGGAAGACCTTCAAGAGGTTTATGTAAATTATCTTAAAAGGGTTGGCCTTCAACCTGAACCCAAACAGTAGCTAGAAAGGCTTCCACGTCACTTGAGATGTGCAAATCACCAGGCCAGATGGCGCACACCTGTAATCCCAGCACTCGGAAGGCTGAAGAAGGATTACTGTGAGTTTGAGGCCAGCCTGGGCTACACAGTGAGACCCATCTGAAAAATACCAAAAACAACCAAAAAAAAAAAAAAAAAAGAAATGTGCATGTGTTCTTACCAAAGTATTAACTGGAACAACTCCAAGTAAGTTTCTAAAAATAACCGCCCTCCAGAGCTTAAGAGTTTAGCATCCACTTTTGTGAGCTTCTGCAGCAACATCTGAAGGACACACAGCATCGTCTCTGTGTGGGAGTGCAGAGGCACAAGCCCTTGGCTGGGCCAGCCCCCTGTGTCCACATGGATAAGTGTGTCCTGCCTTCCTTTCTGCGTATGTGCTCAGAGCAAGGCAGAAGGCAAGCATAGCTGGGCCTGGTCTGGCCTCCCTTTGGATTCCTAGTACAAGGGTCACGGGAAGACAGGCTTGTGAGGAACAGCCACAGTGGGGTTTTTTCAGAGAAAGTGTTTGTTTTATTTTGCTTTTTGGTTTTTTGAGACAGGGTCTTGCTATGTAGTTCAGGCTGGCCTTGAACTCACTATGTATGCAGTGCAGGCTGGCCTCGAACTTGTGGTGATCCTCATAGCTCAGCCTCTAGAGTGCGCCACTACACCTGGCTTAGCCAAGAATTTCTGTCAAAAACAAGTCTGGGACCATTTCTAGTTTGCTCCTCTGATACAGACCATCAGCCCTTTGCCGTCTCACTGTAGAAGCCAGCCCGAAGAGTCCACTGGGCTGTGGGGGCTCTTTAGCAGGCTCTTTTTTTTCCTCTCCCACCTTTTGGCCTCAGCATTTTACTTAAACTCCCCCCCCCCCCCCGTACTGGGAATCGAACTCACAAGTTAGTGCTTGCCAGGCAGGCGCTGTGCCGCTGAGCTAAATCCCCAGCCCCTACTTACACATTTTTAAATTTTATTCTGAAAACTCTCAAACACTAGGAAAGGGCAAGAGTACACTGGGGACACTCGGGGACCCTTCACCTGACTATGCTGTGGACCTTTCTATCATAATCGCCCCAGCTGTACACTGTGCCTGTGTGGCATTTCCCTCAAATACTTCCATAGGTATCTCTGAGCCGTGGGGCTCCCATGACCCCTAGGCCACGCACCCCTAAGCTGATGATCATGAATTCAGTAATATCCTTAAATATATAGACTATGTTTTGAATTATCTCTCTAATGTCCCTTATGGCCATTTTCTTAATTTTCTGATTCCCTAAAGATCAAAAATTCCCATTGTCCACTCTGGGAGCTACTAGATGGTCTCAAACCACCCAGTTGGAGGTATATAAAAGAGCCCACTGCTGACTTGTGCCTGAGATAAGGATTTAAGGTAGAAAAAAGCTAAGTTGCCAGCCCAGGAATTTCTGTTTTTGTTCAATGCCAGAGCCACCCAGAGTGCCCTCCACAAACCGGTGGGTGGCATCACTTACCCTTGGGACAAGTTGCTAGATCCTTCTGTTGTTCCATGTTAGACAAAATGACAGATAATTTTTATTCCAATCTTGACACATAGGGAGACTCCATGACCAATCAGACAGCACCAGGATTTTACTGACTTCCCTGTGCTCACACCACTTGGATGGCACTTCCCTGAAATGTGGGCTTGCATGTGCGCAGTGTGTAGGGGTGGGAGGAAACCTTTCTTTCCAGACTGCCTTGAATGGAGACAGTTTCTTCCTCTTTGATGTGAAGTGAATTTAAGCATCTCTGTGTGGACTGTTTCGTGGTTTCTGGTGACGGAGGGCTGCTTTCAGTGGTCTCCATTCGGAGCATTTCTTAATGTCTTGCAGGGGTTTCAAGGTCACCCTGGCAAGGATGATGCCATTTGGTAAACAGTTGCAGAAAGGCTGTGTGACAGAAACCTTAGTGTCACTGAAAACGCTGTTCCAGTATGTTTGGACTGACTTACCATTGGGGTGACAGGCTTGCCACTTGTATTTTTGGTCAGTCAGGTATATTTTAGAATTATGTGGAAGGCTTGGCACCTGATCCTTGCTTGGCAGAAATGCTAGGACCCAGGTTGAAAGGGTATTTTGTTAATTCTCCCAAGAAATTCTGCTCAATCTCTGAGAGAAGTGACACTATATTTCTCAACACTTTTAAGAAGTATTCATTTTTAACCAAAGATGAAGAATTTAATCTCATTTTGGGACACCTCCCCTTAGGCTTGCCTCTTTTTTTTTTGGTTTTGGTTTTGTTTTTTTTCCGGTACCGGGAATCATAGGCTTGCCTCTTTAGCCTGTCATCAGATGTTTGAGTATTTATACTCCAAAAGCAGGAGTTTAAAAAGAAAATGCAAGTGGTTCTTATTAGAGACAGGCAATTGCCCACAGAGCTCTGGGTTTAATTTTCCCTGGTGAGGTGTTAAATCTGTGTCATAAAGTAGCAGCAGATGTTGGTGGCTGGACTGACCATCATGCCCCTCAGGAGGCGTCTGTGTCCCTGGATGTCCCCTGGATAGAAAGAGTTGATAGTGCTCCTTTGGTCAATCTTGAGACACAAAATGAGTTAACGTTGGGTTACTTTGGCTTTCCTAAGAATTTTTGGAAGTTCTGTTAAATCTCCTTTACACAGGTCATTTCCTTCTACAATATCGTACAGTTAAAAGTAGTGCCCAAGCCAGGCACCATGACCATGCTTTTCTGGTCTCATCTACTCAGGAGGATCTCTTGAGCCCAGAAGTTTGAGCCCAGTCTGGGCACCATGGCAAGAGCCTGTCTTAAAACAAAACAAAACACCAGCAGTGCTCTTTCCGGAGAGGGAGCCACTTCACACCTAAAAGACATGAAGCCGCAGCAGCAGGGAGACAGGCAGCCTGTGGTCGCTTTTATCACCAAGTGAGAGAAGCAGCTTTGCATTTTGGATAGTGCCACGTGGGAAGTTAAGGGACCCCGTCCTCTGTCAGGACACCAGGTGTATAAGCCACTTCTCTGGAAGAGAGTCTTGGTGTGGTGGTGACACAGGCCTCGGCCTGTGAAAGAATCCCAAGGTCCACCTTGGGACAACAAACAGGGTGTTAGACCTTGGGGATGAAGACTTCCAGAAGCAGCTTTCTCTTGCTGTGGCATTTTCCGCCATAAGCTCTTTCCTGGGTTTTGGGGATGCACCTGGCAGAGTCCCAGATCCAAGGGGCCCAGGGTACGTGCTGGCCCCTCTATCAGCAGAACTCCCCCCGATACACCCACTCAGGCCAGAAGGCACGATGTCCTTTCAGGTGTAACAGGAAGAAAGCAGTGAGCTGCCAGGCCCATGACATGTGGGTCCCAGGCGCCCCCCACCCACCCACTCACTGCCCTACCAGGTTCCAAGAGGTTTTAGCATAACTATCTCCTTTCCTTACCGAGAGAGCTTTCCTCCCTCAGGGCCCATAAGCGGAACAGTTCCATGTCCAGATGCCCCAGAGTTTTGAAATTGAGAGTCCAGACTTCCTAGACACCTCTGAGCCCCTTGCAAAATCAAGCACTTAGTCTGCTTTCATTTTCCCTCTGTTGCCTGCAAATGCCAGTTTTGTCACTCAAAGCACAGTAGCACATGCTGGCTCTTTGGCCTGTCTTCAGGGTTGGACATCTCCAGGAGCCCTGCCCCTGCCCTCCCCTGCCCTCCCCTGCCCTCCCCTGCCCTCCCCTCCCCTCCCCTGCCCTGTGGTGCAGCTTTTGTTTACATTGAAGGAAAATTGTCTTTTTTGCTCCCAGTCCTCTGCAGAGCAAAAAATCTTGTCGGATTCGGGAGAGGAGCCTCAAGGGGAGGCTGAGGCCTCCCATCATGGCACAGGTCACCCTGAGTCAGCTGGCCAGCATGCCCTAGAAACTCCTGTCCCCGCTAGCACTTCGGCCAGCACTCCTCCACCTCCCGCTCCTGAAGCCCAGCCTCCTTTTCTGCGAAAACTGTCAGGGGTAAGTCTGCAGCACCCAGCACGCCTGCTGCCCAGGGCACCTCCAGGCTGGCCCTTCTCCTGGGTCCTTCCCCTCCAGACCCCAGGTCATCATAAGCTGCTGATGATAAGAGAGGACAAGGACTTCTTCAGCTTTCCTTAACTGATGCTGTGAGCAGTGAGGAAAGATTAAGTCCCTTTATACTTTGAGGCTTTTTAATTTGGGGACCCTAAAAAAATAATAATAATAATTTGGGGACCCTGTGTCCATAGCAAGAGAGTAATGCTGCTTCCTCAGAGACATGAAAGACCAGAAGAGGAACTGAGTAGCAGTTAGAGCCTTGCAAAAAACTCCCACCTGTTTTTTTTTTTCCCTTCCCTGAACTTGGGCATTTGCATTAGTGCCTTAGACATCCAGGGATCTCCGGCTTCCTGATCTTAGGCAGAAGATTCATGGAGCCAGAGTGAGAGCCAGGCTGGTTGTGCGTTTCTGGGTGGTCTTTTCAGTCAAAGCAGGAAGAAGAGAAGAGCCTCTGGGTGTGGAAGGGCCCTCCTAACACTCCTCTGTGTATAGTGAAGGCTTTGGAGATGGACGAGAAGATGGTCAACTCTCAAAGAGCAAGAAGCATCTCAGGTTTTTGAAGCCTGATAAACTGGGAAAGGAAAACATCCTGAGTTCAGGATTGAAAATCCATCCTTTGGGTGTCTAAGTGACAGAAGACCGCCGCTCTCTGACAGAGAAAAGGCCTCATGACAAGGAAACAGAGGGCCTGGCTGTCCCCTCAGCTCAGTCCCAGACTTCCCAGACCTCAGCAATTCCTTCCTGTGTTTAAGGAAACCATTCAGATTCAGCCTTGGCCACCAAGCTGTAGGACATGCAGAGAGTTGTAGTATTCTGGAGGAAGAAGCGTGTGACGGAAAGTGGGCTCAAGCTAAGGAACTAGGCGCAGATGTGAGAGTAGCTCCTGAGAGCGTTTGAGTCAGGCGCTGGGAGTTACCCAGGCTTTAGTCTTTGAGCACACAGTAAAGGGCTGAGCGGCTGCAGAAAAGCAGGTTTCACCACAAGAGTAGCCACCACGTCCATTGTAGAACTTTTATGACAGGTAGCTGCCCTCCCTGAGCACACAGACCCCGGTACTGCTGATAGAAGCCCGCAGGAAGTGGGTCTCACCTTATGCCATGGTCTCTGAGGCCCAGCCAGCCCAGGCAGTGGCCTGTGTCTGAGGGTGCTGCCTTCTTGATTTGTGTGGACTTCAGGCAAGAGCCTCTAATCCTGAGATATGCAAGCAGTCCCCACACTGACAGTGGGGAGCATCCTGGCAGGGAGCCTCGGGCTGAGTTAAGGCACCTCAAGGCATAGCCAGCACCTCGGGACTCTGGGGAGCAGGTTGCATGTGGCAGCAATATAGCCCTGAGGACCAGGTGTGTAGTACATGCGCACCCAAGTGTTAGGGGACACCCGGGAGCAGCACTGTCACACCACTTGGTGACAACTCTGAGCCACAGGCTCAGTGTCTCAGACTATCCATTGCTAATGGCTCCTGTTGATTGGTTTTCTCTACTGATTGGGCATGTTTGAGGCAAACTCAATTTTCTTGTAGGTCAATTAGGCCATAAATCAAGTCAGATAGAACCCAATCCCACCACTTCATGGGCCAAGGCTTTTCTCTGGTGAACTCGCATTGTTTCTTTTGTACCCCAACAGATTTAAATTTTGCTCTGCCCCACGTTGGAGCTCAGGAAACTGCACACCGCTCTCCAGCAGGTCTCATCCATCACGTTGGGCCTGTTCTCTGTTCCATCATCCCTGGGGGAATGTAAAGCCAAGCGTTCTTTATAACAAATTGCGGCTTCCTTACAAAGGGCCCTTATCATCTTTCAGCCTCAGCAGAGCGCTGGCCATTGAGGACCCAGTACCAGGAAAAGATCTCTATACATCAGATTTCCTGACTCTCAGAAGACAGCCTGAAGAAGACCAAACCACAGGCGGATCAAGTTCTCTGTCTGATGCCAAGAAAGCACAGGGCATTCGGCTTCTTCCACGCCTGCCGGCACCGTGCAGGACTGAATTCCACGCCAGGGGGCTGCCGAGCTCCAAGTGTGTTTATTGGACCCACCAGGGAGCTTTTGGAAGGGCCAGGAATGGGCCAGGCAGCTGCCGCTCATCTCCAGCTCCCACATGGGACCCGACCCTCACCGCCCTCAGCACACTGAAGGTGGCCTCTGCGCGTTTCCAGGGGTGGCCTCTTCCATAAGTGGTTCTGAGCTGGTTGCCCTGGTGACAGAATAAACAGCACTGAAGGGGCCCCAAGTCTGCTTTCCATCTGAGACTGTGTTCTCCCCCAGCCAGCTTCCTAGCTGCTCCGTCCACATGGATCCACTGAGGCTCTGTCAGGCCCAGTGGTATCCACTGCTTCCTGGAGTGAGTTATCTGTCCTGGCTATGCTTTTTGGCCTTTTCCAGGTGGTCAGGAAGACAAGCGCCCTTCATTCCTACTCACTGCCTATTCCTCTTTGTAAAGTCAGCTTCTGACAGCAGCCTCCAGCTCCATCCCCTTCTCTGGACCAACCTGGCCTGTCCCTTTTGTCCTCCCTAAGGCCACACCTGGTAGCCTCACAAGAGCTGGGAAGGAGCAATTCTTGATGTCTAATCACATTGTTCATCATTTTGTCCTCTAGACAGAGAACGGATTAGATATGATGTCCCTCTCTGGTACTGGGTGACAGGGACTCATGCACCTCCCAGAGTTCAGCTGCTTCCCCTGAGGTATGCGTGGCTCCTAGGAGAGAGGACTCGGTGGTACCTGTGTCTGCCAGGCCAGAGGACTCACAGCCTGTCCTGTGGTGCGTGGTCAGCTTAGCCTGGACTGCAGATGGGCATACTTCTTCCGTTGTTACCTGTCTGCTTCGGATGTTCCTCCTGATGCCAAAGAAATAAGTGGAAGGGAACTCGTGGGTCCTCTTTCTCCTCTGCTTTCTGGTGTGATTATCACTGTGCCCCAAAAAGGCAGAGAAGAACCTGCGTTCTGGGACGCCATCCTGGAGGCCTAGCCCTCCCATTACTAGCCAAGTTTGGGAACTCCCTGGGACACATCCTGGGAGTGTGCTCTTAAAATCTTCCTCACATGTTCTGTCTCCATAGCTGCTGAGCCATGGGCTGCAGGCCTCTGGGGCCAGCCCATCCTGTATGCATCTCAGGCATTACTCTAGACGAGTTCTGTGAACCTGCTGCCTTGACCCAAGCTGTCTACAGGAAATGGCTAGGGGGCAGATGTCAGCCTTGTTGGGCCTAGGGTGATGGGAGGGAGCTCCTGACCCTAGATTTTTCCTACCTTGGAGGAGGTGGCACAGACCAGTAGACAGTAGACTTAGTCTTCTGAAAGGGAAGCCCCTGTCCAGCAGAGTTGAGGGACAAGGGGAAGCAAGTGGCAGAAGGGATGCAGGCAGCTTCTCTAAGCAGCCATGGAGGTCTCCAGGTGAGGCAGTAGTAGCCAGAGACAGCAGGAAGGGCATCTTAGGTTCCATCTCCCTGCTTTTTTTGGTTTTGACTGAGGAGTCACTGGCAGCAGTTTCCTCCTGGGAGATTTTGGCAGCACCTGGAAGATTCTCAAGGAGGCAAGCCTTCTGTGTCGTCTGCACAGGACTGAGAGATGTGCCACCTCCCGTAAGCTGTTTCTTGGAAGAGATAGGACACAGACTTCAGGGTCTCCTGAAGTCAGGCCCAGGAGCATCTGGAGTCTTGTCTGGCCAGACACCTCTTCTTGAGATCACTAAAGGAGATAAGTGGAGAGCACGAACTCTTACCAGTGCTGCAGATCTTTGCCAAGCATCTTCTGTGCCCAGGACCCTGGGTGTTGGGGATCAGAACTGTGTCAGAATCGGAGACAGGATACCAAATGGATGTGTCATTTCCACCTATGCTAGGACAAAACTTTGTGGATGGTCTCAGCCTGCAGACCCTGAAGGACAGTGTCTTGCCCCTTGGAGACCTGGAGGGAAAGCACCCCAGGCATAGGAGAGCATACACAGAGAGAACAGAGCCAACATGTTCAGCAAACAGGAAGGAGGCCAGTGTGGCGAGCAGAAGCGATTGATGCAGGAAGCCACCAAGGGCTCTTGCAATGCGGATCGAACAGATGGGGGTGCTGTAAACAGCAGACCATCAGCAGGGGCAGGTGGAGGTGCCAGCACTGGCCATGGTGGGTGCCATGGAGGCGGGACCAGGAGGATATATGCAGGGGCTGGCGCTGAGACATGGTGGATACAGAGGAGGATGGAATCCAGAATGGGAGGGCACTGCTGTTCCGCAGGTTGTGCCAGAGCTATGCACTCACCTCGAGAGGCTGGGCTATAGGCCAGCAGCCTCAGCTTGCGACTGGGCCATCCTGCTCTCAAGCAAGGATCCATAGCACTCACTAAGTGCTCATGGAGACTGGGGTCCCTGGGAAGTATGCAATATCGGAGTCTCTGAGTACGCAGAGCAGAAACCGATGGGACTGAAGGGAGACACAGTCACTTCAGTGTGACAGTTGACATCAGCCCCCCGCTGTCCATAATTGACAGCAGATAGTAAGGAAGCAGAGGACTTGAGCTACACAGAAACCAGCCTCACAGGCAGCCACTGCCACCAGCAGCCATAGCAGGATGCACATTCCTCTCAGGCACACATCTCCAAACAAGGTGGGTTCTCCAGCCACAGTAAATAAAGTTAGACGTCATGAACCAGGAAATTCACACATCACCAGCCCGCCACAGGCCGTGATGATGGTGGAAATATCCTTGCAGAAGCTGAGGAATGGCCACAAGTTGGGGACTAACAGTACTGGGGCCCTGTCCTTGTAGATGTGGCTGTGTGTGACTCCACCATGGGGCAAAACACAGCTTTTGGCTGCCTTGTCAGGGTGGAGTCCCTTCAGTGAACAGACTCCAGGCTAGCCTTTGCTGTGTGGGTGAACCTGGCACAGATCATGGGTCATAGAGCCATGCGGGGATATAAGGAGCAATTAGGACTTTGTGACCCAGGGAGCTGTTCCTGTCTAAAGGAGACAGCCATCACAGGGTGAGGGGGCGGTCACCTGCAGAGGTCTGTGAGAGGATGGCCCTCCCAGGTCCCAGTCATTTAGGAAGGGGACAGTCCCAGAACCATGGAGGCCTTTGGTACATTTGGGATGCTCTTGGACTCATGAGAGGGAAGGAGCCTGGAGCCACAGGAGCAGACATGGGGTGAGGGTGTGCCAGGCCCACCATTAGGGACTGGTGGGAAGATAGGTGAGGCTGGGACTGAGGGAGGAGTCTGAGATTAGCTGGCCCGGCAGGGACCCACATGGAGCACATGAGAGAGGCTAAAGCTAGCTGCAGGGTCAGGATGAGGAAGACGTGTCCTGAGTCATTTCCCAGAGCTACAGGGGCTGGGTGGGATGACCAGGTCTCCAGAACGCCAAGGGAACTTCCGGGGTTCCAGTTGCTTCCTCTCACCTTTGCCAATATGTTTCTGAGTAGTTTCTGGAGCCCATACCCTGTGATGTCACCTGGGCAAAGAGATGACCATAAGAGAGAGGTCTGATGACAAGCCAGTGACACAGGTGCTCCTTAGTGGATTCAACCCCAGGCTGTGGCCTCAAAGCACTGCAGGAATGTATCTCTCACTAGGTGTGGTGGTGCATGTCTGTCATCTCAGCACTCCAGAAGGCTGAGACAGGAAGCTCACAAGTTCAACCAATTTACAAAGACCCTACCTCAAAATTTTAAAATTGAAAAAGTCCTGAGGATATAGATTGGCAAAGGCCCTGCGTTCCATCCCTTGTGCTGCAAAATAAATAGTCTCTCAGCCCCCATCCTAAGTCCTGGGCTCGAGGCCCTTTTTGTTATTGTTATTGTTGTTCTTGGTTTTTTGAGATAGGGTCTTGCTATATAGCTCAGGCTGGCTTCAAACTCATGGTGATCCACTTGCCTCAGTCTCCCAAGTGGTGGGATTGAAGGTGTGTGCCACTATGCCCAGGATGGGACCCTCCAGGTCCTTCACCTGCCTGCACTGAGGACTCACTTCCAGACCCTGGCTTCATGGCTTTGTTGTGCCCCAAGCTTGGAAGCCCACTCCACACAGCCAGGGATCTGATGTCATGGAAGGTGCTGGCTTGGAGCATGGCCGAGCCAGCTGTGAGCCGTGAGCATTTGTAATCACCGGGAGCTGAGCATTGCTGCTCTGCATGCCAAGCCTTAGGCCTAAGCAGCCCTAGGCTACTTTATCTCTCTGAGCGCCCCACCACCCATTTCTGCCAGGGAGACAGCCATATCCCCATATTCCAAGTAGGGAAGCAAAGCTCAGGCAAGGCAAGAGTCCCACGTAGGAAGGGATGAAGTTCACATGCCTGGAGAGCAGGCAGTGGACAGGATTGGGCAGCCTGCGCTCCTCTCTTGAGCCCCAGCCTCTGCTCTGTGCCCCCTTGAAGCCAGCCCACTGGACACCAGGGCTTCATTTCCTTTAGACTCTTCATTTCCACAGTGATCCCAGCCTCCAGCAAGCCTGCGTGGTGTTAAGAAAACTTGGTGTCTCCCCAGCACTTGAGCAGCAGTGGCCGCTGGGCCTCCCATTGCCCAGATGCAAATGTGGGGATGGTGGTACATATCCCGTCACACAGCCGTGGTCCCCTAGGCCATTCCTGAGCGCTCTTGGAACTCAGAGCTCAAACAGGAAGCCCAGGTTTGCTTTGCCAGTGTAAACCTGGCTTTTAGCTCCCACTAGGGAGGAGAAAGTCCAGGCTAGGATTCTTTCCAGCTGTCTTTGTTAGCTGCGGACTCTCAGTGAGCCTCGTCCCACTCTGACTTCTCACAGCTGCACGCTCCTGCCCACAGCCTGCTTGTGTACGGCCAGTGAGCTAGACAGTGTTTACATTTTTAGAGAATGATAAAAACAAAAGCAAAGACTATGGCAGAAGCCAAATGTGGCCAGCCACGCCAGAACACAGTCTGGCCCTTTATGGGAAAAACATGCCAGCAGCCCCTGCTCAGGAACATCTTTCCTGACTGCCATCATCTTCAGTTTTATTTATTGCAGTTGCAACTTTCACACGCTCATTTAATCCCCAGCAGCTCAGCGAGGCAAGAGGTCTTCATGTGGTTGAGCTTGGCCTCGACGAATTGCTCCGAAGTGAGGAAGTCGGCTCTTGTGCTCGCCGTCAGTGAGGAATGCGAGGAGGAGTGGTGTGCGTCCCTCCGCAGAGCTGGCTGTAGAAGGGGCCCACACGGGGGACTGAGGGAGGGGGCACCCTGCTTCTAAACTTGATTGCTAGTTGTTCATGTGCTCAGACTGCAGACTGGAAAAGCAGTGATTCTGGGCCCCCTTCTCTGCACTTGTGATTGTTCTGTGGTCTGTAGGATTGTTGTGCAGAATGTGAAGCTAGTGTTCTGACCACTTTGCAGCAGACTTTGGCTCCGAACATCAGAGTTCTCATTTGCTCTGGAAAGCATAGCCCGACTTGAAACAGGAGTCTGCCCTGCTGGGGATTGTGGGGATACTGCTCTGGCTCTGATGTGGTGTCAGGCGACCGCTTTGAACAGTCATGCTGGAGAGGGTTGCTGTGGGCAGGGTAGAGCGTGGCTAGGTGGAGTTCCACCACCTTTGTGTACCGTTTGTATATTGGGGTGGCACGCCACCAGCCATGACCCTGGACAAGCGGGCAACCTGACCAAGAGGACGACAGGAGGGAGGGTCCTGGAGTGCACAGCTGGGCTCCTCGAGGTGATAGCCAAGCTGTGGGTACAGCACTGCTGTGGTGAAGTGGATGGAGCGTCCACCTCAGCCTTGAGTCTTGGGCTCTACCTGCTCCAGAGCCAGGACCGTGGGCTCTGGGCACCCAGGCTGCCCCTCACTACCTGCTTGCTTTCATTTCAGAGGTCAGCGGGAGGCTCCAGTCCTGAAGCAGGAGAAGGTAAGGAAGTCTGTGAAATACCTGGCCATCTTGAAGGGAAGACTGCCAGGAGCCTGACATTTCTTCTCTTCCTCTCACTCTGCTGTAGATTCCGACCGAGAAGATGGAAATTACTGCCCTCCTGTCAAGCGAGAAAGAACATCCTCTTTAACACAGCTCCCGCCTTCACAGTCAGGTAAGTACGCATGTGCCCTTGAGCTTACTGTGCACCTGCCTACTGGCTCCCTTCCAGGTCCAGTTACAATCAGGAATGAGGGTAGAGCTGCCCGCCCCAGATGTAGCACCCAGGGTAAAATGTGGTGTGCTGAGAAAGACTGAAGAAGGACTCCCAAATAAAGGAAAAAGTGGAGAGTGTTGCAGGGGACTGGGGCTGTGAATTCCAGCTCTCCCCAAGGCTGCTAGCTATTGCTGGTATCTGAAGGCGGAGAGGGTAGAATGTCCCCCAACTCTACAGCTGCTTGCCCAGTATCTAGGCTCTAGGGGAGCAGTTGAGACCTGGGTGTGTTGCCATGAGCTCCTGTCCTCCTTCCCATCATGCAAGGAGCTTTGTGAGGCCTGGTGGAGTTAGGGGGACCCGAGGGTGACAGGCACAGTCATGGAGGACAGTGGGCCAGCCTGAGGCTCTGACTAGCTGTTACTGGAGAGGCAGCTTCCCACGGCAGAGGGAGAAGTCAGGGCCACTTAGTGGGAAGCTCAGAGAGCTGGCCCTCTGCCTGCGTCTGTGGGGCAGCCCTGCAGGTTCAAGGGTCACTACAGCTACTGGGCCATCCCCCATTCCCTACTGTGACTTGGTCCACACTGGCACTGTCTCATGGTCCCTGTCTCAGCTGTGTGCAGCTCCAGCTTGGAGGCGCACGTGTCCTGCCGTGCCCTGATGGGAAGTCCATTCCTGGGAAGTTACTATAAACCTTTTATAGTTGTGAACTCTGAGGCTGTCATAAGGGGAAAACCTTGTGAAAGTAGTTAATGCTCACAAAGGGATGCACGCGTTACAGGACTGTACTGGGTACGAAGTCATCCTTTTCCGATCGTCCCTCTGGCACACTGGATTTCATGCCTGTAGCTCTTTGTGTTGGTTTGGGGCCTCCCACGCCCCTGTCCGCAGCCACATGAGGTCCTGAGTGGACAGCTGCCGTGGTTTGCAGTCCAGGCAGCAGTGACGTCCTCTTTTTGAAGGATCTGTGCATACTGGGGTAGGCAACGCCCTCTATCCCTGTGGAAGGAGGGGGTTTGCGCCCCCTGACGATTGCTTTTGCCCCTTCCTCCTCCATGCCTCAAGCTATGTCCACGGAGGCGGGGAACTCCCCTCCGTTGTGTCCACACCTACGAAATACTCAGCTCTCAGCCGATGGAGTTGGGGACAGAAGTGGCACTTGTATCTGGAAAGCACTGTTTTCACACTGCCCTCTGATCCCACCTCAGTGCCTCTGTCCTCCCAGTGCTCAGAGTTGGCTCCTTGGCGAGCTCTGGGTTGTTGGAAGCCCAGGCCAGCCTGTATACTGGGAGGTCTTCGTCAGATAGGTGCAGGCACTAGGCTGGCAAGAAGGCCTCTGACAAGACGCAGGGACCTCTGTGTGTTCTCCTTCCCTACTGGCTGGCATTTGTAGGCCCAGGGTGCCAAGGCAAGGCGGGGCATGAGCCACGATGGGCAGCTAGCCATCAGACTGATGGAGGCTGCCAGCCCAGAGACCCTCGCTCTCAGCATAAAGACATTTTTGTCATGAGAGTCTAGTGCTTTCTCCACATGCTGTGCCCCCCTGTGGCAGGGCTCAGGAACTGCTGGGAGACATGTCCCATGCACGGCCACCGCACCTACTCTGGCTTTTTTCCTCTTGTCCCTTCCCTGCCACACCTCCTTGCCCACACATCAAAGAGCAATGCCATCAGCCCCTCAGACGGAAGGCAGCCTGGCATCCATCTCCCTGTCCCCAGGCCCTGCAGGGCACTTCCCTGGTATGCTGCAGTGGATGCTGCCCCATAAGATCTTCAGTAGGAATGGATGATGAAGTCAGGACTTACTGTCAGTTACCAAGTGTGTTGGCCTTGCCCCCAGCCTTCAGCTTTAGATTTGTAGTCCAGCGTGAGCGGCTTCACAAAGCCCTGGATGTGTCTGTCTCTCCACGCAAGGCCTGATTGTAGGGAGTTTGACATCCTTGTTAAAAAAATTTTTTTGAGGCTGGGCGTGGTGACAGACACCTGTTTTCAGCATTCGAGAGGCTGGGGCAGGAGGATTGCTATGAGTTGGAGGGCAGCCTGGGCTACATAAGTGAGTTCAAGGCCAGCCTGCACTATATAGGGAGACCCTGTCTCAAAATAAACAAAATTTTTTTAAAGGTGTTCTATTCATTTTTCAAATTTCATACACAAGTAATATGTTCATATGGTTTAAAAGGAAAAAAAATCAGAAACATAAATGTAGAAGAATCCCCTGCCTCTTCCCACTCATTCTCCCATTCTAAAGGTAACTACTGGGTAGTGTGTATGATGTTTCCAGGCCCCTTTGCAGTGTGTTCAGTTTTCACATCAGTATCGCCTATATCTGTTCAGACAAACATACCGAACAGAATTTTGAAACGTTGAGGAAAACGACTTGATCCATTCTGAGTTCAGAGCCTGCCTTTTTTGGTTTATCATTACAGAACCAACTCTTAAGATTTCCGGACAGTTTCTCTCACATGGCTGAAATTCCCCATAAAAGATTTAACGAGGGAGTTTAACAGCCTGCATTCTGTAACCCAGCCTGCTTTATATAAATTCACTGCTGACTTCAAAAGCGCTGTGAGATACGTCGTCGGCTGGCATGATGGCGATGGCAGGGGAAGATGCAGGGCGTGTTTTGTAACTTTGAGGGTTGATTTGATGGCACAGTTTCAGACAGTGGAATTGATTTTGGGCTTGAGCAGCAAACTGTGTGGAGCTGACTCCTGACCTCATCCCAGAGAAGGGCTGGGTTCTACAGAGTTCCCAGGGGTAGCGTGTCAGCTTGGCAGGCGGGGTCCTGAGCCTGGGGCAGTGTCAGATCTGCTGCAGGTTATCAGTCACAGAAGCCTGGGGGCTCAGTCCCTTGGGCAGTTGGGCTGTGGTACGCATCAGTCTCGCATCAGTCTCGTGCTAACCTCGAGCAAATCGCAGCCCCCTCCACGCCCTCACTTGTCTGTGTTCTCCAGCGTTAGAAGGGCAGCTGTTCCAGGGCCCGGACACAGCCTTGGTTGAAAGTCCCCAGTCCCCTAATCAACCAGTGGGTGCACGGAGATGTGTCAGACCACACACAAAGTGAACTTCACGTCCTTCCCTGCCTGCCTGCCTACCTCTCCTCTGCTTTAGCTTGAATTCTGGAAAGTTTTAATGCTTACAAAAGGCTCAGAGTGCTTCTGGGTCCCTCCTACTTGGAGACTACCTTCCTTTTCCCAGAGCGGTCCACCTCTCTTTACAGCAAAGGTGTCTCACCTTCCACGGAGACGGTTCCTCTGCCTTTCTGCCACCTGTGACTGGAAAGGCTGTGGCACGGTGTCCGGCAGGTGGACGTCCTTCAGGTTGTCTATCCAGCATTCCCAGGGGATCAGACCCAGGGAGTGTGTCTTGGGTGGGAACCACAGAGGTGACACATGTCTGTGGTGTGTCCTCCATGTTTGCTGGTCCTCCTGACAGGGTTAATGACAGTCACGGATTAGTGTGGTGCAGTCGCCTTGTGCATAATTCAGCAGTTACACCAGTGACAGGAAATTGCTCCCCGCTCTCTGTGGTGTTCAGTACCCAGAAGAGATACTGGGTCACTCCAGGAAATCTTGTTTCTTCCTTGCTCTGCGTCCAGCGCTGTCCTCTCGGAAGGACTCGTGGCAACCCCACCTGCCTTGAAGAATGGCGCCGTGCCGGAAGGATGAGGCCCCTCTCCCGCCCATTAACTTGTGCCTTGTGGGCTCCCACTGTAGTTGCTGGGCTGTGTCTGGTAGGGTTTTTATTTCAATGCTAAGGTGGTCCCAGGTCTGGCCAAGCAGGAGCCCTGTCTCTGTGTCCCGGGGGCAGGTCCCCGTCATTCTTCTAAGCATTTTCTGCACTTTCTCCTGGCAAGAGGTCCCAAATTTTTTCCCTGTCGTAGCCCTGGAATCTTGCAGTCCCTCAGATGGGCCCTGGTGCTTTGTCACGGCAAGTGCTCCCTGGAACCGAAGGTGGGTGCTCAATGCCTTGGCTGTGTCCCTGCTCCTGGCATCTCTGCGGCACAGCTGGGAACACACACATTACCTGTGTGAGCAGCCCCTCTGCCTGCCTGTCTGTGCATATAGATTCCCCAGGCCACATGTCCAGTACTGACAAGTTGGTTTTATCCCCGGTCCTTGGCACGTTCACTCCCGCTTCCCTCATCCGAGCGCCTTCCACCCCGTCACCCAGGCTGCAACTCGAGCCAGGCTACCTGCTCTTGGCTGCTTTTCAGCATCCGGTTTGGGGCAGGTCAGTTACAGGGTATGCTCCTGATTGAATCCGGAACTCTCTTCTTCACACTTGCTGCCTGGTGGGCATGGGCTTCCCTGGGGGGCCCATGGTTACCATGCCTGTATCCCAGGTGCTAAGGTGTAGCAGGTATGTAGGTCTGGCCCAAAGCAGGGACTGTGGGGCACCCTGCCTATGCTGCACAGAAGGCAGTTCTGCAAAGAATGAGACCAGACCACAGGTAGGGGCCAGCAGCTGTCTAGGTCCCTGTCTCAGTACCCAGCTGCCATCAGAAGTGCCACGCACCTTGTCTGTCTGTTCGCTGGAGCACTGGCTTAGTGTGGGCCTGTGCATCCACAGAGTGGGCCAGGCCAAGGCTTGGCCTTAGCATTGGCTCTGCGCGGAGCGGCTGCCAAAGGGTGTTCTGTAGCCAAGATGTGCGTGTTCTACATCCAGCTCTCAGGGCTTCTGAAAAATTATCTAAATTATAAGTTTGACCTCGGCTTTTAAAAGTGTATCTCAGGTGCCAGCCACCTTCTGTATGACCCTGAGCTTTGGAAGGAAACAAAGCTCCACATTTGCCTCCTGCAGAGAACCGCCTGGCAGTGCCTCTTCGCTGTGTGCTGTGTGTTCTCTGTGGCAGTTTGTGTGACCACTGTGTCCCACCAGAGACATTTTAGTGTGCAGTCAAGTGACAGTATAGTCATGGAGTTGTGTAATCATTACCATTACTTTTAGAACTTTTCTGTCGTGCCAAAAAGAAGCCCTGTCCCAGACCTGGGCATCCACGAGCCCACTTCCTGTCTCTGTGGATTTGCCTGTTCTGGATGCTTCCTATCCATGGATCATGTACCCTGTAGCTTTTTGGCACATCTTTCCATTTATTCGGGTGGTTTTTTTCCAGCAGTGTTTCGTATTACAGTTCTCTTTTGTTGAATTTTTCCCCAAGTATCTTACTCCTCTTGGGGCTGCTGTAAGTGGAACTGTTTTATTTCCCTTGAGAGTGCTCACCACTAGCATATAGAAAGATGGTTGGCTTCTGTATTACGGTCTCGGGCCCTGTGCCCTGACAAGGGTTGACCTTTAGCATAAAGGGGGGGTTACCTGGGGTGGCCTGAACTGTGCTTTCCTAAGGCGGGACTCGGCTTTTATGATGCTCCTTCCTGTCGTGATTGGATTAGACCAGCACCCACCATGGACAGAGTCCTAAGACAGATTCAGTGTTTGGGGACAGGCTCCAGAGGCAGTCCATCCTCTTCCTCCATGCCCACACTAGCAGGTGGCCGATAGTGCTGTCCCTGAGGAAGGAGACCTTCCAAGCTATGTGGGCACATTTGGAAAGAGCAAGCTGCCCTGCCCTTGTCTTCTTGGAATGGCAGGCAGACCCTGGACCTTTGTGCACAGCTCCCTGCCACTCTGGGGCCTCTGCACAGCTGGTTTAATGTGAAAGTGTTTCTCCTGGCTCTTCAGGCTCAGGCTCCTGCCCTGGCACCCTCTTTGCTCAGCTGCATCCCCGTCACAGGCCTGCTTTTTATACAATATTTTGTCTGTGCTTGCAGAGGAAAAGAGCAGCGGGTTCCGGTTGAAACCACCAACACTGATCCATGGCCAGGCACCCAGCGCAGGTAGGCGGCCCCCTCTGAAGGCTTTCCTGCACCTCTGCAGGCTGCTGACCGGCGAGCCCAGAAAACCACTTGTGGAGAGCCTGTTTGAGCAGGGAGCGAGGGCCTCTCACAGCAGCAGAGGAGCGGCCCTGTTGTGGCAGTGACAGCAGAGCTGGTTCCCCTGTCTTTCCAGGGGCTGCTGCCCAGGAGTTGGGGGCTGGCAGGGAGGCCACAAGAGTGGACACCCCTCACTTGGGCCTTGCCCCAGCTACTTTTGGCAGAGGGCCTTTCTGCGTGTACATTTTAAGAAGTCAGAAATCTCTGGGAGTCTTCATTCCCTTCTTACCCTGGCATTTTACCTGACATGTGAGCCCAGCCCCACGAGAACAGCCGCTGCTCCGTGAGCATCCTAACACTAGGTGGAGATCACACAGAATAACAGGACCTGGGATCTGTGCATCCAGCTGTAAGGAAACGATCCCAGGGTTTTTTAGAAAACCCTCCCCGCTCAGTATAGCCCTTGGGGACAGGAACAGGTCTCTGGGTTGGTTTCTTGGAGGCACCTGGGCGGGCTGGGTGCTGGGCTCCCACAGGGGTCTGGGCCCAGGACCACCAACTTCCATCTCAGGTCTGCCAAGCCAGAAGCCGAAGGAGCAGCAGCGCAGCGTACTCCGCCCCGCAGTCCTACAGGCCCCACAGCCCAAGGTCCTGGCGCAGACCGGTAAGAGATGTGGTGGAGCAGGGAGACTCACAGGACAGCAGGTGGCTCAGAGCACCGTGGATGGTAGCAGGCCTCTGCCAGCCACCCAAACGCCTTCTCCAGCGGTGTGACCCCTGGCGGAACGTGCTCTGTTCACCGCTGTCTTAAAAGCTGGCTGCCTCCTGTGAACATGTAGACTTGCCCCTGTGGGTTTTCAGGCAGAACTCAGTCTGGCTGCTGTGCTGGACATCTGACAGACGTAAGGGGCTTTTCCTCTCTCACTTTTCTTTTTTTTGGTGGTACTCAGGTTGAACCCGAGTCTTCACACTAAGCTACATCTCCAGGCCTTTGCTGTTTACTTTGGGGCAGGGTCTCACTAAGATGTCCAGATTGGGCTTGAATTTGCAGTCTTCCTGCCTCAGCCTCCCTCGTGGTGGGATTACAGGCTCATGTGCATCACCACGCCCTGCTTGAGGTTCATTTTGAGAGCGATGCATTTTCATCTTCCTTGCCAGCCCTAAGACCCAACTCCTAAATGGTGTTCCCGTCGTGTCCACAGGCGGTGGTGGACACACAATTAATCCTTACTTTTCTTAATACTAATGAGATTTTTTCCCTCTTGGTCTTTCCCTGTAACTCACAGCAACTCAACCGTCCATACAGGGGAGCTGGTTAATATTTTTAATTACTTGGAAAATTATTTTAATCTAGTGCTAAACAGCTAAAGTCAGAGTTTACAATGTGTCTTTTTTTTGCAGTCCTAGGAAAATGTGCACCATGGAGCTTTAGCCTCAGCCCGTTTTCCACTACAGTGAAGGGGAAAACCCCCATACTGTACTTCATTACTAAAGTTGGTTACCAGAGCTCATGACGAGGTATTCCCCACCTGCAATTTCAGCCACTTGGAACGCTGAGGCAGGAGGATCACAAGGTCTAGACCAGATTAGACAATTTAGTGAGACCTTGTCTAAAACGTTTAATAAATTTAAAAAGCGACAGAGGTACAGTGCAGTGCTAAAGCACTTGCCTAGCATGCATGAGACCTTGGGTTCAGTCTCCAGTAAAAAAGGGCTGTTCTTCAGTATTTTTCATTTTAATTTTTATTTTATTGTGTGTATATGTTTGCTAGTTAGCACTAATGCTTCTAAACACACTGAAAAGTTGCACAGTTCTCTTTTGGAATAAATGAGGCATTTGTGTCTTATCTAAGAGCATGTGACTTTTAGCAGCAATGCTAGGTATCCTTCTAAGGGCGCCTCATACCCTGGGCCATGAGAGGGGTTGGGCCTGGCTGGACACTCTCCTCCTTCCTCCCACAGTCCCCAGCAGTGGCACCAATGGCGTCAGTATCCCAACAGACTGCACAGGGACCACGACATCATCGTCACCAGAAAACCCTGCGCGGCAAAGTCCCTCTGAGGCTGCCGATGAGGTGCTCACACTTGAGGTCAGTGGGTCCTGGAGCCGGAGCTGGAGGGTGGCACTTGGGGTCTCGTGAGTCACGAGCCTTCCCTGTGCTGAGCAGCTGCCCCAGGACCTGTTTGAGAGCTTTCTGGATTTGCTTGGTGGTTTCAATGATTGATCATATCTGGTGGTCGTAGCGTCTTTTATCTAGGCTGGGTCCACAAAGAGCATGGTTTTTTGGTACCGGGAATCGAACTCAGGACCTTGCGCTTGCCAGGCAGGCGCTTATGCTGCTGAGCTATATCCCCGGCCCCAAAAGAGCATTGTTCAGCGCACTGTGTTGAGGCTGAAGTGCAGATGGCAACACGGTACCAGCTATGGTCAGGGCTCTGGCTGTGTGTCATTGCGGCTGGAGATGTGGGCAGGAGAGCTCTCACGGCAGGGCAGGAACCCAGAGTGTGGGGAGGGGACAGTCTTGATCTTTCTAACAACTTGTCTCCAAGACATCCCCATCCCGGGAGAGCCGTCACTCCTTCCTGGGTCCTGCCCTCGGTGACCTGACCGCTTCCATCAGGTGCCCTCCCCGCAACAAGGTCCCAGCTGCGCTCACATCTCGTACTGGGTCAGGCCTTCCTTCTCCTGGAGAAAAACCGCATCTAGGTCACCAGCTTTCCGGGGTGTTGGTCAGAAAGGACAGTGCCACAGGAAGCCCTGCCAAGCCTGTCTGCCTGCACAGGCCTACTCTTACTTCTGGCTACCTTGAGCTCTGAGTCCCGGGAGTGGCCATCATAGGGGGTGCCTTTCAGCATTTTGAATGAAGAATCACCCACCTGCCACACTGAAGTGACCCCTCAGCACCCGCATGTGCCTGACCTCATTGGCACATTTACCTGGGGAGTCAGGTCAGGAATGGCTTCTATAAGAAGGAAAGGTCCCCCAGGGTTCTGGGGTTATCTGGGCCAAGGGAAGTATGTTTCACTGTAGCCTAGAGCAAAGGACGTTTGAAGAAGAGCCAGCACTCAAGGTTGGCCAAGGGCTTGGAGGGCAGAGTTACGGCAGCACACAGCCATAGTGCTGGGGTGATATCCTTGTGCAAAGCCCCGGGGACTGTGTGTTTATTTCCCACACTGTTTCTGAGGTCAGGACACCACCCTTGGGGATGTTCAGGCTCCAGCAGGAGAATGGTGGTCTACAGTTACATTTTAAACATCCTGAGCACTGCGCATGCCAGCCCTGCAAGCCTCTCTGCTCAGGTAGAAATATGGAGGTGTAGTTACCTCCACTACTCACTGCTTCTCAGGTGCTCAGAGCTGAGGACGGAGGGCAGAGAGGCGTGGCACATGTGAGCTTCAGGGAAACCAGCTGGTTCTGTCCTGGGGGGGGGGTGGCCGTGATGGCCATGCAGGCCACCCGGCTCTGGTATCTGCCCACATCACTCCTCTGTGAGTTCCAGCCCTCCCTGGCATGCGGCAGGCCTGCACCCTCACGCTGTGGACCTGAGAGGTTGTGCCTGTCCATCTTGCTGCCATCAATCAGGCTGGGTGTCCCTGGTGACAGAAGTTCCTCCTCCTGTGGGGTCTCCTGGCTCCAAAGCCAGCACTCCATGTGGGTGTAGTCACACCCCAGGGGCCAAGACTGGACTTTTGCATCCTCTGCCACCCCAGGAATGTGACAACACAGCACATGGGAGAGCCATGAGCTAAGTGACCACAGAATCACTCCCAACAAGAAAAAGAGCCCAGGATGGGGAGCTGCCTGAGTCCTTCACACCAGGGTTAGACACCCAGGACCCCAGCAGCAAAGGTGAACAAGGGGCTCCCTGGCCACCCCAGACTGAGTAGGGGCCTGGAAATTGCAAATTAGTGTAATCAGAGCCTTTGGAAGGCCCCCCAGCAGATCTCTCTGCTGTCTGCCTGCCCCGCCTCTTGTGACCTTGCAGGCTCTGCCTCCCTTCCCCATGGCCCTGGTCAGGGAGGATAGGGAGAAAAGCTGGGGGTGGGAAGTCCACAGGCAGGCCAGCGGGGATCCACGGCCAACCAAGGTCTCAGGGTGTATTTAATTTTAGAAGGCCTCATTTGCACGGCACAAGCCTCAGCATAAAGTCCACCGTGGCAGGAATTTATGGGAGGTGCAGTAGAGAAACAGTCACACACTTGGCAGTGACCAGAAGGTGAATTAGTGTTGCGATGGCAAATCCTGGGCCAGGGGTGTATGCCACCTTCCTTGCCAGTGAGGAGTCGGAGGCTCCAGGCACCTCAAGCCAGCCATAGCCTTTGTCCTCCCCAGAGGTCGCAGGAAACCACTGTGCAAATCTCTGGAGCAGCAGCCCCAGAGCTTTTCTGTCGCACAGCGGCTTTTATTGCATAATGTTCCTGAGAGCTTTCTATTCTGTCTCAAAGTAAGCGAATGGGTCAGTTCTTAAAATCTTTAGTTACAAAAGTCATACCTGTAAGTTGAAGGTTCTTGAACAGTGTGGAAATCTGTGAAGTGAAGCGTGCAGGCCACCCTCCATTGAAGAGGTCCCCAGGTAGCTTCTGTCAAGCATTTTTAGACAGATTACCCTGTGCTTCCCCCATGCTGGACAGATGCTCTGCCAGTGAGCCATAGCCACAGGCCCTGGATTTTGTTCGTTTGTGGGTGGTTTATTTGGTGGTATAGTTTTTTGAGACAGGGTCTTGCTATGTACTTCAGGCTGCCCTCAAACTCACAACAATTGTC
>NW_004955495.1:3539177-3581876 GCF_000276665.1 Chinchilla lanigera
TTTTTTTTTATAGTGTTTTGTTTGCTTTTTGAGACAGGGCCTTACTATATAGTCCTTGAACTCACTGTATAGCCCAGGGTGGCCTCAAATTAGTGCATAAATCCTCCTGGCTCAGTCTCCCAAGTGCCGAGACTATAGGTATGCTCCACTGCACTTAGCTTCCTGGGTTCATTTTTAACCAGAATGGAATCAGGCTTCTCAGTGCCATAACTTTTTTCTGTAATTGCTGTATTATGGATATCATTTCAGGTTGGAGTTACCTATTTCTCTTGGTAGCAGCTGCATCATTATTATATTTTTCTCCCGTGATCTCCCCTG
Organism: Chinchilla lanigera; assembly: GCF_000276665.1. NCBI lineage: Eukaryota > Metazoa > Chordata > Mammalia > Rodentia > Chinchillidae > Chinchilla > Chinchilla lanigera. The sequence goes on from NW_004955495.1 coordinate 3,539,496, forward strand.
ACCCCCAATACTGGACATTGACACTAAGTTATATCCCCAGAACTTAATTTTTATTTTGAGACAGGGGCTCTCTAAGTTCCCCAGACTAGGCTCAAACTTGAGACCCTCCTGCCACAGCCTCTAGGTGCTGGATTACAGGTGAGCACCTCCACACCTGGCCTGCATATCCCGTCTCCCACGGTGCCTGCACTCTGCACGGTGCTCAGGCTGCTGCAGCAGCAAATCCCTCCCCCGCTCTGCTCTGCAGGCGCCTCGGGCAGGGTGTCTGAGGACAAGGTCTTGGCAGCAGTTTGGGCCTGCTGGCTGTGATGTTCCCTTACTGCACTATGTCCACTTGGACAGAAAGGCCATTGCTCTTCAGGGGACTTTGAAAACCAGAAGCCAAACTGACTATACCCAGATGTGACTGAAGTCCACAGCCCTGACACTGTCCTGGCAAGCTCTGCTCGCTGCTGCACGGTGCAGCCTCTGCCGCCGGTGTTGCCTGTCTGGGCCGTTCCATCTCACCATCCACTTGCGGAGGTGGGGAGGAGGCTGGCAGCCCATGTCTGATACCGACCGGTCCAGGCCTGGAGACCCTGCTGCACACACGAGCCACCCTGCCCCACAGATGCAGTGCGGGAGGCCAGCAGCGCATACCCTGTGGCTCTGGGTTCTTCTTCCCAGCCCCAAGGAAAGTCTGTGTGTGGCCAGGCCGTTCCTGCCCGGGACCATGGGAAGGGGCCGTGTGGAGGAAGCGGCGTGGGTGGCTCGTCTTGTTGATCTGAGCTCACAGCTGCCGTTTTTGGTTACTGCGCTTGTGTTCTCTTCCACAGAAGAAGGAGCCACGGAGAAATGAGTATAGTGGTGTTTCGGAGGAGGAGAGTTGTGAGAGGACAGAGGAGGGTGCACGGCAGGCATTCGTGTTCGGGCAGAACTTGAGGGACAGAGTGAAGGTAGGTGCTGTCACACCGTGGCGGAGCCTCCTGGGACCAGTGGCACAGACACTGGGGACGTCATGCTTCCCAGCCTCTGGTCACCCTGCCCAGCACCAGGCTGCCCCCAGTGCTGCCCACTCAGCGTGGCACTTGTGTGATTTCCACGGCAGAGGGGAGCTGAGCATATGCGTCCAGCCATGCTGGAGACCAGTCAGAAGAGGAGAGCCCCTCGGGGCCCCACGTGCGGGAGCCGGGGAGGCCGGAGTGGGCAATGCTGCCTCCCGGCACAGGCTGTTCCAGCAGCTCGCCGGCCAAGAAGCTCTGCAGTATTCTGAGATGTGGTGTCTGTGGCCATATCTAAGACATGTGTGGCTGTCACAGCTGGAGAAGCTCCTGGCCTGGAGCAGGTGAAAGCCAGGGAGGCTGCTCAGCAGCCTGCAGGACCCAGGACACCCAGCCCCGGTGTGCGCAGTGGCCTGCGGAGCCTGAGATGAGCAGTCAGAACTGCCTTGCCACATAGGAGATGCTGGTAGAAACCGCTTTCACTGTGCTGGTCACTGGCCAGAGCACCAGTGCCCTGCGAGTCATGGAAGTAGGCGCTGGGCTTGCCGCGCTTCTCCCCAAAGGACTGAGTCCCTCAGGGGCTGCTCACTGCACACTCAGGACCCCAGGCCTGGCGCAGTCCATCCCTGGGGCTTGGGGTTCATGTCTTACAGAAGTCAGATGTGTGCAAGTGCGGGTTCTGGCATCTCACCATGGACGCAGCTGCTCCTGTGAGGAGGCCCTGCCTTGTTGGTAGCTCAGGGTGACAGTGCCCCCCCGCAGGGTTCCATGGCTGAGGCCACAGTGGAGCATTGTCATATGTGTGACACAGTCCTGAGGCCAGATGTGTGAGCCCCTCTGACATGCTCCTGAGAGGCCCCCCAGAGCGCAGCTGTTTGTAACAAGGTAGAAAAGGCTCTCTGGCGCCCACTGGCCGGGCTTGTGTGGGGAGTGTGGAAAGCACCGTGTGGCAGTGCAGGCTACGGCCCCTGCCCAGCGGCCGCAGTGTGGCGCCGTGTGGGCTGGGCCACGGTGACCAAGGCCCCGCCCTTCTGTTTCCAGCTAATGAATGAAATCACTGACGCTGCTGACATGGAGAACATGGGACACCCCAGCTCCGAAACGCCCACCGCCACCAACTACTTCCTCCAGTACATCAGCTCCAGGTGTGTGTTGGGGCCTGGGGCTGCCCTCATCCTTGACTCAGACTGGAACCCAGGTCCTTCCCACCCCACCTGGCCACCTTTGCCCTGGGATTCAGTGGACCTGAGGCAGGAGCCAAGTTTGAGGGGCTGTGAAGCCCAGCCTCGCGGGTCACGGGGACCTCTGTCCTGGGCCTTGGCCGTGGGCAGAGCCGATAGGCAGTGTGAGCTCCTTCACCTCCTGGAGCTGTGAGGGACCCATTGGTGCCCATGGCCTGGGCTTGGGTGCCTGGGCCCAGAAGGAAGGTATTCCTGCCTGGGACACAGATGCTCCTCAGCCTGACAGAGCTGGGCACCAGGAGGACCCAAGGGTCTCACTTCTGCTTGGACATGTGCGGCCCAGAGGCTCGGGCAGAGGGAGTCTGGCTGCCCGCTGCCGGTTCCCGTCTGCTGCCCACGGTGCTCGCGCCTGCAGGCCCCACGCTCACCGCACGTCTCCTCTTCAGTGCAGAGAATTCAACCAACAGTGCCGATGTCTCCAGCAACAAGTTCGTGTTTGGCCAGAACATGAGCGAGCGTGTGTTGGTGAGTGGTCCTGTTGACAGTGTGTCCTTGGTCAGGGTACATGTTGTGTGGCTGCCTCACTGCAGCCTGTAAATTCAGGACTTTCCTGTGTAGCAGAGAAAAAAATCCCTGCTCCGATTCCGCTTAAAGATGGGCTAGGCCCTTGGCTTTGCTGGCCCGGGAGGCCTCCTGGGTACCAGCCATCGCCACCTTCACTGAAGCTTCCTTGGTGACCGTGGCTCCTCCTATAAGGCCAGCTGGGGTGATGAGAGTTGTCAGGTCAGCAGGCTACAGCCCAATGGGGACAGGGCGTCCATGTTCCCTGCTGGCATAGCACTGCCACTTTTGTGGGGTGGCGGCATCAGGGCCAGCAGACAAGGCCAAGGAGCTGGGTGCACAGAGAGCCTGGCCTGCACGGAGGGCTCTGGCGGGTCTCCGGGCGGCTGTGCCTCCTCCTGCACTCGGCCCTCTCCACGCTATGGACCACACGCGCCACTGCCCAGCTCTGTGGCCAGGCGGTTCCTTTGCCCGTTCTGTAGTGATCCGTGGCCCCCTGAGAGGTGTTAGGAGACGAGAGCGCAGCCGGGGGTGGGGTGGGGAGGCTCTCGGGCTCGTGTGTGGCGCACAGGTGTGGCTCTGCCGGGATTTGTCCAGCGTGGCACTGAGCAGCAGCAGCATGAGGACTGCTCCGGCTCGCGGCTTCTATTCCGTGGGCCTTACGACCTGCACCACACAAACTCTCCTCCTCCGTGTGCCTTTGTTTTCCCGCAGAGCCCCCCCAAATTGAATGAGGTCAACTCAGATGCCAACAGGGAAAACACAGCTGCAGAGTCTGGATCCGAGTCCTCTTCCCAGGAGGCCACCCCAGAGAAAGGTATGTCATGGTCAGTGTACCTCGTGGGAGTCCCCGCAGTCAGCAGTGGTGACAGGTGGTGAAGGGACCCTGTATCCATCTGTGCCCTGCCCAGGAGGGGTGGCACTGACCCCTAAAGCAGTGGCCACCAGGGGACTTAGGAACACCCTGGGAGCAGCAGCTGTGTGAGCAGGCTGTGCGCTCCTCTGTGCCCCCAGGGGGCCCATGCTCCTCTGCCCCGCTGGTCCGAGTCCCGGGCTGTGCAGCTGAGTTGTCTTGGGCGTCTCCTCCAGATCTCACTGGTGTGCGCTCACCCCTCACCAAATCAATAGTCAGTCTCGTTTAGCCAATAACATTTCAGAGTCCCTGGCCGAGTCCGCAGCCGCCTACACCAAGGCTACAGCACGGAAGTGTCTGCTGGAGAAGGTAGAAGTCATCACTGGCGAGGAGGCAGAGAGCAACGTGCTGCAGGTGAGTGCTCTGCACGGCCCCTCCGCCCCCACAGCGCAGCCCGACCAGCAGTGCTGCGCACCTGGCGCCCCGCCTCTGCGGTGGCTGTGTGTTGCCGCCAGGGCTCACAGACCCCTCCTCCTGTCACCCAGAATGAACACCTGCGTCCCTTTGGCCCTAGTGTCTCACAGAGCTGCCGTGAGGGGAAAGAGCCAGCACACTCACCCCCCTCCTCCGGGGGCCCCTGCTCTCCCTCGCTCCACACAAACGCAGATGCCTGTGTGCCTGCCCTGAGCTACACAGAGCTGGGGTGTCTGTGAGCACTGCCTTTCTCCCAGTCGATGCTGGCTTTTTTGTTTTGATTTTCAGGGGAGTTTTTGTTTTGTTTTGTTTTGTTTTTTGAGACAGGGTCTTGCTATGTGGTTCAGGGTGGCCTTGAACTCACTATGTAGCCCAGGTTGGCCTCGAACTCACAGTGATCCTCCCGCCTCAGCCTCTGGAGTGCTAGGGTTACAGGTGTGCGCAGCCACACCCAGTATGTTTGGGGTTTTTTTTTGTTTTGTTTTTTGTTTTTTGTTTTTCAGTAGGGCCTCATTGCATAGCCCAGACTAGCTTTGAATTTGCAACCCTCCTGCCTCAGCCTCCCAAGTGCCAGACTTACAGGTGTGCACTGTCACACTCAGCTCCTGTGCTGGCTCTCTCTGTTCGTGTTGGGAGGCACTGACACAGGAGAAGTTGCACCTCTTTTCCCAGGGTCACACACAAGTCTCTTGGTGTTTTTTTGTTGCACATTTAACAGTTTGGTTAAAGGATGATGCACGTACTCTATGGTTCAGTCTCTAAAGTGACTAATTCTGGGGGTTTAATATATTTACGGAATCACACAACCTTCTCTACAATCTAATACAGAATATTTTGTTCCCTAAAAAGAAGCCCTGTCCCCATGAGCAGTCTCCTGTCCGTGGAGCCCACACTGTGTGTCTGACCGCTGAGCATGGTATCCTTAAGGTCCCTCCATGTTGTGGCGAATGTCACAGCCTTGCTCCTGTCCTGGCTGCGTGGTTTCCCAGCATGGGGACAGACCTCACTGTGTGTCCCTGCATCAGCTGACGTTTGGCCTACGGCAGCTTTGGTGCCGTTATGAAAAAGACACTGCTGTTTCTGATGTGCACGTGTTTGTGCGGACACATGGTGTACTTCCCCTGGGTCAGTCCCTGGATCACGTGGAAACCCTGTGTCCCACACCTCGAAACTGCGAATCTGTGTATGCACCGCACTGACCTTGTGACGTCCCCAGCAGCACAGGGCATTCCCCGTTCACATGCCCTTACCTGTCTCTCTGGTCGTAGCCATCGCCCATGGGTACAGGATGGCATCTCATTGGAGTTTGATCTGTTTCTGAATTGACGCTTTGTCGTGCCACTTTTTTTTCTGTTTTTTTTTTTTTTTTGAGGCAGGGTCTTGCTATGCAGTTCAGGCTGGCCTTGAGTTCATTTTGTAGCCTAGGCTAGTCTTGAACTCACAACGATCCTCCTGCCTCAGCCTCCAAAGAGCTGGGATTACAGGCATGCCCCACCACACCCGGATTGTAGTGCTGCTTTTTATACACTGGCCATGACAGGTGTCACGGTGGCACACACCTGTAATCCCAGCACTTGGGAAGCCGAGGCAGGAGGATTGCCGCAAGTTCAAGGCCAGCCTGAGCTACATATTGAGACTATATGTCAAACAAAAGCAAAACACACAAAATAATACACTGGCCAATCGGGCCAGGGATGTGGCTCAGCAGTGCAGTGCTGCCTGGCAGGTGCAAGGCCCTGAGTTTGATTCCATGTATCAGAAAAAATACACTGGCCCATGGCCTACCGGGGCCTCGGGCTGTACTTTGGCAGCCCTGGAGCTCAGGTGGGTAGATGGGAAGTGCGGGTGCGGTCCCAGCAATGGCTCACCTAAGGCCACTGCCTGTGTTCTAGATCCAGTGTAAGCTGTTTGTCTTTGACAAGACCTCACAATCATGGGTGGAGCGAGGCCGGGGACTGCTCAGACTCAACGACATGGCATCGACCGATGATGGGACATTACAGTCCCGACTGGGTGAGCTGCCCTGGGCTGGGCTGGGCTGAGGGGAGAGCAGAGAGTGCCGCGCCTGCAGCGCCGGCCCTCGGTGGGGAAGACCCTCGGCTTCACAGTTCTTGCCCTTGGAGGTGCCATGGAGGTAGCAGAGTCCAGGGAGAAAGGAAGGCGGGGCAGCGCTCTTCACTGTGGTCTCTGGTCTCTGCCGCCCTCCGCCCGAGCCTCCTGTCCCAGGTCTTTTGCTGAGGAAGCGGTGCTCAGCTCCTGCTACCTTGCAAGCATCTCCTGGCGCTTTGGTTTTTTCTTTAAAACATTGTCTCTGAAAACTTCTACACTAATACTCTGTTGGCAGTTACTGTATTTGACTTTTTCTCTGCTCGCGGACATTTAGGTTGTCCCTTATTTACTTATTTATTTACTTACTTGCTTATTTATACTACTGTGGATAACATGATTGGGGCCATCTTTATACATGAAACCTATTCCAGAAGCAGGCTTTTTTTTTTTTTTATGTTAAGAGCAGAGTTTATTGAGGGAAAGAAAGCTTCTGTGCAAGAGAGAGACAGAAGGGGTCCAGAAGCAGACTTGTTACAAACAGAAGTGCACCCACGCACTCGCAGAGAGCACAGGTGCTCGTGTGTGCACTCTAACCGTGCACACCATCTTTCGCTCGTGTCCTCTCATCAAAGTGCCTCTGGCCTTCCTGGAAACGTGGGTCTGAGACCCCGCAGGAGCCCATGTTCCCCTTAGAGGCCCTGCTTTTCCACACTTTGCCTCAGAACTGCGCCTGGGTCTCTGCAGAGGTGCGGACACACAAAGGGCCCCCGGCCATCCACTGCTCAGCTTAGCCCCGTGGATGTTGTGCATTTTTTTCTTCCTTCCCTTGGAAACATTCAAACCCCTGTGAGCCTTGTATAGTGACTGAGGTGCCTCAGCTGTCACCCATGTGTCCAGCCTACTGCAGTGGTGCCCTCCTCGCCCTCACTACGTGTCACTAGGCTCCCTGTCCCTTCGTTCCCCAGACTCTGAGGTGAGCATTGGGACCAGGGATGTGGGCATGGAGAGACCCAGCCGTTGGGTCGCTGGCAGGGTGACTACTTCTAACCCTGTCCAGGCCAGTTCTGGAAGGGACAGCTGGGCCAGCAGGGAGACAACTCGGTCACATCGATGGATGGACATAGGCAGGCATGTGGCCCCGGCAGGGCGAGTATCACACCCCAGAGGGGCAGGGTGTCCCCTGTGTCCCTCCACAGTGCACTGCCCTTGGGCAGCCCCACTGTGTCTTGGCAGGAGCTGTAAGCAGCAACCTTTCTGTCTCTTTGTACCAAGAGAGCCAGAGGGCAGGGGCCAGGCGTTGGCCTGCACCGGGGAAGTCCGTAGAGCACAGTCAGTATCTGTGCGTGTCCTGTGCAGAAAGAGCCGTGTCAGTGTGTGCAGCCCCTGCTGCCTCCAGCAGTCTGACCCTGTGCCTGACTCATCTCCCTTGGGTACTCTGTGCTGGCACCTGCCCTGTGGGCGGCTGGGTAGGGCTTCAGGGGCTCGAGGCGGGCAGCGCCTACCTGCTGCTGCGTGAGGCTGTCCGGACTGGGGGCAGGCAGGGCCAGCCCAGCTGAGCTGCTTTGCTGGTTGCAGTGATGCGGACCCAGGGGAGCCTGCGGCTCATCCTCAACACCAAGCTGTGGGCCCAGATGCAGATCGACAAGGCCAGTGAGAAGAGCATCCGCATCACAGCCATGGACACCGAGGACCAGGGCGTGAAGGTCTTTCTGATCTCGGTGAGCCCAGCACCCACGCATGTCGTAGCTCCAGCCCCAGACCCGAAGGGAGGCCACACTGTGTATGCCACCAGCCATATGGGGCTCCTTGGCATGTAGGGGGCTATGCTGTCCCGAGACTCAAGCTCAGGTGCACTCAGCTCGAAGGGCAGAAAGAGGCCAGGTGTGTGGTCTAGGCCGTGGAAGGGAGGCAGGCACGGTGTCCTCGGTGGCGCTGTGTCCCCACAAGATCCCTAGTAGGCTGGAGCATTGCAGGAGTAGGCCTCCAAGGAAAGCTTGGAGCCCCGACCTGCAGGCAAGTTCACTTCCCCTTCAGCTGGGACAGAACGGGACGGGATGGGAAGGAGCCCCTCACTGCTGATGCGCACCATAGTGCTCCTCTATGTCACCACCCTGAGAGTAGTCCCCTGGCCGTCCTGGGTCTCCTTCTCCTCCTTGCTTGCTGCTTCTCCCTAACACAGAGAAGCAGTTAGGTGTTGACTGTGGTTTGTGGTGCATTCAGGGCAAACAGCCGTGTGTGTGGTCACCTGTGTCCGAAGTCATGTGGAGGGGTGACTGCAGTCGTGTCATCCAACACAGACCTCTGCGTCCCACCTCAGGCCGGCCTTGCCTGGCCCAGTCCCCTGGGACCCTCCCCTCCTTCTGGGGATGCTGGCATCCCTTCCAAGGAGGTTAGCAGGCTGGCTGCGGTGGCAGGCAGTGTCCATGCTCCTGCACAAGCCCCTCATGGCCCTTGTTCCCCCAGGCCAGCTCCAAGGACACTGGCCAGCTGTACGCGGCCCTACACCACCGAATCCTGGCCTTGCGCAGCCGCGTGGAGCAGGAGCAAGAGGCCCAGGCCCCTGTGCCTGAGCCTGGAGCCCCATCCAACGAAGATGACAGTGACGATGACCTGCTGGCCCCCTCAGGAGCCCCCGGAGCAGGTGAGTGGCGGGTGCTACCCCGAGGGCCCCAGGGCAGCCTCCTGGCAGGCTGGTGACTGGAGTGACATCAACCCCTCCCCACAGGTGCAGGTGAGGAGGGGGACGGGCAGGTGCCCGGGAGTACATAGCGGGCGGAGGTGCCCCTGTGCAGAGGCTGCTGCTTTGGCGTCTGTGGCCGCCTACCCTCCCCAAAGGCAGCATCAGCTGGGGTGGAACTACAGCCTGGACCCCACGCCCGTTCCGAAGCAGACTCGGGAACTGCCTGGATGTGGTTTGGGACACAAGACCTCATCATATTGATGAGCAAAAAAGAACGCTCCTCCCCAACTCCCCCGAATTGAAATGGCACATTAAGACTTGTCACGGCTTCTCACTGGGACTGGAGACTTCGTTTCTTCACCTGCGTGTCGAGCCTCTGGGCCTCCCCACCGCGTGCCCTCCCTCCTGTGGGTCCCCACCACACCCCGGGACCCTCGCGAGTGTCAACGCTGGGCCCTGGATGCTCAGTTTACTACACTCTTTGTTCCTGTTTCCCATCTTCTGATTTGGGGTTTATATTTTACAGATCTTATTTTTTTTATGTCCAAAGGCTTTGGTTTTGGTTTCTTGGATTGTGATGCTCTGGTGTACTGGGCAGGGACAGCCCTGGCCCTCGGGCCTCGCGCGGGAGAGCATTCGCAGGAGAAAGTCACGGGACTTGGGAGGGTCCCCAGGGGCCCTGCCATCTCTCCCTGTCCAAGTCACGTGATCCGCCTGCTTCCTGCGTGCATTGGCCACCCCTGGGTGAGCCCTGACATCATCACCCCCAAACTGCTGTGGGCCTGGGGCTGCCGTGAGAGGCAGAAGGGCCTGCCCAGAGTGACGGGGCCCTGCCCGACAGCAGGACAACAGGCCTTCCCAGCACGCCACGCATAGGAGTGGGCACTGGCGTCTGGCCCAGGCCCAGCGGGGAGGCCACAGCGGAGTCCCTCCTGACCAGGCCTCCTTGGGACAGCAGAGGAAATGGCCCAGCCCCACTCTTGGGGGCAAAGAAGAGGCCCCGTGCCCCAGCTGTTCTCCCCACACCCAAGGCCTGGATGGCTCCAGCAGCAACACTGGCACCGGCCAGCGCCAGCACGCCTGGGCCTGGGAAGACACCAGACGCCACCCAGGAGATCCGGCCACACGTCTCTGCTTTAAGCCTTAGCCAACTAGTGACAAGTAAAACCAGACAATGCCCATGTGTTTTGGAACATTTATGTAAGATTGTCATATGAAATGTATTTGGGAACTACATTAAAACTTTTAACTAAAACCCTGGCCTCCTGCATGCCCCAGGGGCCTCAGGAAGGAAAGGCCGGCCAGGGCCACCTGTGCCTGCAGGGCAAGAGCCCCCAGCAGCCGGGGCAGCCACCCCACCCTCGTGAGCGCCACACCTGGCCAGGTGTCCCAGTGGACCTCAAGCTCAGCGTCTGTCCCGACCTGCCCACCCACCTGGCTTCCTGGGGACTGTGGTGGCTGGGAAGGGAGGGCAGCTCTGCTGTCCTCCTGTCCCACATCTGCCTGGCAGCCCAACGGGAGACCTGGTCCAGCCGGTTCTTCAGCCCTGCTGCCCAGCCCCCCTCCCCCTGAGTCCCCTTTGGGCTTTGCCCTGAGGCCACCTGGCCAGGTAAGGGGGTTGGGGGGGCTCCTGGGCTTGCTGCTCAGAGCCGCCAGGCACTGGTCACCATGGCCACAAACTCCTCGTCGGTGTCCACAGAGGCGCTGAGCCCGCTGTAGTAGTCTTGGAATTCCACAAGGGTGACCTGTGGGCACACAAGCTTGAGGGGAGGTGGGCGCCCAGCCGCCTCTGGAGGAAGGGCCACTGTGCAGCCACTCACCTGCCCATCCTTGTCATGGGCGTCAAAGTTGTCGAGGAAGCGGCGCAGCACCTCCTCCTCTGTCCACTCGCCACTGCGCACCTTGGGGTGGCTGCGGCCGCTGTACGCCCCGCGGAGGTCATCCACGGTCACCACACCGTCTCCACTGCGGTCCAGCTTGGCAAAGGCGGCTGCAACGATGGCCTCCCGGGCCTGGGACATGGGGGGCTGAGGACAGAAGCAGGGAAGTCACCTCAGCCAGCACCTCTTATCTCAGGGACAGGTTCCACCTCACTGACCCGGGTCCCTGGACACCCCAGTGGCAGCCGCACCCGCAGGGCCCGCAGAAACTCCTCCAGGTCCAGCGTCCCACTGCCATCGCGGTCCCACAGCCTGCACACGGCCTCCACCTCTGCTGGCTCCAGCACCAACCCTAGCTCAGCCAGGCCCCTCTGCAGCTCGGCTGAGTCCAGGGAGCTGCTCCCATCCTGGTCCAGCCTTCGGAAGAACCTGCGGGCAGGCACACAGTTGGACGGGGCTCGCGGGCACTGGAGCCCCGGAGGCTCGAGAAGGACCCCTCACCTGGCCAGGCTCTGGATGCCTGAGGGCCCCCGGGCCAGACACTGCGCCCGCAGCTTCTCCATGGTGGCCTCCACGGTGTCCATGCTGGGCCGGCTCTCTGGACAGCTGGAAGGCGAGTCGCACAGGGATGTCCTGCTTGGTCAGCCAGGCGCAGAGCCCGTGTGGCCGCAGGCCTGCAGCACCCCTCCTACTCACCTGGCCTGAGTCCGTTCGTGCGTCCTGTCACGCTGCCCCTGCTTAAGCTTTGCGTCTTGTTGCCAAGATGGTTGCTGGTTGCTAAGGGAGGTGGCTCTGGAGACTGGGAGGGGCCCAGTTTAACTCTCCCTATGCTGGGACCAGGCCGGACATGTGTACTCCTCCCACTCACAGCCCTGGGTGGAGCCAGGTTCAGGTGGCCTTGCAGCCTCAGAGAGGAGAGTGGTTCCAGCCCTGCAGGGACGGTGGCCTCCTGGAGACAGGCCTGTGTGGCTACTGTGTGACCCAGGGCAGGTGCCTTATCCTGTCTGTGCTTCTTGGGCGGCTCAGAAGAGCTCCAAGCATCTGGATCCTGTTGCCCCCAGGCCCGGCCCAGGCCCGGCCCAGGCCCGGCCCAGACCCACATCCAGTAGGAGGTTGTCGGATTCCATGAATGCCAAGCCTGGACCCAGGCAGGTTTGTTATTTTGTTTGTTTGTCTTTTTGAGACAGGATCTCAAAAAGACAGTTCAGGCTGACCTTGAGCTCACTTTGTAGTCCAGGCTGGTCTTCTTTTCTGTGTTTTTTTTTGGGGGGTAGGGGGTGCTGGTCTTGAACTTGCAATGATCCTCCTGCCTCAGCCTCCCGAGTGCTGGGATTACAGGCGTGCACCACCACGCCCGGCGTAAAAACAGCTCTAGGGTTTTTTTGTTTTGTTTTTTTAGTACCAGGAATCAAACTCAGAGCCTAGTGCTTACCAAGCAGGCACTGTGCCACTGAGCTATCTTCCCGGTGGCAGTTTCAAAAGACAGTGACACTCACTGGAACAAAAGCTGTTTCTGGCAGACTCAGGAACCAGTCTTGGAATTCCTGTCATGGAGGTTTTGCTGATTGCTTTTCAGCCCTCAGACATCACTTTGTCTCGGGCTCAGAGTGGAGAAACAGCCCCAGACCCCGATGTAGCGGAGAGAAACGAAGGCCAGCGTCACAGGAGGCCTTTGCGGAAAGGTGGGACATAGAGCATCTCCCAGGATGGAAACCCTGACCTCAGGCCACCCGTGCTGTGTGCAAGGGTTTGTCCGGGAGAAGCTGGGACAGAGAGCCTTTCAAAATGTGTGTAGTCGTGTCACATTGCCGGAAGTTACCTTTGTATGCGGAGATCAATCCAGAGATTACGAGTGAGCAAGCACCACCACCCAGTGGGGCCCAAGATACCCCCAGTGACATTACACTGCACACACTGCGATGGTTTACCGTGACCCAAAGCTCTCAGAGTAGGCAGAGAAAGCCTTTGTCGTTTGATTGGGCGTTTTGCTTTGGTTTGTTTGCAGTGCAGGGAGGGAACCCAGGGCCTCCCGCAGGGGAGGCAAATGCCCCCCCAGCTCTGCTGTGGTTTTGTAACTAGTGTCACATGCGTCCACTTTTCTTTTTCTATGGAAAAATGTAAACTATGGCTGGGGGGTTGGCTCGGTGGTAGGGTACTTCCCTACCGTGTGTGAAGCCCTGATTTGATTCCTAGCACCACCAAGATAAGAAGAATGAGTAATATAAAAAATATTCACAACTTTTGTTTCTTTTGCAGTACTGGGAATGAAACCCAGGGGCCTCACACCGAGCTACATCCCCAGCCCTTTTGTGTATTTTTTGGCACAAGGTCTCACAACGTTGCCAGGGCTGAACTCAGACAATACTCCTGTCTCAGCCTCCCAAGTGCTGGCATTACAGCTGTGCCCAGGCCAGACCCAGCTCTTTTAAAACTGAGGTGCTAGGCTGGGTGTGTACCTCAGTGCTAAGTGCTTGCCATGTGTGAAGTGCTGAGGCCCACCCCCAGTCTGTAAAAACTAAAAGCATGTAAAGCCGGGCATGGTGCTGCCCGCCTGTAATCCTAGCACTCAGGAGCCTGGAGGATCCTGAGTTGAGGCCAGCCTCTGCTACAGTGAGACTCTGTCTCAAAAAAAAACCTCAACAATTACCCCACAAAACTGCAAACCCTAGCCCGCCAGACCTGGAGAATTTTACCTTTCTGGGCCTCAGTTTCCCCCACTGTTGAGGGAGTGGTGCCTGCGTCCACTGGGGGATACAAAGACCACACACAACAGTGTACATAGCCTGCCCAGCACCACCAACCTCATGTCTCCAAGGCCCAGCATGAACCATGAACAACACAGTCCCTGAGCCAGGAAGAAAGAACGAGGGACCCAGGCCAAGAAATGGTGCGGTTTATTCTCAAGCACAGACAGGCCCCAGCCGGCCTCCCTTCTGTACAAACAGGCCCCCTTCATTCATCTGGAGGAGGAAATGGGACTGCTGTCACTGCTCTGAGGGGTCACCATTAGATGACAGTGTTAATGTTAGGTCCCGAGGGCTCTGGGTGGCCACCACCCTTTCTGGCTGAAGGAGATGCTGCCCCTGGGTGGGTCCTGGCCACCGACCAGCCTGGGCATAGGGAGGCACAGGCATCTCTCTGGGCCTGGCTTGATAAAAAGCAGCACCCTCAATGTCTTGGGCCAGGAAGGGCGGCATAGAACAAGGAATTAAAAAATAGATTCTTTATAAAAACATAGCTGCTTGCTACACAAAGACAGATGCCCTGGAGGCAGGCGGCCCCTTGGATCCTGTTCCTTTAGAGGCTCCCAGGGCACAAAAGGCACTGGTGACAGAGAACAAGAGAGAAAAACCCCTGCGCTGAAGGAGGTTATGTTCCAAAGATGGGACAGTAGGAATTCCATAAAGCAAATGGAACAACAGGGCAGAGTGGGGTGGGAGGAGGAACTACATCAAGTGAAGTGTTCAGGGTGGCCTCCCACGAAAATGGCTTTTGAGCAGAGACCTGAGTGACAAGGCCATGGGAATTTGGGGAAAATGCTCTCCAGGCAGAGAAAAAGCCAGTGCAACGGCCCTGGGCCAGGATGTCACCAGGAGAAGGTTAAGGGCTGCTTGCTTTTTCCCAAGCAGTCTGGCAGCCAGCTTCTCTCTCTTGCCAGCCCGATCTTTGGGGATCAAAGGCTGAGGGAAGGATGGACTTAGGTAATTTAGATCTAGGATGAACAATGTACAACCAAAGCAAGAATGGCACACGGCTTGAGGCTCCTTGTGTTAGTCTGGAATAAAAAAGTAAGAAAAAACTTTAGCCCTGGGTTATGGGATGGTCTAGAAGAAACAAGAATCAAGACAAGGACTAGGTGTGGTGCTGCATACACTTGGAGGCTGAGGCAGGAGGATCACCTTGAGTTTGAGGCCGGCCTGGGCTACATGAGTTCAAGGGCAGCCTGAACTACACAGAGAAACCCTGTCTCAATAAACAACAAAAAGAATTAAAGCAAGGGGAAAAATAGAGAAGCTCAAATCCTGTGGGACTTGATGCCATTGGCCCTCACCGAAGTTCTGAGTCAGATGTATTTAGGGCATAGAACCCAAACCAGGGAGCAGTGAGGTTACGCACACCCTGGCTAACGAAGGGGCCCAGGCTGGACTCAGCAGGCAAAGCCAGCCAGGTCTCAAACCAGAATCCAGATTTGGCTTAGTACTGCCAGCTTTTCAACAAAGGTAAGGGATTCAAAGTTTCATTTTCTTTGTAACCTGTTCGAGCTAAGCATCTGCATGTGGCCTGTTTGAAAAGATGGCCCTTTTAGCTGCTTCTGCAGCTCAGCCAGGATCTCGGCTCTGCCCTGAGGTTCCCCAGTGGAGGGAAGTCCCCAAGGGACTATCTGTATCGCATCTACAGCCTGTACTCCGGGACTCACACTGTGGTCCCAAACACTGCAGGCTGGAGGTGATCCTCATCCTCCTCCTCCTCCTCTTCCTCCTCCTCTGCGGTGCTGTTGGCGAGGGGTGGACCCGGCCCACCAGGAAGCAGATGGCCTGGCACGCTGTCCGGCAAGGGCCCCAGGCGCTCGGCCTCAGCCAGGGCGGCCAGCAGTGCAGCCAAGGGTGGCCGCCGCTGACAAATGTCCTGCAGCAGCTTGGCTCGGGGCTGCAGCTGCCGGATGAGCTCGTCTCTCTGGTTCACAGCGGCCTGCAGGCTGTGGACAGTGGCCTCGGTCGTCAGGAGTTGCTCCTGGAGAGCTGAGATCTCACTGACAGGAAGGCAAAACGGCAGTTATGATACTGGGGGCCAGAGGGCTGCTGTTCCCCATTCCTGGCTTTCCCAAGGCGCCCATCACTGCGGGATAAAGGCCATGTTCCCGCCACTGCCTCAAGGCCACCCCTTGTTATGGACTGCATGTGTCTCCCCCACATTCCTATTCTGAAGCCCTCACCTCCCGCTTCCCCAGGAGATGGTACGTGGAGACAGAGCTTGTGGGATGTAATCAGTGAGGGTGGGGTCCCCAGGAGGGATCAGTGTCCTTTCAAAACCAGACACCAAGCCAGGTGAGATGGTACATGCCTGGAACCTCACCTACTCGGGAGGCTGAGACAGGAGGATTGCAAGTTAGGGGCCAGCCTGGACAACTTAGTAAGACTTTGTCTCACAATAGAAAGGGTTGCGGGTGTAGCTCGGTAGAACACATGCTAGGTAAAATGCTTGCCTAGTATGTTTAAGGCCCTGGGTTCAATCCCTAGCAAAGAGGAGAGGGAAGAAGAGAGAAGGGGAGGCAAGGATCAGGAAGGGAAAAAAAAGGCCCAGAGGTAGCTCAGTGCAAAGGCCCTGGGTTCCATCTCTAGTTTAAAAAAAAAAAAAAATGGTGGTATGATCTCTTCTTTCTCCGCTCAAGAACCTGCCACAGCTCCCAGCGCCGACACCATGGGCACCACTCAGTACCCGTGTGAAGTTAGAAATCCGCGCTTGTGCCTTTTCCCTCAACTTTACATGACTAATTCGCGTTTGTTTTTGTCTTCAATCCCCCCAGCAGTGCGGTCCCTGCGCGGAATGCAGAGTCCGCCCTTCCTCCCTTTCCCGCTTCGTCTCCGCCTCCTCCCACCTCCTGAACTCCACCTGGCCGCCCGGGCCTCACCGGTCCTTGGCGCGGCCCAGCTCGTCCAGGGCGGAGCGCAGCTGCTGGTCGTGGCGGGCCAGACGCTCGGCCTGGGCGTGCACCGTGCGCTCCGCCGCGTCCAGCCGCGCCTCCAGCTCTGCTGCGCGCCGGTGCACCGCCGCCAGGTGCGCGTTCGCCTCCCGGATCTGCAGGGTGGGTGGTGCGGACATGGCCCCTCCGTGGTCCGGGCCCGGCCACGCCCCTGGGCCGCCCGGAACCGGCGTGGCCCCACCCCCGGGATGGCCACGGTCCGCGAGGACTCGGCCGCAATGGTTGCAGTCTCTGGTTGGCCCCGCCCGAGGGCGGGGCTGTGCTCTCTTTGAAACTCCGCCCTAAACTCGGTCTAACTCCAAGATTGGTCAATATCTTGACAGACCACACCCCCAGTTGGTTTTATACTCCCGCGGCTCGCTCTTCTCACACTGTAGCAACAGATTGGTCAAACCTTCCAGACGAACCCCGCCTTACATAGAAACTAATGCCAGAAAAAAAAAACTAACACCAGGATTGGCCGGGACCTCTCGGAACAAACCTGACCACGCCCACTGAAACCTGCTGCTCTAGTCTTGGGTCTACATGATTGGCTAAATCCTTGTGAGGGTCAGTCCGGAGTACGGTCACGCTCCCTAGGCAAACCTACGACCCCCAGTTGGTCAAGTTCCTGTCAGGTTCTGCTTCCGATTCTGGCCACGCCTCCAGCCAAGTGCCTACTTTATTCCACTCTGGGCTTGGACCAGCTGCAGGTTGGGCTTGGAGCTCGTCCCTCTAATATCCTAGCAACGCCCATTAAACCCTGCCCCTGATTCTAGCCACACCCCAAAATAGTGGCAAGCGGTTCTAACTCCCGTTTGGGAATGGGCCATAGAGCATGGCCACGCCCACGCGTCCTTCCAGGCCCCGCCCCACGACGATGTTCCCCTCCTATTAACTGGAATCCCGCCTCGCCCCTTATCCTGTGCGTAAGGATAGGCCTGGCTGGCACCTGTCATCTTCAGTAATCAAATTATCCCTAAGCTAAGACCCCCGAGCTGGGACTAGCGAAATCTGTCTTCATTGATCCCGGCGCGCCTCAGTTTCTCCTTCCAAGAATCAGCCCGGATAGGGGAGCACTAGACTCCCTTCTCCAGGCCCTCCCCAGCGCCTGCGCGACCCGTGTCCTTTGTTCGCGGCGCTAATAAAGTTGTGCCCTTGTTGCCGACCCGTCAGTGCGAGAGGCTGCGCGCGCCGTCCCGGAAGTATCGCGAGAGTCGGCGGCGGGCTGCCCTTGGGAGCGTGGTTCTTGCGGGACCCGCACTGCGGGGTCCGGCTGAACCGTCATGGCGAAGAGGCTTCTCAGTCTATACACGGACATCCCGGACGGCACCGACTGCCACCGCAAGGCCTATGCTAGCACCACCATCGGCGGCGCCGTCGGTGAGCGCCGGCCGGACTCAGCGCAGAGGGCGGAGGGCGCGAGGAGGTCGTAGGGTCACGGGGGTTGGCCCGCGCGGGTCACAGGGCGCGGAATGTCTCGAGGTCGCGCGTGGCCGTAATCGGGGTGTCTGGGCGGTGGCGGAGTCTCGTGTGCGTGAGGTAGATGCGGTGGTGGGTTCGCGGTTTAGGTGACTGACAGTCGGGCCACCGGGGCCGTCCGAGGCCAGAGAGGTCCCCGGGTGGTAAGGTCTGGGGGGAAGCGTGGAGGGATTGTTGTGGGTGAAGCGGTCACCCCGCTCCGGCGAAGTTGTGCGTTGTGAGACGGGGCCAGTGTCGTGGTCCCCGTGGGACTTTGCGATAGGGTGACTTTGCGATAGGGTGACTTTGCTGTTTGGGGAATCGCGTTGGCGTGCCTGGAGAGGGTCTAGACAGTATGAGAGTTTTCAGGTGCGAATAGGTCTTTCGAGGGCCAAGCGCCGACAGGTGGTCAAGGACATCTGAAGCTCTTACTTTACCCAAGGAGGGTCTTGATCCGGTGGGTCAGGATCTCCTAGGATACCCTATGGGGAGGGGATTGTGAAAGGACCCACAGCTCTGGCATTCTCCTGCAGGGGAGACCCCGAGTGTACCCCTTCCAGTCCCAGAGTGTTTCGCAGGCTTGGTCCTCTTTAATTCTCCGCTCGACGGGAAGTAAAAGGGATGTCCCGTTGTTTTGTTTTGTTTTGTTTTGTTTTGTTTTGTTTTGTTCTGGTTTGGTTTTGTGTGTGTGTGTGTGTGTGTGTGTGTGTGTGTCCTTTTGAGACAGGGTCTCGCTATGCAGTTCAGGCTTCTTTGAACTCGCTTTGTAGCCCAGGCTGGTCGAACTTGCAACGATCCTCCTGCCTCAGCCTCCCGAGTGCTGGGATTATAGGTGTGCACCACCCCATCCCGCTTGTCCTGGTTTTTCTGAGTGGTTTGATTTTGGTTTTGGTTTGTTGGGAGGGGTGTTTTTGTTTTTGCGGTACTGGGCATTGAACTCAGGTCCTTGGCACTGAGCTACATCCCCAGCCCCTTTTTATTCTTTGAGACAAGGTCTCAGTAAACTGCTCCTGCTGGGCACCAACAGACTCCTGGAATACTTGGATTCCAGATGTTGCCACCACGCCCATCTAGAAAGGATGGGTTTAGCCACCTCCATATCTCGAGCTGAAAGGGGGTTTGGCAGAAATTGAGTCTCCTCTCGGAGGTGTCCAGTAGTGATTGCAGCCGTTTTCTCCATTTTCAGTAAGACTGGCCTGATTATCTTCTCTTGGGTGGGAGTGAAGGGCTGGCGGAGGGTGTATCATCCGCCCTGTGTCATGGGGCCCCGGGCCCCTGACCTGTCACTTGAGGTCTGGGGTCAGGACTGTTTCATCAGGGAGCTGACATAGGGTCTTCGGGAGACACGACTGAGGAGGTGTCCTCGGGCGGTGGGTCGTGTGGATCAGCTTAAATGCTGAGTCTCAAGGAGAGCCTGGGTGTGAGATGGGGCGTCCCTTGGGTCTCTGGGGAGCACTTTGGGCACCCTGGAAGGCTGGCTGGTTTTGGGACCAGGGGAGGCGGGGGTGTCACTTTAGGGGAAGTTCCTCTGCCAGTTGTTTGTCTCAGTCCTGACTGTTGGACTTCATGCAGTACCCCTGGGCTCCACCCGTCTTATTTTTCGAGACGCTGTGCCAGTAAGTTGCGGAGGCTGACCTGGACCTCACAGTCCTCTTGCCTCAGCCTCCTGAGCAGTGATGACTACAGGCACGCTCAGCTCTCTGCAGATTCTTGAGGGAATGCCTGGCAGAACTTTTCAGGGTGTCGTGATCACGCTTCAGGGCGAGTGGAGGCAGGAGCCACCTCACAGGTCTTTGGGGGTGTGGGAGGGGAGCGCTTTGTTGTAATGGCGAGGCTGGGCGTGGAACCCAGGGCCTGCACGTGCCAGGCGAGAGCTGCACCCCAGCTCCAGGCCCTTGAGGGAGAGGTGAGGGGGTGGCTGGGAGGGACCCGCTGCCTGCCCCTCGATGTTGAGAGGAGCAAGAAAGCATGGGCTGTGCGCTGCACGTGTGCACCATCCGGGCGGGCTGGAGTGGGGGGGGGCGTCGGGGGAGACTGAGCCGGTGCTAGGTGGGCACTGCCAAGTGAGCGGCCTCGGGGCTGGGGGTTTAGCTCAGCGGTACAGCGCCTGCCTGGCAAGCGCAAGATCCTGAGTTCAATTCCCGGTACCGGAAAAAAAACAAGTGAGCGGCCTCTTGATGGGGGTCACTGCAGGGTCTTTGGGGGGCTGGGCAAAGGAACCCTTGCCAGAGAGGAGTCAGTGAGGAAGTCAGACTTGGAGTAATCCTTGGCTTAAGAGTGGCCCTCCCCTTGCCACCTGCTCCCTGCTTCCCTGTCCTCCTGGGAGAAGCGCTTCCTTCGTGCCCGGCTTCCCCAGAATGGGAGCCCTGGCTGGCAGGGAGCCTCCAGCTCCTGAGGAACCTGGATCCTGTGGCCACATGGCTCCTGTGGGTGGGTCATGGGCACCTTGTGGGCACACAGTGATGGTGGATGGGTGGATGTGTTTATCTTTTGGGCATAGGAACTTTGTGCCTTGTGGGCCCTTGGTCACTGTTTTTGTTTTGTTTTAGCAGGAGAAAATATTTATTGCACTTAATTCTAGTATATTTTTTTAAAAAAATGTTTTTCTAGTATACTTTTTCTAAACTCCTTTCTTAGAAACAGTCACAAGAGCCAGACTTGGTGGTGTACACCTTTAATCTCAGCACTCAGGAAGCTGAGGCAGGAGGATCGCCATGAGTTCGAAGCCAGCCTGGGCTACATAGTGAATCCCTGTCTCAAAAAAGAAAGAGTCATAAAGAGGAAGAAGTCCACTTTATGAAAGGTGCAGATTAATAAAAACATATGCTTTTCCATTGTGTTTGGTTCTCGCTGGTGGCTGTCTCTGCCGGTACCAGTCCGCTCACTCTGAGCACCTCGTCGCCATGCCTCGAAAAATTGATATCAAGGATTTTCTGCTCACAGCCAGGCGGAAGGGTGCCACATCTGTGAAGATAAAGAAGAACAAAGATAATGTGAAGTTTAAAGTTGGATGCAGCAGATATCTCTATACCTTGGTCATCACAGACAAAGAAAAGGTGGAGAAACTGAGGCATTCCTTGCCCCCAGGCTTGGAGGTAAAGGAGATGAAATGAACCAGCCAGACTGATGTGCAGTATCTTAAAAAGCTTCAAAAGTCTAAAAAAACACAAAAAATGTGGTGTCAGTGCCTCGCAATGTTCAGAGCTGGCTGTAGCTTAGACATTTGCTTCTCAGTCCTCCGTCAGCTGCAGTGGCACCGTGTGCCTCACCGTGTATCTCATGACTGCATAGTCGCTGTTTTCCTTGCTCTTCCCACGGAAGAGAAAATGAGCAGTGAGACGGGCAGTGATCTGACGTTAGGCATAGCCTCCACTTTCTCAGACTCGATGGAGAAGGGAGATACTTAAGCATTGGAATATAGAGACACAGTTGCAGGCTTGAAGTGGCATAGGCAGTAGTCGTGGTGAATTGGAGAAGCCAGGTGTTTGGGCTGTCAAGGACAGAAAAATAAGGCTGTGCTCTGTGACAAGGGTTTGGCCTGTGATTGACATCTGTTCTTGCCTTGGTGCCTTTCTTTCTTTCTTTCTTTCTTTCTTTTTTTTTTTTTTTGAGACAGGGTCTTGCTGTGTAGTTCTGGCTGGTCTTGAACTCAGGAGATCCTCCTGTCTCAGCCTCCCAAGTGCTGGGATTACAGGCACTTTTTTGTTTTGTTTTAGCAGGAGAAAATATTTATTGCACTTAATTTATTGCACCGTATCCAGTATGAGTGGCATTTTTTGAGATAAGTATTTGTGAAGTCTTAAAAATATTCTTCCCTTTTAAAACCCTGAAATTGGATGCCACAGTCACTTGCAGGCTATAATTCTGTATATATTTTGCATACATACTACTCCTGTCACATGTTGGTTACGGAGCATCTCTTTTATTTTTATATTTTTCACTTTTAACTTTTTGTTGTATTGATACATTTTCAATATACATAATGATCACATTCATCATAGGAAGTTTATACCTGCACATGATATTTCTTGCTGCTTTTTTTCCCCGTTCCCCTCCCCTCCCTACCACCCCTCTTCCCCTCTTTATTTATAAAAGCTTTGTTTCCATTTTTTCCTTCTATTCTTTTCTTCTTGTCCCTTCTTTCCTTTCTCCCTACCTAGCCCCGCCTCCTTTTTTTTTTTGTCTTTTTGAGACAAGGTTTCACTATGCAGTTCAGGCTGGCCTTGAACTCACTTTATAGTTTTGGCTGGCCTCAAACTCACAGCAATCCTCCTGCCTCAGCCTCCCAAATGCTGGGATTACAGGTGTGCACCACCACGCCTGGCTTCCATCCCTATTTTGGAAACACCCTAGCTGACAAGGATCGGCAGTTTAATAAATGGGGGAGACCTTTTACTAAACTCAGTGAAACCTTTCTCAAAATAAAAAAGGCCGAGGTACAGCTCAGTGGGAAGGCCCTGGATTCCATTCCTGTTACTAAAAGAGAAAAAAATGAAATGAAAACACACCCACTTCATCAGGGAGCAGATACTAATCACCAGTTGTCAGTACTGTGGGTTGACTTGAAACCCAGTGGGACGCCAGGGAGCCCTGGGGCTTCGGGTGTGCTGTAACCAAAGTCGCAGCCAGGGCAGGAGCCAGAGCTCCTGTCAGGAGACCTGCACAGCACCAGACCCAGGCAGCGGCCCGGGGTGCAGAAAGTGACCCCAGCAGTGATTACTGACGACCAGGCGACGGGGGGATGGGCGAGCGTGCTGTGCGGGGCTTGTGGGAAGCTCGGGCTGCGGCGGGCGGCGGGGGCTGCCCAGCAGTCTGAGGCAGCAGGGCCTGAGTGCGGGGGGGGGGGGGGGGGGGTGCTGTCTTCAGCCCCCAGAGGGGAAGCAGAGTCTTGGGGTGCTGGCCCATTTGCCGTCCCGTCTGAGGTGCTCTGTGGGCCGAGGGTCCCTGGGTCAGGATTGCCGGCCTGGGGTGGGGTCGGTAAGGTTCGCCCCAGGACTCGCTCTGCCCGGGGCCTGGGTGGGACTGAGTGTCCCTGTCATTAAGAACCGACAGCCAGACAGCCAGGCCCTCAGCGGCACGCTCCTGCGATCCCATCGCTCTCATCGCTTGGGAGCCTGCCAGGAGGGTCCTGGTGTGAGTCCCACCTGGGCAACTCAGCAAAGCCCAGTCTCAAAAGGGGGGGGGGGGGGGCGAGGGCTGTCGTACAGTGGTAGCGCTCCGGTAGGTTTGAGCCCCAGTCATGGGAAGAAAAGAGAAAGATACCCGGACTAACGGGGGCACCTGTAAACCTTGTAGCTGAGGGTGGGCTGGGGAACCCTGGATTCCCTCCAGACTCCAAAACCACCCACCTCTTAAAGGCCAAGTGGGGACCCTGAATTTGAAGCGACAAGATCCACAGCTCAAGCCAGGTGTGATGGTGCACTCCCACAATCCCAGCACTCTGGGAGGCTGAGGCAGGAAGATTTCAAGTTTAAGCTCAGCGTAGGCATCTTCTGGAATATAGCTCTGGGCAAAGTCCTTGGGTTCATTCTCTAGAACTGCAGAAAAAACCACAGCTGTTTATGCTCAGATCTTTTCTTACGTGCCAGGGCCTCAGTTTCTTCATCTCTGCGCCAGAGCACTGTCTCAGGGCCCCCAGGACTGCCCTGATGATCTGCCCCACTGCTGGGTGTGCAGAGGGCCCCCGGCAGGCGCTGGGTCAGAGCCACGGCTTGAATGCTGGGGACGCCTCAGAGCCTGGCCTGACTCCGTGACCTGCGTGCGCTCCTGGCTGGCTGTGCTTGGCCCTGTCGGGCAGGTCAGCTTGCTCTTAGGGCCCAGAGGGTGGGAGGTGCTGTCACCGCTGGTTCCCTGTTGCTGGGAGTATCATCCCTGAGAGGTCCTCACAGTAACTGGGTCTCATCAGGGAGCGCCCAGCGTGAGGGAGGAGCCCATGTCGGGCTGTTCAGTGTCCACTCTATGGGGACAGCGGCCCCAGGGCTGGCCCTGCCGGGCCCCATGTGTAAGAGCCAGTGTTGGGCAGTGTGGCCAAGGACGCGGCAACGGCAGAGAGGAAAGCTGGCCAGGGCTGTGGGGCGGCAGCCAGGCCAGCCAGGTGCAAGTGGTGCGCCCGGCAGAGCTGCCACCAGCACCAAGGGGCGGGAGCGGCAGAGAAGAGACGTTGGCGGCCGAGCAGCCGCCCCGGAGGATGGAGGGGAAACTGGGCCTGTGGGGCGGCAGGGGACCCGCGGCGCCTGCGTTCCGGCCTTGCAGAAGTGGGGCCCCTGAGCTCGTGCCTGGCAGCCGCGGACCTGGGTGCAAGTCCGGCCCGGCAGCTTGCTGCAGTGGAACGCGGCACACGGTCGGCACTGGGAGCCGGGGCCTGAAGCCGGGGCCTGAGCGGCCGCTGTCCTCTGTCCCACAGGCCTGGTAGCCTCCGCCTACAGCCTCATACACAGGCCCCCGGGCTCCACCCTCGAAGGAGTGGCCAGGGCCGGCCGGTACACGTTCACCGCAGGTGAGCCGGGGTGTGCGGGCGGGGCCTGGCCCTGCCTGGGTCTTGTCCCTTGTGCTGTTCCTAGGAGCGTGTTCTACGGCTGCCCCTTCTCCCTCACCCCCACCCCCGGGGACTCTGTCATCAGGGACAGGTGCCGGGTGGGGTCCCAGCAGCCATGGGGTGGAGGCCCGCTCGGCCCAGGGGTTCCCCCTGACCTGGTGCCCCTCTGTGCCGCAGCTGCCATCGGGGCCGTGTTTGGCCTCACCTCCTGCATCAGCGCCCAGGTCCGGGAGAGGCCCGACGACCCCCTGAACTACTTCCTCGGAGGCTGCGCCGGGGGCCTGACGCTGGGAGCACGCAGTAAGTGCCCGCTGCCCCTTCCCCTCCTCCCCATGGGGTGCCTCTGGGAGAAGGGGACCCAGCACAGCCCACAGGGCTGCAGCCATCCTGCCCCTCCTTGAGCAAGGCTGCACCCTGCCCCAGGGCCTTGGCCTGCGCTGTGTCCCCTGCTTGGAGTGCTGCGCCCCCAGGTGTCAGCACAACGCCCTCATCCTGTCGGCCACACCTTGTGGGAGGACACTGGCCCCTGGCTGGCCCCAGCTCTGGCCTTGAAGGCAGATAGGTGCTGGTCCCCACAGGCTGCCTGCCTCCCTGCGCCCCCAAGTGTGCAGGGTCCAGAGCTGCACCCGCACCCTGTCCAGCTGCGCAGATGTGGGAGTTGGGGCTTGTGTGGGGGGGGGTGGCTTTCTCTGCGGGCGGGCCCCCGCGGCCTCGCCCCACCCCGCGGCTGGCCTCAGTAGTTTAGGTTGGATTCGGCCCGGGAGGGTGGGGCACGCCAGCCTGGGCCTCAGGGAAGAAGCAGAGATGTGGGGGTGGCCTTGCCCAGGCGGGAAGCAGGCGGCTGGACACATGCCTCAGTGTCCCTGTCCCTGAAGCCCAGAGGCAGTCTGAGCAATTCAGCCTTCCCTGAAGCACAACTCTGGCCCAGCCAATCTAAGTGCGGGGACGGGGCTCCTCCTTCCCTGCTCGCAATGCCTGACATGCCCCCCCGCTTCGCTTCGCAGTGCACAACTACGGGATCGCCGCAGGCGGCTGCGTGTACATGGGCGCGGTGGCCGCCCTTGTCAAGATGGGCCAGCTGGAGGGCTGGGAGCCGTTTGCAAGCCCCAAGGTGTAGCCCTGCCGCCTCCCAGACCGGCCTGGAAATAAACTGCGTGCGTGTGTGACAGCGTCCGAGGTTGCTTGATGCAGGTCGGGACCAGAGGGAGAGAAGGAGCGCACGCCCCCGCCTGCCCTGGCCGGGTTTTGGGAGGCGGGGAGATAGGGCTCCAGGCGGCGTGTGCTGCCCTGGCTGGGGTTCGTGCCTGGCAGGGCCAAGGGCACGCGGAGCCTGGCCCTGCAGTGCGGGTGGTATCGGCTGGGCTGGCGTAGCCTTGCCCAGGTGCACCTGGTCCCCATGCTGTGGCCTGTTCCGGGGCAGGCGGGGGCCTGCTGGTGGCCACCAACGAGTGGAAACCGGGCCCCACCGCCCACGGCCCCCATCAGCCCAGCCAGCACTGCGCAGGTCGCGGGCCGTCCTCTCCGGGCCTGGCCCCAGCGCCAGCAGCATGTGGAAAACACGCTCGGGCCCCACACACACAGCCGGCTCCAAATTCCCGGGCGTTGGAGCGGAGAGCCCGGGGCGGCAGGGGACAGTGCAGCCTGCCCCGGGAGCCTCGGGCCCCTCTGGCAGCCCCCTGGTGCCTCGGCGGGGACGTCTGGGCCAGGTGAGGGCCGATCGGAGGTGACCCGGGGGAGCATCTGCATCTCTGCTGACCCTGCCTACCAGCTGTCAGCCGAGTGATTTAGGTGGCCCTGGAATGCTGGCGACGCCCGGCTCCAGCCCCCGGCTCTTTCCCCAGAACTGGCGCGGGCTTCTTGGCGGCCGGGAAGGAAGCAGCAGGCTCCAGCCTGCGCCATGGCCGTAAATCAGGGCTCAGCCCCACCCAGAGAAGCTGGGCTGGCACTGCCCCTGGCCCTGTCCCCCTCCTGTGTCCAGCCTCATCCTGTCCTTCCTGCTCTCCCCAGGGTCCGACAGCTAAAAGCCAAACCTGCCAGCTAAGATTAACTGGGCACAAGGAACTGCGAGCCCTGGCCCGGCCCTGCTGTCCGCCCCCCGGCCCTCTTTATGACCCCTGCTCTGGGGGCGCAGGTGCCCTGTGGCAGCTCAGTGTCACCTCTAGGGCTGGGTGTCTGAGGCTGAGAGAGCCGGCTTTAAAGTGAAGCCTCCGCGTTCACCTGGCTGTGTCCTCTGGTGACACTGGCACCCGAGCTTGGGCTCCGCCCGCTGGCGGGCAGATGTGCAGCGAGGCTCGGCAGAGAAAGACCTGTTGTGGGCGCCGTGGGCCTCTGGCCAGGCTCCCATACCGGCCCAGGCCATGCCCGCTGTGGCCAGCAGGGGGCACCACTCACTGCAGCCTGCGCTGGCCCGAGCCCACGGGACGGCAACAACACAGGGTCCCGAGGTCCTGGGCGCGGCCGCAGGAGTCAGGTCCGGTCCTTTTTTACTGCAAGCCGCTGTCTGGACACCTTTCCTTCCAGCCCACCCTGCTCAACGGGCAGGGTTTGTCTAGTGCCCCCCCAGACAGATGCGCCTGGCTGCCTCTGCCACCTGCAGACCCTTCCCCGCCCAGGTGCCCTGGCTCCTCGCGCAGATGTCCCGGTGGAGCCCAGGGCGCGGAGCAGCACGAGGTCCAAGACGGCAGCAGCCCTCCCAGCCCGCCTCAGCTTCCCCTCTGAGCTCAGGGAGCCGGCAGGGGCCAGACTTACCGCCCACCCAGCCCTTTCTGGGCCTGCCGCCAGGGCTGGAGTGGGCCTGCCAGGGCCCCAGCCTGCAGTCCAGGCCCCCCAGCATGGGGCAGGAGGGGGCGGCCGATCGCCAGGCTCCAGGGAGCCCCAAAATGCAGGCCCCCTTGCCCATAAATATTTACTAGGTTGTGAGGGGCTGACATCATACCGGCCCCGTGCGGGGGGCCCTGCCCGGAACATCCAGTCCCCGAGCCTTCTGCCCCAGCAGCCCCCATAATGGGGTGGGGGGGCCCGGAGCCAACAGGCAGAGGGGTCAGGAGGGCTTCCTCGGGGAGGAGCGCACAGGATGAAGAGGTTTTCCAGGTGTGCCCACGGGGGGACAGCCCAGGCCCCAGCCCTATCCCCAGCAAGGCCAGCTCTCAGGAGTGCAGGTGCCACAAGGGCCCCCCAGTTCTTTGGGAACCAAGACCGTAGCAGCAAGATGGCAAAGGAGCCCGGGGCCCGGCAACCCCTCTCCAACCCCCAGAAAGGCCCCGGAGGAGAGCCAGGCCTGGTGCATGCCTGTAACTGCAGCACTCGCAGGCTGAGGCAGGAGGATTGAAAGTTCAGGTCTCACCCAGAAAATTTAGCAGGACCTCGGCTCAAAAAATAAAAAGGGCGCCCCGCGGGAAGGGAGGGCCTGCGCCGCGTCCCACCTGCCAGCGGCCTGGCCCTGCGCTCAGCTCTCCGCGTTATTCTTTGACTATTATTAGCGATTGTTTGGAAACGAGTGAGTTATTCTTTGAAAGGGTTCCCAAGAGCTCATGGCGACTGGAACAGAAACAAGCCAGAGGGAAGAGGAAGGAGTTCTCCAGCCCGTGATCGCAGGAGCCCCAAGCGCCTCGCCGCACCCGCGGGTCCTGTGAGGAGCCCAGGCAGGGCTGGGGCGAGGCTCAGCGGGCAGCGCTCGCCCAGCAGGGGTGCGGCCCAGCCCCTACGTCAGCACTGCGAAAAGGAGAAACAGCTGCGTGCGGGCTGAGGGTGCGCGCTGTGGGCACACGAGCTCTCAGAAGGCCCCTGGGCTTCTGTTGCCAGAATCTGCCACGCTCGCCCGGTCTGGCTTCCATCAGCCCTCACCTGGACCAGGGAAGCGGGCTTTACTCACCCGCCGCTTGTTCTTCCCACGGCCGCCACCAGAGGGCGCCCATGAGTATGGAATTACGTCCACCCCCTCTGCCCAGAGCCCACCAGGGCTCCCACCTCCCTGAGGCCAAAGCCCAAGTCCTGCGGCCCGCAGGGACCTGTACGGCCGCTCAGACCCACCCCGCCTCTCCTGCTCCCTCTCTGCCCCTCGCTCCCTCTGCTGCAGCCACAGGGCCTCCTCGATGCTCCTGTACCATGTGGAGCCCCCATCCTTGCCACCACCACCACCACCCCTACCATCATCACCACCATCATTATCACCACCACTGTCATCCTCCCCACCACCACCACCCACCCCCCCTCCCCCGGCATCCTACCCTAGGGCCTTTGCATAGCTGTGCCCTCCGCCTGAAGGGCTCTTCCTCAAGTGCCCCTGCAGCTTCTCCCTGCACACCTCCTTTAGCTCCCAGCTGAGACAGCACCTCCTTTTCCCATCCATCCAGCTGCACTCCACACCTGTCCGGTTCCAGTTTTGCCTGTAGCCATTACTGGCTTATAAACCTCCATCGCCAACATCAGACGTTGTCACGTGTGTCATTTAGCAGAACGGTTCCCTCCACGGGGGCTGGGCTGCATCCTGGCCGTTGCTTCCCCTGGTTCTGCCCAGCACCCACGGGCTTGGCACGCGTGCGTGGGACGGATGAGTGGGTAGATCTCCAGGAGATTCACAGGTGAGGCACAGCCCGCCAGCCCCGCCCGCGTGCCCGCCCTTTGGGTCAGAAGCCGTCTCCTCTCCAGGACTCTGAACTGTGAAGCCTCAGGCCACAGTCACATCAGCAAACAAGACTGAGGGGCCGCACCTCTCTCCAGGGCTCAGTCCGGAGCAGAAGGAGATCTAACATAAATGCGCAAATAAAGCCAGGCACGGTTGCAACGCCTGTCATTGCCGCGCTCCAGAAGGCTGAGGCAGGAGGGTCCAAAGTTTGAGCCCAGCCTGGCAACTTGGCAACTTAGCGAGGTCCTGTCTCAAAAAATAGAAAGGGCTGGGGATGTGGCTCCGTGCAAAGGCCCCACCCCCAGTGCAGTAAAAAGGGCTGGACCCCCAGGGGAGTCAGCCCTGCGCACACAGGGCCCCCCGCAGCGGGGGCTGATAGGAGGCAGGCAGTAGTCGGTGGGGCCTTAGGGAAACACCGAGGCCCTTTGGGCTGTGTTCCAGGCAGCCCCAGCCTCAAAGCCCAAAGCCAGTTTGGCCACACCATCGGGGGGCCGGAAGTGAAGGGCCAGGATTGGCCAGCTCTTCACCCGCTCCACCAGCTTGTCGTCCAAGTCTCAGAACCCTGTGAAGCCACTGGGGCCCTGGTCACACGTCATCCGGAGCACCCCCTGCTCCCCTGGGGCCACCAGCAGAAGAGCCCCTTCACGCGCGGGGCGGGCACAGCCCTTGGGCCCTCCAGTCTCCCACTGCTCTCTGTGCTTGGAATCTGGGGGCCGAGAGAGGCCTGGCTCGGCCCCCAGTCCTGCCAATGGTGCACAGGGTCCCCGGGGCCAGCCAGCCCCTCTGAGCTGGGCAGGGCAGGTGGGAGCCAGGCGGGGGCAGGGCTCCGGAGGGAGCGCATCCGCCCACTCGGAGAGGAGAAGGACCACCTCCCCCTCTTAGTCTTTAAGACCCTACAAACTAATTTCGCCTTTTGTTCCCCTCACAGCAGTCTTCCTAAAATATATTTTATAGTTTTTTTTCATCCCAATAGGTAAAACAGATCCAGGCCACAGGGTTCAAAAGATCCCAAAAGGTGTTCAGAGTACAGCTCAGCCCCCGCCGCCCACCCCGGTCCCCGGGCGCCTCCAGCCAGCCCAGGCCCTTATTTCTGCCTCACAGCACTTGTACCAGATCGGTCAGCTTTCCGTCCTCCCCCGCGGAAGCCGTATCATGCCCCACCCCTGAGTTTCAGAGTTCTGTCTGGTTCCCGCTTAACCGGGCATCTTGGATCTCCTCCTGTCTGTGGACACCTTCCTCCTCCTCCCGGCAGTGTGATACTCTGTCCTGCAGCCACATGCCCCTCCCGGTCACAGCTGACTACAAAGACCTGTAGCAAGTGTCCCCCTTACCGTTCCTGTGACCCTGGGGACTGAGCCCCAGGAGCACTGAGCTATACCCCAGCCCCTTTTATTTTTTATTTTGAAATAGGGTCTTGCTGTCAAACTTGCAGTCCTGCCTCAGCCTCCTGAGGAGCTTGGATGACAAGCATAGTCATATCCACACATTTTTATAGACTCATGCAGGATGGTTTTCCTACCCTAAAACCCCTCTGTGGTCCGGTCCACTTAGTCATCTCTTCCTTCCCAATTCCCAGTAACAAACGATCTTCCTAGCTCTGCTTTTCCCAGAACGTCATGCAGTTGGAGTCACATACCACGCATGTAGTATTTCAGATTGGCATTTTATTTTATGTAATAAGATGTTTTTAGTTGGGCGTGGTGGCTCATACCTGTCATCCCAGCACTGAAGAGGCTGAGGCAGGAGGATCGTTGCGAGTTCGAGAACAGCCTGGGCTACAAAGTGAGCGCAAGGCCAGCCTGAACTGCATAGCGAGACCCTGTCTCAAAAAAAAAAAAAAAAAAATGCATTTAGCCGGGTGTGGTGGTGCACATCTGTAATCCCAGTATTTGAGAGGCTGAGGCAGGAGGATTGCTGTGAGTTTAATGCCAGCCTGGACTATATAGCAAGACCCTGTCTCAAAAAACAAAATAACAAGTACACTCGTTTTGCTGGCACAGTGCTGCACCTGTCATGCCAGCGCTCTGGAAGCTGTGACAGGAAGATCGCAAGTCTGAGCACAGCCTGGGCAGCTTTGCAAGGCCTTGTCTCAGCGGAGCTCAGTGCAAAGGCCCTGGGAGCTTGTACGGCGTCTCCGCGCGTGTCCTAGTTCCATAGCACGTTTCTCTGCCAGTGCCCGGCTGTTCCCTCCCACCCAGCGCCAGGAACAAAGCCACGGGAGACACCTGCGTGGGGCGGAAACAATGTGGCCCCCTCTGGTCAGTACCTGGGTGACCAGCAGGAGCTCGGCTGCGGTGGATGAGCCGGGGCTCTGCGCTAATCTGTCCGCTGCCTTTCGGGCCTGGCCCAGCACCCGGCAGCCGTGAATGGAGGGAGTTTCCTGGGCTCCACACCCTCCCAGCTGGGTGTCGGCAGGGTTTTGGATTTTAGCCACTCTAATAGGCACGTAATGGTAGATCGTTACTTTAATTGCCTAAAGTTTTAAATAAACATTTGTCAAGCCACCTCCTGAATGCCAAGCGTGATTCCAGCACCCTTCCTTTTCCCGTACTGGGAATGGAGCGCAGGACCTTTGCACTGAGCTCATCCCTGCCTTTGGTGTTTTTGATTTTGAGACCAGGTCTCACCGAGTCACTAAGGCAAGGGCTGAACGTTTGATCCTCCTGCTTCAGCCTCCTGAGTGCGGGATGACAGGCACATGGCTCCGCACCTGGCTTTCGGTGCCTTTTTTCTGGGTGTTTTTTGGGGTTTTTTTGAGACGGCATCTCATATGCTCAATCTCGTGGTTATCACTGTACCTCAGCCTCCTGAGTGCTAGGTCCACAGGTAGGGAAATGGTGTGCCCAGGCAGCTACAGATCAGGATCAGAGGAGCCCAGAGGAGACGCTCGGCCCAGCCTGGTGCCCACAGAGGCTGCCTGGAGAAGAGGGTGCTGAAGCCTGAGTAGGAGTTCGCCAGAGGGTGAAAGGAGTAGGGGGTGGGGATCAGCATGGACGGTGGCTCAGAGGAAGTCAGAAGCCAAGTGTAGTGGCACACACCTGTAATTCCAGCGCACAGGAGGAGTGCCATGAGTTCAAGGCCAGCCTGGGTTACATCCTGAGACCCTGTCTCAAGCATAATCATAAGAGGAGTCAGAGGGTCCGAGCGCCCTAGGTTCTGTCACCAGACCCCTCTCCGGGCTGACGGCCACGCCAGTCCTCAGCACGGCTGTGAGGACTCCCGTGTGTGACGCCTGGCCACACCTGTCACTTGGGGAGAGGAGGCTCAGGGCTGGGAGGGGGGCCTCCACTTCCACGTCCCGGCAGGGGCACCCCATCCGAGTGGGGAAGAGGTGGGCAGACCGCAGCCCTGGGGGGGAGGGGGGGCCTTGCTTCCTCCGCCCCTGCCCAACTGGACACTTCCTGTCCCCGCCCACCCTGCCTGCTCCAGGCAGAGCCTCACTAAGTTGCCCAAGGAGGTCTTGAACTCTCCAGCCTCCTGCCTCAGCCTCCCAAGTGGCTTGGATGGCTGGCGTTCACCACCACGCCTGGCTCCAAGCAGGTTTTGACACTGGTCTATCTCAGGCAATACTTGGAACAGAGTTACAGCTTTGGCCGCCCCGGGACCGCGAAGGGCGCCAACAGCAGTGAGTCCGTCACAGCTCCTGCTTACTCTTTCACTTTAAGACAGGATCACACTCCCAGTTGTCCAGGCTGGGCTTGGACTTGGAATCCTCCTGCCTCAGCCTCCCGAGTAGCTGGCATGACAGGTGTGCACCACCATACCTGGCCATCTATACAGCGTTCCCGCAGATCGTTAGTCCCCTCTCTGTCCACGCCTCAACCTTCCCTGGTCCAAGAGAGGGTATTCTGAGTCCCTGGAGGGTCACAGGAGTGGCAGGCATTTCTGGGAATTTTCTCAGAAGACCCAAAGTCAGTGTGGTGTGGTTGTGCACACCCGTTATCCCAGCACTCAAGAGGGCTGAGGCGGGAGAATCTCAAGTTTGAGCCTGGCCTGAGCAACTTAGCAAAACCCTGTCTCAAAATAAAAAGGGCTGGGGGTGGAGCTCAGTGCGAAGGCCCTGGGTCCCGTCCCCATGCCAAAAACAATGGTTCCAGTCTGAGCGCTCCCTGGGGGATGGAGAGGCAGGGCCTGTGCACCATCGCCCTCAGTACTCACGAGTGGGGTGGCTTTGTCCAGCAGCTCGGCCTTCAGGGCGGGCTCACGCTGACAGCCCACGGTTCCCGAATCCCGGGTTCGAGTCCCGGCTCCGCCACTTGTCCGTGGTGTCCGTGCCCGGACTTGCCTGTGACGCAGGGCCGTCACTACTGGGAACCCGGACGCTGGGCCACGGGAAGGATGAGACACGCTGGTTTCTGCCAGGAGCTTGGCTGGCCACTTCTCCAGCGCTCACTCCGGGATGGCGGCCCCAGTCTCCCTCCTGCCCCGCGGGGTGGGGCCGAGCGGGAACGGAGGCTAAATTTAGTCCGATGACACCGCTGGCCGCCTGCCCCGTCCACACGTCCCCAGCCAAGCTGAGGTTCGAAGCCTCCCCCACCCGGGCCCGACGTCCGCGGAGTCTGTTTACCCGTTCTTGTCGGCCAGAGCATTCTTTGCCTGCCCGCGCCTGTTGCCGGCCTCTGTCCAGGCCCTGTCTGTGTTACACACCTGAGACCCCTCTGAGCCAACCGCGGCCAAGCAGGCCAGAAGGACGGGCCAGGCGGGCGCCGGGGGAGGCACTGATGGGACAGAGGCAGGATACTTTGGGGCCTGCCCCGTGCTATTCATTCGCTCATCCCAGGTGGGGTTTTTTTTTGTGGGGGGTGCTTCTTTTCATTTCCTGGCGTGCCTGGGTTTGAACCTACTCTTTGCACTGAGCTCCAACCCCAGCCCTTTTCATTTTTTATCTTGAGACAGGGTCTCACTAAGTTGCGAAGTTGTCCAGACTGGGCTCAAAGTTGCAATCCTCCTGCCTCAGCCTCCCAGAGTTTTGGCGTCCTGGTGTGTTTACTGATCCCTACTGTATGTCCAGCATTCTCCAAGGTCCCCAGTGCTAAGGGAACCAAATAGGTAAAAACCCCTCACAGGGCTGTTCTGGTGGGAGAGACAGGCAGGAGGCAATAAATTCCATAAGGACAGCGTGTCGCCTGTCAGATGGTTGTGGCAGCGCAGGAGAACGAGGGGACCGAATGCGCTGGGGTCAAGAGGGGCCGCACTTGAGAGAAAACATCCTCAGAGGGTGATGATGGTGGAGGAGTATCCAATGCAAAGGTCCTGGGGCACGAACCATGATGAGGCCCACGAGGAGAGGCCTTGGGATCTGGGGCTTTGCCCCTGAGGTCCGGGGGATCCAGGCAGAGTCTGGCCTGAAATTTGCACGTCTGCCTGCACCCTTGTTCAAGGCACTATCGCCCCTCAGAGCTGGGCAGGATCAGGGCCTGCAGCTGGGCTGGGAGCTCAAGTGTCTGCAGGTGCAGGGCTTCCGGAACATTTGCGAGCCGCGGAAAGGGGAAATTGCGGCTCTCCAGAGAACGCTACCGGGCGGGGGCGGGGCGACCCCGCATCCCAGCCTGTGACCGCGGTGGCCTGTCAGCGCCCCCCACAGTGTGGGACGAGCCTCCCGCCGGCCCTCCTGGCCCTATTTGATTTCTGCTGCCAGAGGCAGAGGTGTCCTAGAAGACTCGAAACATCCCCAAAATCAAACCGGAAGAACTCCATGCTTTTAAGCCAATCCCTCCCGACAGATCGCCGGGCTGTTCTCTCTCGTGAAACACCGCCCCTGAGCCTCACACCCCACGTGCCCGCGCCCCCAAACCTTGCAGGCGGGAGAGAAAGGCCCCTTTGTCCCAGCCCTGATTTCCCTGGAACTTACCCCCCTATTGTCTTTTCACACGCCTTTTGCAATAGCATTTTTTTTTTTCCACTTCACAAAAGACGGCCCCACAGCTTTTATTTGCAGAAATTGGAAAATGAAGCGTGTCCGGCCCCCGCCTCTTCACCCACCACGGGCTGAAATTCAAGCTGCATGAACCCAGTGGGGCTGCGGTGCCCCGGGCAGGCGGACCCCAACGTGCCAGGAGCCCAGGGTGAGGACAGGCCGGGGGCGGGCGGGCAGGCGCTGCCAGGATTCTGTCAGCTGGGTGCCCCCAACCCGTCCTGCACCGTGTCGACGAGCTGGGAGAGGCTGGGTTTGAAAAACATCACAGGAGAGGAAACTGAGGCCCAGAGGGGGTTATTGTCCCCTACCTACATTTCTGCTCTGCAGAGAGGGTTCCCAGCCCTCTGGGAGGCTGAGGCAGGAGGATCAGGAGTTTGAGCTCAAGCTGAGCAACTTACTGAGACTGTGTCTCAAAATAAAAAATAAAATATGGGCTCAGGAAGCAGCCCAGTGAAAAGACTGGTTCTTAATCCTGACACTCCGTACACACACACGTGCACACACACACACACACACACACACAGACACACACACACACACACACACACACACACAGAGGCACCCTGGAGGATCATGGAAGTAAGTGCCAGGTCACTGCAACCTCCTGAAGAAGGTGCCAGCCTTGGCTCCATTTTGCAGACCAGATGTCTAAGACCCAGAGACATGAGAAGTCACCCAAGGTCACACAGCCGCCAGAAACCAAAGTCTGTTGTCCAAAGCTCTCGAGATCAAGAGCTCTGAGGGCCGATGGGCCCAGATTCCAGCCATGGTCCAACCTGTAGGGGCTGCAGGTGGATTAGGACACCCTCCAAAAAACGGCTTCTACAACATTCTAGAACACTCTAGAATATTCTAGAACATTCTGGGGTAGGGGAAATTGCTGTTTGCTGCTTTCTGGGGAATTTTAAAGGAGACCTGGGTAGGAGAGGAGTGGTGAATTCCAAGTGCTCCTAGAGTCTCACTTTCCCCACCCTCACAATACATAATCGGGGAGAGCAGGTGTGCTTTTAAGTGGGCCCAGGCAGGAGGGCGGAGGGGCCCTCGGTGGGTGAGGGCATGGGGGCCCCCGAGGGGCCTCTGCCCAGCCCACTGGTGACCCCAGGCCTGTACCAGCCTCTGCTGCCACCCACACCACACACCTGGGCCTCTCTCCCTGCTCCTGGCTGCAGGACAGCTCAGACGGGCAGGCTAGGGCAGTGCTGGTCCTAGATGGGGTGCCGTGAGGTGGGCACGGGGCGCTCTGTCCCCCAACACCCCTGAGGCCCCCGTGGTCACCACCTGCACCAAGAGTGATGTTTGAGAGTGGAACGTCCTTTCAGAACTGCTCTTTATCCCGCTCTCTGGGGCTTTCTCTGGGACTTGGAGGGGCGTGGGGAAACTCCCAGGACGCCCACCCTGGCCCAGGGAAACCCAGGGCACCCCCTCTCAAATCCAAGCACCAAATGGGACCCCGTGACCCCCTCCCCGTGCCCTTGGCTGGCAGCCTGGGCCCCGAGGGGTGAACTTTCCAGCTGGCAGCTCTGTCACCCACCGCCCGGGCTGGGGGAGGCTGTGGGGGCTGGGGGGGCAGAGCCCCCAGTTGGGGTGCAGGTGGCCTCGCTACATCCTGAACGCCGGCCCCAGCTTGTCCTGAGCCCATGGGAGGGGTCTCGGGGCCCCATTCTGGGCTCCGGGCCCAGCCCTCTGCCAGGGAAGCCGGCCTGGTGAGCTGTGCCCGAGAGGGTCAGGAGAGCCCCCCGGCCACACAGCACAGCCGTGCATCCAGAGGCCGGCAGCCGGGGTTCAAATCCCAGCTCCTACCCCACCCTCGTCCGCTTGCCAGCTGTGTGAGCAAGGTGAGTCCGGAAAAAGTGGGCAATAAAAATCGAATAAGGTCAGGAACGCAGATGTCCCCAGAATTTGTGGTTTAAGACAAAAGCACACAACGGGAAGGACAGAGGCGGAGGCCACCTTGTGAGGTGGCACGGGAAGTGGGGAGAGGCTCCCGGGGGAGGCCAGGCCAGGTGGCTGCGGGCCGGCATCTGCGGCGCAGCGTGGGCAGAACTGAGCAGGGGGTCCTGAGAGTCCCCTCGAGCCCCAGTCACAGCCCAGGCTTCACTGCACGGGGGCTCAGCGGGGATGGGAGCCCCACCCGGGACTGGGGTTCAGTCCAGGCCAAGATCAAAGCTCAGCTTGGCCCAGGGCTCCAGGGCCCAGGGGTCCAGCCTCCCGCTGTGGTGGGGCTGAGGCCAGGGCCAGGGCCTGCGGGAGACCGAGGCAGGGTGGGGCTGTGTGTCTGCGCCTGCCCCAGCTCTGACCTGGGGACGGACAGCTACTGCTCCTGGGGACTGCTGGGGTCCCAGGTCCTGACCACAGGCATGTGCCCCCCCAACAGCGCCACCCCCACAGTCAGTGGAGCCGAGCCACCTGGCCGGAGGCCTCCTCTGGCGCCAGTCCCAGCCGTCAGCACTGCCAGGCTGAGGCCTCCTGGCACCTACTTGGCATGACCCCATGACAGACAGCTCCTCTCGACTCCTCTAAGACAGCCCAAGTGGAGTGGAGGGGCGACTTCTTCCCCGGGAGAGCCATTCTCCTAGGATGTTCCCCTGGATGGGGGCTCATGCCCCGCACAGACAGGAGCGAGGCGTTGGCACGGACCCAGCGTGGCTGAGCAGACCCCACTTGGCCCGTGCTATCCCATAGCTCAGCGGGTCAAAGAAAGGGCCAGGTCCCAACCCAACGTACAAGTGCGTCAGGAACTACGGCAAGCCGCGGCTTTCCCCGCAGCAGTCTCCGTCTCACGCCTCCTTTCCAACGTGGGCCCAGCAGAGCGGCTCCCGCAAAGGGTGGCAAGGACAGGGGCCGTCCCGCCATCCGCCAGGTGGTGACCCGAGAATACAGCATCAGCCTCCCCAAGCGCGTCCAGGGAGTGTGCTCCAAGAAGCGCGCCCCGCAGGCACTCAAGGAGATCGGGAAATCTGCCGGCGAGAAGATGGGGGCTCCCGGTGCATGCACTGACGCCGGGCTCAACAAAACCGCCCGCGCCGCAGGAATAAAGAATGTGCCGTGTCGCTTCCACGCACGGTTGTCCAGAAAACGCAACCAGGACGAAGATTCACCAAACAAGCTCTAGGCTTTGGCACCCGACTTCCTTGTTACGTGTTCAAAACTCTCCAGACCGTGAATGCAGGTGAGAACTAACTTTCAAATACAGTTACAAAACTGCCCCGCCCAGAAAAACTACAGTGAATGTTTACACATCTTTAAACCCTGTTACAATCACTGTTACCATCAATCCCCTCCAGAGCCCTCCCCTTTGCTTTGAATACACTCATCCCGTCATTCTTGCCACTTTCTGAAGCAGTTCTGAAGCCCTCTTTTATAGCTTCAGTCGTGCCGTTGTGTCTGCCTGCATCCGTTCCAAAGTCTGACCTTTCCTGCTTGTCTTGGTTTCGCAGAGGAGCCAGAAGTTGCATGGCGCCAGATCTGGTGAAAAGAGTGGATAAAGACACCATCATATTTTCCTAAGCTGCCTCCCCATTGGGTGGAACTCGGCGGCAGCGTTCACCGGATGAATAATCACACCTTGCAAAGACACTCAAGAAAGAGCACTTCCAGAGCTGCTGCAGAAAGGGGCAAGAAGGACAGGATCCGTGTGTTCAAAGCCAGGGAGAGAATTCTGAGCGGGGTTCATGGCAACGTGGCTATTTCCTGCAAGACGCTTTTAAAATGGAAACATGCATCGTATGTTTCACTCACCCTCGTGCATGCGGACAGCATGGAAAACCTGGATCACACTTCGAGAAGGCAGAGCCTGTGGCCCTTCACTAGAGACCTACATTTTGGTTTTTCAAGACGGGACCCAATTGCTGACTTTCTACTTTCTGCTCTCTGGTGTCTCTGTCCTTGCTAGGCTGCCAGCCCAGCCGAGGAAACAGCACAGTGTGGCCTGGGTCATACTGGGAGGCAGAGGCAGTGCAGGAACTGGAAGAGAAATCTGATCCAGTGCAGACAGCAGGGGCGCACCCATCTGGGAGGGCTTTCTGGGACAGGTGTCTGTGTGCTAAACCCTGAGGGATGACTGGGAGCTCAGCAGGAAGCTGGATCCTGTACGCACAGACACAAATAGTTTTTGTTAGTTTCGGTTTTTTGAGACAGGAGCCTCACTGCATAATGAGGCTGGCCTTGCACTCACTACGTACCCCAGGGTGGGCGTGTAATCAAGGCGACCCTCCTGCCTCAGCCTCCCCAGTGCTAGGATTAGCACTTGTGCATCACCATGCCTGGCAGCTTGCTACATCTGAAATTTCAAATGCCTGTGAGCAAGGGAGTCTCCCTCCAGGGCTTTGGTGTCCACCGGAGCAGGGTGGCTGGCCAGGGGTCCAGGATACAGTAACATCAAAACTGACAGGCAGTTAGTTATGTTTCAATAAATCATAGAACACCAACCAGCTCCAGGATAAGCACTAACTAGACCCAGAGCAATCATCTGCAAACACCTGGCCCTGGGAAAGTCCCAGCCTCCCTGCCCTTGAAAGCAGAAGGGATTTCTACAAGAGGGACATTCACACAGTGGAAGACCATCTTCTCTTAAAACCAGTCTTCCAGAATTCCTCTTCCAACCCTGGAAGATCAGGGGGCCCCTGGCATTTCTCTGGAGACCTACAGGATTTGTAGAAGACGGGGCTGGGCACGGTGCAGCACACCTGTCATCCCAGCACTCTGGGAAGCTGAGGCGGGAGGGCTGCAAGCTGAAGGTCAGCCTAGGAAACTCAGGGACTCAGCAAGACCCTGTCTCAAAATATAAAAATATAAAGCTGGGCATGCAGCAAGTGCAAAGGCCCTGGGTTCCACCGCCAGTGCTGCACAAAAAGAAAAAAAGAAGGAGAAAGAGGGGAAAGGGGAGGAGGAACAGGAGGAGCAGAGGAAGAAGAGGAAGAGAGAGATTGATTTTTTTGTTTTTCTTTTTTTGGGGGGGATTTTTTTTTTTTTTTTTTTTTGTCGTTTTGAAACAGGGTCTCACTATGCAGTTCAGGCTGGCCTTGAGCTCACTTGGTAGCCCAGGCTGGTCTCGAAGTTGCAATGATCCTCCTGCCTCAGCCTCCCCAGTGTTGGGATGACAGGCGTGTGCCATCACATCTGGCTTTTTTTTTATTTTTTATTTTTTTTTTTGTACCAGGAATCTAATTCTGGACCTTGTGCTTGCCAGGCAGGCACGATAGCACTGAGCTACATTCCCAGCCAAGAGACTGGCTCTGAGTCACACCAGCAGCCACCAGAGCCTTGGCCTACTCGGTGCCTGCAGCCTCCTGCTCTTGGCCTTTGGCCCGCATCTGCCCGAGATAGCGTCTGAGCATGCGTGTCGCCGCTCTGCTCGGGCCCCTGCGTGGCCCCTGCGGCCTCGTGGGGCACGAACGCTCGCTCCCTGACCACGGCCACATCTAGCTCTGCGTGGCCCCAGCCTCCGCAGCAGCTCTCATCCCTCCCTCCTGAAGATGCAGCTTCCTGTGTCTCCCCAGGGCCTCCAGCGTCCCCGGGGCCTTCGCTGCCTCAGGGCCTATGCAGGGCCTATGCCTTCCGCTTGGAAATGTTTGCTTTTGTTTGAGAGGAGGTGGACGTGGAGGTGGAAAGGTGGACGCCCTGCTCACGTGCCCCTGCCTGCCTGCCTGTCCAAGGAACCCTGGGTGCCCCCTGCCACCCACTTTGAGAACTAGTGGTTTCAGTCTACATTTGCACTTTTGGAGGCATCACCTGGGTGCCTCCCCCACGGCTACAGATGGGGCCGAGCACTTTCTGTGCCACTCCTATTTAATCTAGTGACACAAACTAGGGAGTGCCATCTACTTTGGTAGATGGGTCAACTCCACTCCTGACAGGCCACCTTGTCACCTGCTGACAGGACCTTGAGCAGGACTGGGCCAGGCATTGGCTGTGGCTCCACTTCCTCCTTCCTTCTTTGCTCTATCAGTGTCCAGGGAGCAGCTGTCCCTCTCTGTCCTCCTCGTGAGCAGCTTGTGGCCTCCCAGGTAAGGCCTCTCGCGACAGACTCGCACCCACCCCAGCGCGCCTGGGACCCTCGGGGACGGGCCCTCCCTCCCTTCTCCTCCCCATCTTGACCTGCTGGCTTCCCTTCATCCTGAGGCCGGGCTGCTCCCAAGGACGCAGGGTCCGCGGTACAGGGAAAGGCCTGGAACTGGGCAGGGCCTCAGTCGTGGTGGCCGTGGTCTCCCTGAGTACCGGGTGGACCGGGTGGGGAAGGGGATGGACCCCTGGCGGGTTTCCCAAGCCAGGACACACCAGGGGTGTCGCCTCCCTCCCTGCTAAGCTCTGCGTTGGAAAGCTGCTTCCTGGGGCCCAGGATCCTGGGTCTGGAGAGTCTCTCTGCTTCTGCCGGATGGGAAGACACCACTCAGTGCAGTGTGTGCGTGCGTGCGTGCGTGCGTGTGCACGTGTGTGTGCGTGTGCACATGAGTGTGTGTGTGTGTCTTGTTTGCTCTGCTGACCCAGCAAAGTGGCCTTTTCCAAGCTGGCATCATGGTGCACACCTGTAATCCGTGCAGTCGGGAGGCTGAGGCAGGTGGACCCCAAGCTCAAGTCCAGCCTGGATAGTTCAGCAAGATTCTGTCTCAAAAATAAATGAACAAAAAGTACCGGTTTGCCGCATTGTTCTTGAAAAATATCTCAGGGTGAGTGTTGGGCCAGTCTCGAGCCAGGCCCCCACCTCACGGTCCGCCTGCCTGGAGGCCCCAGAGCCCTGCAGGGGCCCCGGGACTCCAGGGTCTCTAAAGCAATGGCCGCCGCGCCTTCTCCTTCCTTCGCGGGCCCCGCCCCGGCCCCGGGATGCGCCAATCAGCGTCCGGCCCCGCGCGCCCATCGCCCTGTTCCCGCGTTCCGCCCGTGCGTCTCGCAATGTGCGTCCTGCGCGGCTCCTCTCGCTGAGCAGGCCGGACGGTCCTTCCGCCGGAGCCGCCGTCGGCCTTCTTCCTTTTCCGGGCTTAGGACATTCCAGCACGAGAGGGCTGCACTGCGGTCACCCGTTCGCGGTGGGCAGTGCGGTCACCGCCACGTCTCGTCCGCGAGGACCGGCGCTGCTAGCTGTGTCCCGCGTGCCGTCCCATCCTGCTCTCCATTGCCGTCTGCGGGGACCGCCGGGGCGCGCGAGTCCACGCTGAGCCTCTGCCGGGCGGGTGCGCCACACACGCCGCCCCGCCGCCTCTTTGCTGCGAGCTGCTGGGTCGCAGTCTCGGCATCTGTGACATCGGGGCACGAACAGTCCCTGCTGGTGGTCTCCACCATTCAGCACCTTGTAACTCACGTTCCCCCATAACGCTCTGTCCTCCCCTCTCGTGCAGCGGCCCTGGCCCATGGAGGGGCTCCAGTGTTCCTGGCGGCACTGTCTCTCCGGGCTGCTCCTGCACCTGCTCGTGGCCATCTGCTTCTTCTCTTACCTGCGAGTGTCCCGGGACCGACCCACAGGGCTCCCTAGAACAGGGCCCAGCGCCTCAGATGCGGTCCTCACAGCTCCCC
>NW_004955495.1:3587006-3588205 GCF_000276665.1 Chinchilla lanigera
AAAAAAAGGCCACTGCTCTGTCCACACCAAGGGATAATCTGTCCCACCAAAGTAAGCATTGTGAGTGGATTTACAGGACTTTTGTAGCTCAAACTACCTGAGAAATAAATCAAGAGCAGGTTCACAGGATCTCAAGTAAGTCTATACTAACAGTCCTGTGATGCAGGACAGGGGTCAGTGCCCTGGAGGGAGCCCTCCTTGACTAAACCAGAAGTCTGTGCAGATTGCTCGTACATAGCAGCTGCCAGGCCGTGATTGGCCCAAACCCGGGGCTGTGATTGGTGTAGGGCTCCAGGACAGCCTTTGCTGTCATGGTGATGCCCAGTAGGTGGGCGGGGCTTTAACCAAGTAATCTTCTGGAAGGGCAATGGTGGGCCTGTTATGGTTGAGACGCTGTCAGTTTGAGAAGTGTAAAAGCTTAACTAAGTGACTCATCAGTTCTGCATCCTGGGGTGAAAAGGACATGCCCTCACCTCTGGGATGTTCTTCATTGTGTCCACTTAGGTGTAGAAGGTTAACTAGGAGTTGCAGCAGGGAGCTGGGGCCCTTACTCTGTGTTCCCCCTGAGCCTGTGCCGGAGGCGCTGTGGGAGTTGAGGACCCCTCAGTGCGGGTGACCTGCATCCAGTAAAAGGGAAATGGGAGCGGACTGACGGCGGGTCCTTCGGAGGAGCTCGTCTTCGCCTTCAGCTTCGTGGTCTTCTCCTGGCCTCTGGCGCAGACTGTTTGGCTTGTGCCTGGGACTCTTCAGCCTTGAGGCGTAGACTCTTCTTCGGCCTTGGTGGGAGATTCTTGAGCTTTCCGAGGCGTCCATCCGCCTCCTGAGAGGGACCTGCACGGACACTGCAGGGAGCTGCAGCCCTTGGCCTGGACTCCTCAGCCTGCAGCGTGCAGATGCCCTCTGCACACTTCCTCATCCAACTCTGTGGCTGACCATCGTAAGCCAAGCTTGTCATTTCCTATACTTGGTATGTCTTGGGTTATACCTGTTTCTCTAGTAAACCCTGACTGATACAGGGGGTTAGGGCTGCTACCAACGGGCCCAGATCCTTCCCTCCCTGCTCTCAGCCACTGTCGGCCCTGGCGCCCGCGCCCTTCTTCAAAAGTCAGTAGCAGCAGCAGCAACAGCAGCATCCGAAGAGGCCGCAGCAGGGGCGGGCGCCGGGCCGACAGTGGAGCCGCACCATGTTGGAGTGGAGC
>NW_004955495.1:3589160-3592100 GCF_000276665.1 Chinchilla lanigera
GCTGTCCCGTCCTCCCCCAGGTCAGGGCTCTCAGGACAGATTCCCGCCCTCCACAGCGCGCGTGGGACCCTCAAGGCCGGGCCTCGCCCGGCTCTCCTCGGCCCTGTCTGCTGGCTTCCTCCTCTTCCTGTGGCCGGGCTGCCCCCCCAGGACACCGGGGTCCATGTCTCAGGGAAAGGCCTGGAACAGGACAGCAGCCTGGGTCGTGGCCGTGTCCTCCCTGAGTGCTGGGTGCACGGGGTGAGGAAGGGGACTGAGGCCCTGCAGGGTTTGCCAAACCCAGACACACGGGTGTCGCCTCCCTCCCTCCCAGGCTCTGGATTAGAAACCCGCTCCCTGCGGCCCCAGCCTCCTGGGTCTGCTCATGCTTCCCAAGGTCAGGTTCCTGTGGTTCTGCTTGCTGGGAGGAGAGTGCTGGGAATGGAGCGTGCGTGTGAGTGAGTGAGTGAGTGTGTGTGTGTGTGTGTGTGTGTGTGTGTGTCTGTGCATGTCTTGCTTGCACCATGCTGTCCCACCCGAGTGCCACTTTTAGCTAGGCTTGGTGGTGCCCGCCTATCTTCCCAGCACTCTTGAAGCTGAGGCAAGAGGGGCCCCAGTTTGTGGCCTACCTGGGCAATTTAAGGAGCCCCTGTCTCCAAAATGAGCAGGCAAAAAAGTGCCATTTTTCAATTTTTTTTTAGGAAAAATAGTTTGCTGTCAGGGTGGCTGACATCTTAGCCCAGGCCTCCTGTGTCACAGTCCACGCTGCTGGGGTTCCTGCCCAGGCCTGCACTGTCCCCTGGGAGCGGCCGCCGCAGACGAGGGTCCACACGGATGGGAAGTGCATTTCTGTCCTTTTGAGGCAGGGTCTCGCTGTGCAGTTCAGGCTGGCCTTGAACTCACTTTGAAGCCCAGGCTGACTCTGAACTCCCAGTGATCCTCCTGCCTCAGCCTCCCGGGTGCTGCGGTTACAGGCCTGTGCCACCCGGTATTAAATCAACTCTTTATTCGCTGATGTTTTGTACGTTTTTAGTCTCAATTTTATTGATTTCTGATGATATTTATAATTTCTTCCCTTTTATTAGTTTCAGACTTAGATTCTTCTGGCCTTTCTAGTTTGTATTTTTATCAGTACATCTTTTCAGTGTAGCACCCTTGCATTCCTGGTGTGGAGCTGGCACTTGTACTGAA
This sequence comes from Chinchilla lanigera, assembly GCF_000276665.1. Classification (NCBI taxonomy): domain Eukaryota; kingdom Metazoa; phylum Chordata; class Mammalia; order Rodentia; family Chinchillidae; genus Chinchilla; species Chinchilla lanigera. The sequence goes on from NW_004955495.1 coordinate 3,590,331, forward strand.
AACGTCTTTGTTCCTTTTCTCATCCCCTCTCTCACCCTCCCTCCGACTCTCGGTCCCCGGCCCGTCTGAGACAGAGCTGGCTCCCTGCTTCCTCTTACACACCTTTTATATTGCTCTTTATAACTTGAGATTCTCATAGAAGGGGAACCATACAATATTTAAGCTTCTGTATCTGATTTGTTTCCCTAAACGCTATGGGGTCAGGTGCACCCATTTTCCTACAAATGACACTTATATTTCTTTCAGCACAGTAACTCTCCACTGTGTGTAAATGGCATGCTCTGTCCACTCACCCATGGATCACCAGCATTTATTATTTGATTTCTTGATGGTAACCATCCTTTCTGGGGGTAAGATGGCGCTCAGCGTTGTTTTAATTTGCATTTCTCTAGTGGAGAGTGATATCGAGCATTTCTTCATGTGTTTAGTGGCCACTTACACTTCTTCTGTGACTTGTCTGTTCATTTCAGTATTTGCTGATTGGGTCTCTTATTTTGGTGGAGGGGTGTCTCAGTGATTTATCTCTTGTTGCTGAGACAAAATATCTGATGTCTAGAATTAAGGAAGGAAAGGTTTATTTAGCTCAGAGTTTGTGGAGGTTTCAGTCCATACTCAGCTGGCTCCAAGGGCAGACTCCTCTTTCCCTCCCTTACATTGTATGCAAGCTACGTGCCCCAGGGCGGGTGTGGCCCTCACACCCATAATCCCAGCATTGGACTATGGATCAATCATAAACTCTAGAAGCCAGCACCCATGATAGCAGGAGGCTTTGAGGGGACATTCAGACACAAACCGTAACATCCCGCCCCTGGCCCCCCAAAGACTCATGTACGTCCCTTTATGCAAAAGACAGTTTAGTCCATCTCTGAGAGTTGCCAAAGTCCTAACAGTTTCAGCATTGCTCAAGAGCCCCAGTCCCGAGTCTCCTCTGGGATTTAAGGCAAACTCTTAGCTGTGAACCCCTGTGCAAATGAAAAGTTAAACACTTTTAACATTTAAAGGCAAAAGATAAACATTACCATTTTGAAAGGTACAAACGGGGATACAGAGCAGTGAGACCAAAGCAAGTTCAGTGTCCAGCAGAGCAAACATTACGTCCTGTGGGTCTATGTGGAACATCCCAAGCAATCTGTGATAAGTTGTGAGCTCCAGTGGCCTTGTGCGGCTCTACCCCTGTGGCACTTTTGGTGGTTGTAGCTCCTATGGCTTGGCTTTGCTCCCTCCTGGCAGCTTTTCCCAGACAATCCACGTTTCTGGCTTTTTTAAACTTTTGAGGTGTCTATTGCACTTTAGGTTTTACATTCATAGCTTCACACACTGCCCGCTCAGGGGCACACTGCCTGGTCTCCCAGGCCTTCTGATCGAGGTGGAAGCCTTCTTAACATCAGAACTCTAGCATTCTGTATGTACCTAAAACCAGTGCCGTGTGGATAAGGCCAGCGTCTGCTACCACCTGGAGCAGTAGCCAGGCTTTTCTCTCTCTTGGCCATAGGGGTTGAGTGCCTGGATCGCTGGGCACTCTGAATCTAATTCTGAGGAACAAATATTTTGTGCTGCTGCCATTTGGAAACATGGTGCTCTGTGGCTTTTTCCTCAAAGCGAAGTTTTTTATCTTTACAGGTTTCAGGCTGCAAAAGGCTGCTGCTTCTTGAGATGCCCTCAGGCCATCTTTTTTATTTTTCTTTGGTTTCTTTTTAGCAATCAAGACCTCCTCAGCTCTATCTTTGCAGTCTACCACTTTACTGGAGCTTTCTTTTTTTTTTTTTTTTT
>NW_004955495.1:3592845-3595601 GCF_000276665.1 Chinchilla lanigera
CACACCCATGACTGCATGAGGCTTTGGGGGGACATCCAGACACAAACCATAACAGGGGGTCTAATATTTTAGTTCCCTCTCAATGTGTAGGTTGTCTTTTCTTCAATCTTTTTTTATTTTGCTGTGCAGAAGCTTTTTTTTCTTTTTTTTGGTGTGATCCCATTAGTTCGATCTCGGTAGTATTTCCTGTGCAACCAGGATTCTGTTGAGAAAGTCCTTGCCTGCACCTATGACTTCAAAAGCAGCAGGTTGAATGTTTCTGTTTTAACATTTAGTTCTTTGATCCATTTTTATTTTAGTGTAGTAAATGGTGAAAGATGATGGGTCTAGACCCAATCTTCTGTCAGTTTTCCCAATAGCATTCATTAAAGGAGCTTTCTTACTTCCAGTGAAAGTTCTTGGTCCTTTTGTCAAAGATCAAATAGCTAATTGTGTCTGCAGTTGTTTCTGCGTCCTCTCTTCTGTTCCGTTGACCCTCATGTCTGTTTTTGTGCCGGTACCATGCTGTTTTTCTCACAGTAGCTTTGTAATATAACTTCACGCCTGGAATTGTGATGCCTTCCGCCTTGCTCTCGTTACCCCGATCATTCTTGCTGTTCTGGGCCACTTCTGTTCTCATATAAATCTTAGCATTGTTTTCTCCAGTTCTGTAAAGAATGCTGTTGGTATTTTCATTAGGATTGTGTTAAACCTGTATATCAATTTTGGAAGTATGACCATTTTATTTTGACACACTGGATCTGCCTATCAAGGTACAGGGAACATCTTTCCATTTTCTTTTGCTGCTGTTGTTGATGTTGCTGTTGTTTGAGACAGAGTCTCACTGTGTAGCTCAGGCTGGTCTTGAACTCACTATGTAGCCCAGGCTGGCCTTGAATTCAAAGAGATCCTCCTGCCTCAGCCTCCCAAGTATTGAGATGACAGGCATGCACCACCACACCCAGCCATCTATCCATTTTCTGATGTCCACTGCAATTTCCTTTCTCAGAGTACTGTCATTTTCATTGTACAGGTCTTTCCCTTCCTTAATTAGGGGAATTCCTAAGTATTTAATTTTTCTCAGGGTTACTGTGAGTGGTATTTTTAGTCATTTTTTTTTCTCAGCAGGTTCATTATTAGTACAGGAGCATGATGGATTTTTGTGTTGATTTGTAATCTGCTCCGTTATGGAATTTCATTATTAATTCTAAGAATTTTTGGTGTATTTCGGGGGGATCTATATAGATGACCAGGTAATCTGCAAATAATGATAATTTGACTTCTTCTTTTCCTACACATAGCCTTTATTTTATTTCATTTTCTTGCCCAGGTGTTCTTGCTTATGTTTTGAGTACTATGTTGAATGGGGTGGTGATAATAGACATCCTTAACTTGTTCCTGATTTTAGAGGGAAAACTTTTGATTTTCCCTCTTTAATATGGCTTTTACCAGATGCAGATAAGGTCCTTCAATGTGTATTTTCTTCAGTATCTTTATGTGGAAGGATGTTGGATTTTTTCAAAGGCTTTCTGTGTCTATTTTGAGGATCCTGTGATTCTTGTCCTTGCTTTTGTTTATGAGGTGTGTATTGATTTACATATGTTGAACCATCCTTGCATGCCTGGGATGAAGTCTACTTGTTCATGATGTTTGCTCTTTTTGATGATTTATTGCATTCTGTTGGTTGAGGATGTTTATATCTCTGTTCATTAAAGAGATTTGTTTATAGTTCTCTTTTTTGGTTGGATTCCTGCCTGAGTTTGGAATTAGGGTACTTCTAGCTTCCAGAAGTGATTTTGGGAGTACTCCTTCCCTCTCACATCCATCAAAGAGTTTAAGGAGTGCTAGGTCTTCCTTGAATTTTTTTGTGGAATTCTGCAGTGAATCTGTCTGGACCTAGACTTTTCTTAATTGATAGAGTTCTTATTACTGCTTCAGCCCTAACACTAAATTCCAGTTAATCTTTGACCTGTCTTCTTTGCATCATCTAGAAGCTGTTGGATCTATTTCTCATGTTCTCTTATTATTTTTAAGGTATTTCTGATTGCCACATACATGACAGGGCTGTAATTTGTATTTTGCTGCCAGCTGGTTCTGATTTTAATTTGATCATGCCACCAGCTTGAACTGCCAGCAGCACCTGCATGACTATCTGAAAACATGGGGGCCACTGTGGCCGTAAAAGATGCCAGATGCATTATGTTTCACACACTCTGCACAAATCAGCCGCCATTATGTGTAAGATGTGTTAAAGAAATTCACAAATACAAATATCTTTTTATTTAATGAAATGTATATGGTGATTATTGTAATAAATTTTAAGTGGTATGAATAGTATTAATTACTTTTTTTGAGACAAGGCCTCGCCGAGAAGTGCAGGCTGGGCTTAACTTGTTTATGTAGCCCAGGGTGGCTTCAAACTCATGGCCATCCTCCTGTCTCAGCCTCCTGTGTTGGGATTACAGGTGTGCACCACCGTACAAGACTAATGTTAATTTATATTTGGACAGTAATTATTCAAATTCAGGCAACCAATTAGATTTGGTTTATTTATGGACTTCTTCTCAATTGTAATAGTAAAAAGACCAGTGCAAGTGATTTGATCCATTTGTATCACCAGTGGTACAAACTGCCCCATGGGACAGTCATGCATGGAACACTGGTGGTTCCAGCCAGCAGGAATGTGTTAACTGGTTAGTAATGACAGCTCTAACTTCTAGTTCTGACACTCTGTCCTCATGTTAATCACTTCTTCTTCTTTTCAAATTTATTTATTA
>NW_004955495.1:3595926-3602412 GCF_000276665.1 Chinchilla lanigera
CTTCTGGCTGATGGAATGACAGGCCTGTGCCTCCACATGGATCGCTTGCCTGGCCACAAAGATCAGTTCTGCTATGCATACTTTTGATAGAATTTTTAATCTCTTGAATTTCTACTTGGAGCCTTTTAATGGACTCATTCTTCTCTATGCTGTTCATTTGTGTTTTGTAATGTTTTGTTTAGCTCTGTTAGCTTTTAATTAGCATCATCCGGAGCCTCACGATCATTTTATTTGGACCAGTATCTGTTTACTTATGTCTTCAATGAGCTTCCTAATTGCCTTATTGATCTGCTTTGTTATCCTCCCGATATCATTTCGGATCATCTGAATGTGTGGCTTTTGGTTTTCTCCCTTTTGATGGATCAACTTTGGGGGAGTTGGGCGCTTTGGGAGGCATGTTGTTGGTTTGTCTTCCCAGGTTTGTTTTCGTTTGGTTGGTGTTTTGTGTTGAGGCATGCATGCTGGTTGCAGTGGAGACTTTTGTTTCTGGTGTGCAGACCTCCTTAACTGGTGTCTACTTTTAGGCGCGGTCCTCTGGGTGTGACTAACTATTGGCCTTTGCCTCTGTCCCAAGATTTGACCACCTCTATTTATTGGAGATTGGAAGTTGCAGAGTGTTTGGTCCGATAACCCGTTCTTTAGGAATGGCCCACAGTATCATTAGGATCAATGACCCTGAGGCAAGCTAGATAATGGCATCTCAAGAAAATCAATTAATAGCCATTAATAGCTATGACACCAATGAATAGCTGTGACACCCTGGCTACAGTGAGAAAATCAGCATCATTTATAGCATCAAATACAAACTAAATGTTGACAAACAGTGTAACACCCTGAACTGTAGGAAAAAAAATCTGTAATGATAGTATGAACACAAAGACAAGCCAAATATTGATCTACAGTAAATATTCACTAATGAAACTTGACCTCTACTCGTAGAACAGTGTTCAACAGCAAGAGCATGAATTTAACTACTTACCTAGAGATTCATGAAACTTTATAGATGTAATAGTGAACAGAGAAGCAAAATTTGAAAAATTAATCATGGGATATGAGAAGGAAGAGAGAAAAGCAAGGTGGGGTGTTATTGAGGAATAAAAGGAAACTAATAGTGTTAGAGAACAGTATAAAGAAAGAAGAAAATAATAAACAGAAAGCAAAATCCAAGAAATAAAAGAAAGAAGGACCAGATGTAGTGACACACGTCTGTTTTCCCAGCACTCAGGAAGCTGAGGCAGGAGGATCCCCTTGAGACTGAGGCCAGCCTGTGGTACATAGCAAGCTCAAGGCCAGCCTAGATGACACAGTGGGGGCATCTCACAAAAACAAAAAGAAAGAGGGAGTAGACCCCAAACCCCACAAAACACAATGAAAGAAAGGTAGAAATAGAAAAATCAGAGAAGACTGAGGCAAAGAAAAACTTCCTGTTGTTTGTTTGTGGTTTTTTTGTTGTTTTTGTTTTTTTTTCTGGTACCGGGAATCAAACTCACGACCTTGCATTTGCTAGGCAGGCGCTATGCCGCTGAGCTAAATCCCCAGCCCCAAAAGTTCCTGTTTTTGAATGAGTGATTTCTTTCCAAGATCTGGTTTGAAACCCACCAGTCGTGATTGTGTTTGCTTTGCTTTAGGGCATATGGCACCAGAGGCCCCTCTGTCCATTCACCCCGGACTGCGGTTAGCGTCCAAGCCAATCAATGCATGACCTTGCTCCCAGTGGTGGTTAGGAAACAGGGCCAGCCCTCTGGCCTCTGCTGGATAAACACCTTGGGACAGAGCTTCAGGTGGATTGTTGGACACAATGCCAAAGTCTCGGGATCTGGTTGTCCCTTTCTCTCCATGGTGTTTTCCTTATTCACAGTCAGGTCAGTTGGTTTGTCCTCGCCCTGCTGCCTGGGCTCAAGGGAAGGAAAGGGAGAGCCAGGTGGAGTTGGCAGATGGTCCCACCCGTGCATGATGGGGTTGTGCATCTGGACCAGCCCGGTCACTCGCATCAGTGGGGGGCAGGCACCATCTTCTGGTCTTGCTGGGACCTTTAAATGCATCATTACGTTGTTTATTGGGGTCACGCTATTCTGTTGGTGTTTTCATTCATAGCTATAAACTCTGCTCCTAGAACTGCCTTGACTATGTCCCATAAGCTTTGGTGTTGTTCACTTCTATTGTCATTTGATTCTAGAAACTTAATTTCTTCCCTGATTTATTCTGTGATCCACTGATTATTAAATAATATTTTTTGTCTTTTTGAGACAGGGTGTGGCTAGCAGTTCAGGCTGCACGTGAGCTCACTTTGTAGCCCGGGCTGGCCTCAAACTCGCAACACTCCTCCTGCCTCAGCTTCCCATGTGCTGGGATCACAGCTGTGTGCCACCACGCCCAGAAATAATGTGTTCTTTAATCTTCATGTGTTTGCACAGTTTCTGTGGCTTCTGTTTGTGTTGGTTTCTAGTTTCCTTCTCGTATAATTCAGGATTATTTAAATTCTTTTGTACTTACTTAGGTATGCTTTATGGCATAAAATATGGTCAGTTTTGGATGAAGTTTCATGTGATGTTGAGAAAAATATGAATTGTGTTGTTGGATGACACAGTCTGTAGACATCTGTTGAATCCATTAGCTCAACGCTGCGGATTACCTCTGATATTCCTTTGTTGATTTTTTTGTCTGCTTGACTTAACTGATAGAGTGGGGTATTGAAATCCCCCTCTATGATTGAACTGGTGTCCGTCTGTCCTTTTAGGTCCGGTAGTTTTTGTTGTCTGAAGATGTGTGCTGACATTCAGTGTATAGATGTCGGCCACTGTCACCTCTTCCTATGGAATAGTGCCTTCCCAGTATGCAGTGGCCGTCTGGATCACTTCTGATCCCTTCTGGCTTGAAGTCTGCTGTTTCTGAAAATAGGACGGCCACGCCTGCTTCTGTTCAGGCCGCGATGGAATGGATCATTTTCCACCCTTTCATTTTCAATCTGTGTACTTTCTTTTGGATGAAATGTGTCTCCCGTAGGCAACAGATGCTTACATTTTGGTTTGTGATCAAATCTATCAGTCTGTGTCTTTTGATGACGGAGTTGAGACCATTGACATTGCAAGTGATTACTGTATGGAGTGTCCTGAACATTGTCATTGCGTGATTTTTCCAGCATTGATTCCTTTAGTGTTTCTTTGGTTTAATTAATATCCCAGTTGGATGTATACTTCCTTCTGAGCTCTTTGGGGTAGGTGTTCTCTCTCTCTCTCTCTCTCTCTCTGTGTGCGTGTGTGTGTGTGTGTGTGTGTGTGTGTGTGTGTATCTAACATACTCTTAACTATTTTCTGGAATGCTGAATTTCTTTGGGATTTCTTTGTTGGGGAAATTCTACTTTGCCATTGACTGTGAAGGCTAATTTTCTTTTGTTTTGTTTTGTTTTGTCTTTTTTTTGAGACAGGGTCTCATTATGCAGTTCAGGCTAGCCGTGAGCTCACTTTGTAGCACAGGCTGGTCTCGAACTCCCAATGATCCTCCTGCCTCAGCCTCCCGAGTGCTCCACCACGCCTGGCTTAAAGGCTAATTTTGCAAGATATAAATGTCTGGTTTAGCCGGGCCTGGTGGCACACACCTGTAATACCAGCACTCAGGAGGGCTGAGGCAGGAGGATCATTTCGAGTTCAAGACCAGCCTGGGCTGCAAAGTAAGCTCAAGGCCAGTCTGAACTGCATAACAAGGCCCTGTCTCAAAAAGACCAAAAGATAAATAAATAAATAAATGTCTGGGTTAACTATTGTGTTCTTTTTTGGCTAGAATGGAAAACTTCACTCTAAGCTCTTCAGACCTTTTACATTTCTCATGAGAGATCTGCAGTTATTAGAATTTGCCTCTATAGTTTACTTACTTTTTTCTAACACTTTTAATATTCTCACTTTTGTTGGACTTTTGGAATTTTGATTATAATGTATCATAGAGAGGTTCACTTCCCATGTGTCTTGTACTTGAACAGTGTTTCAGTTACTTTTCTCTCATCACTGAGACAAAATACCTGATGCTCAAAATTAGGAAAGGAGAGGTTTATTTAACTCACAGCCTGTGGAGGTTTCAGTCCATACTTGGCTGGCTCTGAGGCAGCGTGGCACATGGCAGAGGGCAACAGTTCATGGCTGCGGAAGATAGCCAAAGCAACAAGAGCAAAAGGGAGGAGCAGCGGCAAGCGGCCTCTTTCCCTCCCTTATATGGTATGCAAACTACCCGCCCCAGGGCGGTGTAGCACTCACACCCATAATCCCAGCATCGGACCATGGCTCAATCACAAACTCTAGAAGCCCACCCCATGACTGCATGAGGCTTTATGGGGACATCCACACAAACCATAACAAACAGTGAACTTTTCCCCTAGATTTGCAGATTTTCCTGGTATAATTTCAGAGAATAAATCCACTATACCTTTCCAACCACCTCTACTGTTACCTTTATTCTGAAGTTGTTGTTGCGTTGCTGTTTTGTTGCCTTACGTCTGTCAGGTCCAGCTTGCATGGTGTCTTGTCAACCTTAGGGTGTCATTGAATTCATAATGTACTACACCCATCTTGTCTTCTATTTCTGAGTCTCTTCCCTCACACTGGCCAAGCCTGCTCCTTATGCTTTCCATTGAATTTCTTGTATCATTCATTTCTGATTTTTTGCTTGGTTTGGTTTGGTTTTTCCCTCCGGTACCAGGAATCAAACTCACGATGTTGCGCTTGCCAGGCAGGCGCTGTGCCGCTGAGCTAAATCCTCAGCCCCTCGTTTATTTCTGTTTGGTATCTTTTTGTCCATTCCAATTCTTTACCAAAGAGGTCATTCATGTCTCCTGGTGTTTCCTAAGATCAATTAGTTTATTGTTTGCCTCGTCTTTAAGCTCATCAAACATTTTGTAATTACAATTCTTCATCTGCTTAATTAAATCTCTGAGCTCCTTAAACATCTGATGCTTCTGCTCCTACATGTTTCTCCTTTCATCTCTTCAAACATTTTGCTCATTTGCTTTCTGAATTCTTTGCCTGCTGCTTCCTCTACTTATGCGTCTGTGAGAACAGCTCTGGGGGCGTTCGGGATTTGGGGGGCATCTGTTTGCCTGGCCTTCTCCCGTTTCTTGTATTTCTGTGCTGTGCTTGGGCATCACCTAGGACAGAGAAACTGTCCCTGCGGAGGGATGTCTCCAGTCAGGTTCCCTCTCCCCGTGGTGGGTCCCGGGTTTGGTTTCGTGTTGGTGTTTCTGCCCCTCCTCATCCAGCTCCGTGTCACGTCGGAGGCTTTTCTCAGCGTCTCACCTTCTCCCCGGGGTTGGACCCCAGCACCTCACAGAGCATGGTGGGTGCAGGGGCCCGACCTCTTCCCAGAGCCAGGGTTAGGGTTCCAGGCTGCTGGGTTCTTCTCTGTTTTGTCTTCGGTTTCTCTGTGGTTTCTGCTTTTACTGTCAGCTCTTTGCCAATTTCTGAAGCTTTTCCTTTTCTTTTCACAAAGTTGTTGTCTTTCCAATGGGTCCATTCCAGGCCCTGGTCAATCACGTCCCGGAGAGACTATTTCACTACCAGCTTTTATGCTACCAGTCTTGGTCCTTTCACCCTTTTCTTTTCTTTTTTTTTTTTTCTAAATTTATGTGACTATTGCCCCATCCAGTTTATTTTATTTTATTTTATTTTATTTGCCAGTACCAGGAATCGAACTCACAACCTTGAGCTTCCCAGGCAGGCACTGTGCCCCTGAGCTAAATCCCCAGCCCCTCGCACCCATTTCAAGTGCACAATTCAAGTATGAAAGGTGACAGTGAGAGCAAGAGTGAGAGAGAGACAGAGACAGAGAGAGTGTTGTGACGCCCTCTCAACCATCAGACTCTGAGGATTTTTCAGAAACTCTGTGCCTTGAGCAGTAACTCCCCCCTCTTCCTTCCCTTCCAGCTCCTGTCACTTTATTTCTTAATCTAAATGACTTGTAAATGCAGTGCTAGGCAGGGAGCGCAGGGCCGAGCCCGTGGTAGCAGTGGTGGGGCGGTGGAGACAGGAGGCTGTGTCTCCCGGCTGGCCTGGACTCCCACTTCTGCTGCCTCAGCCTCCCGAGTGCTGACCTTCCCGATGTGCGTTGCCACTGCAGCTCTAGGGCTAGATTCTTTGGAGCCGGGCTGGCCTGGGGCAGCAGTCTAGCTCTGCTGTGTCCTGGGTGTGAGTCACTTCCTCTCAATTCTCGCATTTGTAAAATGGGATGGGAACAGTCCCTGTTGGCGCTCTCCAGTGTTAACCTTGTAACTCACGAAGTGCCTGCTTGGCAAGCCCAAGGTCCTGAGTTCGATTCCCAGTACCAAAAAAAGAAACTAAAAAAACCAAAAGCAAACAAACCAACCTTGTATCTCACATTTCCCCGGCTGTGGTCACTGCCCCCCATAACGCTCTGTCCTCCCCTCTCGTGCAGCGGCCCTGGCCCATGGAGGGGCTCCAGTGTTCCTGGCGGCACTGTCTCTCCGGGCTGCTCCTGCACCTGCTC
>NW_004955495.1:3604212-3605585 GCF_000276665.1 Chinchilla lanigera
GGTCCGAGGGCATTAGATTCTCAGAGGAGCGTGAAGCCCACTGTGCGCTGCGCACATGCGGGGTTGAGGGTGAATGAGCCTTGTGAGGATCCAATGGCTGGTGATCTGAGGTGAAGCTGAGGTGGTGATGCTAGCCCTGGGGAGTGGCTGCAAATGCAGATTCATTTTCAGAGGTGTGACTGCAGAGGCCACAAATCTCAGCCACTTCATGGCACCCCCTACCTTCTACAAAAGCAGCAGCAGCAGCAACTGCTTGCAGACTCATATGCAAACCCTGTCATGAGTGGCAAGCGACATGGAGCTATATAATTATTTTATTAATTTCTACAATGCAGTAGTAATGGAAACCGTGTACTAGATGGATCATCATGAAACTGCTGACAACCAGCTGAGGATTCTTAGGCTCAGTTCACATGGAAATCATGAACTGGCAACGTGGGGCACTGTTATCTGTCCTGCTGTCACCAGATGGCATCAGATAATGCTGGATACCAACAGCTGACACAGCTAGCTCCTGGTCAGTGCTGCTTCTGGTCGCTGCTGGCTGCCACTGGCTTGTGCTGGACGTGGTAGGCCAGCTCTGCCTGGTGCTGGACTCTGCCGCTGATCTTCTTGCCTGCTGGTCTCTGGAGCTCTACCGACTCTCAACCCCTCATGCTTATTGTTCTTTCTTTTAAGGCCACTGCTCTGTCACAGGACAGGATAAGAATCCTGAGTGGATTTACAGGACTTTTGTAGCTCAAACTACCTGAGAAATAAACCAAGAGCAGGTTCACAGGACCCCAAAGCATGTCTGTTTTATTTTTTTTTTATTTTTTTATTTTTGGTTTTTTTTCATCAGGTACCAGGAACCGAACTCACGACCTTGCACTTGCCAGGCAAGCGCTTTGCCGCTGAGCTAAATCCCCAGCCCCGGCATGTCTGTTTTAATAGGCCTTTGCTGAAGGGCAGAGGTCAGTGCCTGGAGGGAGCCTTCCTAGACTGACCCCAGAAGTGTGTGCAGAGCGCTGCTTAGAGCGGCTGCAGGCCCGAGACTTGTTCAAGCCCAGGCTGTGATTGGTGCAGGGCTCCAGGACAGCCAGAGCTGTCATGGTGGTGTCCAATGAGGGGGCGGGGCTGAAACCAGGGAATCTTCTGGAAGAGCAGCTTTCGGGGGTTGGGGTGGCTACCAACGGGCCCAGATCCTTCCCTCCCTGCTCTCAGCCACGCCCTGGCGCCCGCGCCCTTCTTCAAAAGTCAGTAGCAGCAGCAGCAACAGCAGCATCCGAAGAGGCCGCAGCAGGGGCGGGCGCCGGGCCGACAGTGGAGCCGCACCATGTTGGAGTGGAGCGCACGACAGTGGCTGCTACATGGCCAGGGAGGACGGTGACACA
>NW_004955495.1:3606675-3610390 GCF_000276665.1 Chinchilla lanigera
CTCAGCACACCTGGACCCTGGAGCATGCGCTTGTCCCCTTTCATCTCCACCTGTCCCCTCTATGGGGACTCACTTGTTCGGGCTCATTTTGGGGGACTCCCTGGGCGTTGTGTCACTTGCGAGGGACTTGTGTGCTAGGGGACTTACCTGCAGGGAGTCTCCAATGGGGGGGCCCCTGCCAGAGACACAGGTATGTGGGGACGCTTGTGGAGGGCTTCCCTGCAGAGGTCTCACTTGTGAAATCTCAGCTGCGGCATTGATCTGCCTGAGCCTCCTCTGCTGGAGACGTGCTCCTCACAGGTGACACCTGCAGGGGTCCCCGCCGCTCCGGATCTCACAGCCTGGGGTCTCAGCTGGCTCAGGCCTTACGTGCTGGACACCTTGGTTTTCAGACACCTCAGTAGCTAGGATGTCACCTGCTGTTCATCTCTGCTGCCAGCAACAGGGTTCTGGGGACCTCGCCTTCCAGGGCCTCACCTGCTGGGGACACTGTCTCCCACGGACCTGCTAGGGGACACATCGCCCCCCCGGCTGTTACCTTGCAGAAGCCCCCATTGCTAGGGACTGTGGCTGTGGCACCCGGGCTGCCGGGGCCCTCACCCCACCAGGCCCCTGTCCCTGGGGTGCTGGCTTCCTGAGGTCCTGCTCATCGGTGACCATTTCTCCAGCTGGCTGGTTTGTGATGCGCCTGCCGTTGTTCATGCCCTGTGGGCCGCACAGACAGGGCTGTTCCCATTTCCCAGATGGGTGTGATGCAAGGCCAGTGGATGTGTCCCTCCTCATCTAAAGTAGCGTCTCTCCCCAGGACGCTTCTGTCCCCACCAGGAGAGGCTGGCGACGGGGTATCTGGGGGAGGGGAGTAGTGTCACGTAGTGGGCAGAGGCCAGGAATGAGCCAGTCACCCGGAGTGCCCGGAGAGCCCCTGTGGAAGGGTGTGACCCCCCACGTCAGGAGGTGGGAAGGCTCTGCTCTTGACCTCTCTGCGGCCCTGAAGGTCAAGCCTTTTGGGAGGGTGTCCCTGGGACGGGCGCTGCCAGAATGAGGCGACACGGATCCAGGGGAGCGGGGAGCAGAAGGCCAGGCCGTCGGGGGCCCCAGAGGGGCAGGGGACAGCTGGACCTTCCCTGCCCCGTGCACAGGGAGAGGGTCCTGTCGTGTGGGCCCAGCTGCGTGTGGCAGGACAGGACAGCAGCGCTCGGGGGAACAGCAAGCATGGGGCTGCGCGTGTGGGTGTGGAAGACTCCCCGTGCGGCCGTCCTGGATCTGTCACCACGGGGCCCCAGTGCCCAGGGCGCAACTATGCCCGTGTGCGGGGCCTTTGATTGTGCATGGGCCCCGTGTGCCTGTGGGTGGGGGTTTGGTTTGAGCATGTGGCTCTGTCACCCTGGAAGGGCGTCTCTAGTGTGACTTCGGGAGGCCTGTGTGTAAGGCGCACCAATGACTGCGTCTATCTGTCACTGTCCCCGGGACAAGGCTGTGAATGAGGGCAGCGGTGTCATGGGCTCTACCTGTGTGACCGTGTGTGAGGCTGGAATTCTCACCCACAGGCCTCCAGGGATAAGGCATGACCTTGGGAGTGCCTCTGTGAATGGGCAACTGAGTCAGGGGTCTGTGTGATCCCTGTGGGTGGTGACACTGTGCCCCAGGGATGTGCGTGGTGTGTGTGTGTATAGCAGCTGCGACTCCAGACCTGTGCGTGCCAGATGCCCCTGGAATCTGGCCCCAGGAGCTTACGGGTAGCTCTGTTTAGGTTTCCAGTTCACGGGTGGCCTGTGCCAGTGTCCTGTGGTCAGGGTGCTGGAGCTGGCGGGATATGAGGCCCAGGGTGGGTGTGCACATGCACACACCTCCACACACACGCACACTGAGGCAGGGAGCTTCCTGACTGCAGACCCCAGCTCCAGTGCCTATCGTCCCCCTTTTTAGCAACTTCCCGCCTGAGGCTTGAGGGCCCCAGGGCCAGACAGGAGAGGGAACGGAGGTTCTGAGCCACTTGCCCTCTGCAGCGTCTGGGGACCCTGGCCTCTCTGCCAAGGCTGGGCTGAGCCAGCCCACACAGAGCAGGAACCCACCACCCCAAACCACAGAGTCAGAACACTGTGGGGGCGGTGGGGGCCAGCCAGCCGCAGGCCTGCAGCTACCTTCCAGGCAGACCACCCACGGCTGGAGCCCGGCCGCCAAGCCCTGCCCAGAGGGTTCCCTGGAAGTCTTCCTTGGTAGCCGCCTTGAGTGTCTCCCACTGCAGCAGGGGTGGGGTGGGACAGGGACCGAGGAGAGGGGCTGCACCCACAGGCTTAGTGGTTCTCCCTAGGGGTGGCTTTATTTTGGAGACAGAGTCTCGCTGTGTAGCCCAGGCTGGCCTCGAACTCATAGGTATCCTCCTGCCTCAGCCTTCCGAATGCTGAGGTTACAGGCGTGCACCATCTCGCCTGCCAAGGGGCGGGGTGCGGCTGCTGATGGTGCCCTTCAGCTCTAAGATGGGCACAGAGTCTAAGGTTTGAGGAGGTCCTCAACTCCGAGGTGTGGGAGACAGAAGGCAGGACTGCACCTCTGGGGGGGCACCTAGTTTTAGGGCGGAAGAGAGGGACCCATGCCCTCAAGAGATACCTCAGGGAAAGTGTGGGCAGTGTGCCCGAGGGAGCCCCCAGTCTGGGGCACAGGGGAGGATATGTGTCCTAAGGGAAGGAGGGCAGCAGGAAGGGCCACCCCTTAGTAACGCCGCTGTGCCCGGCGGACGCCTGTGGGGCCAGGAGGGGAGGCGTGCGCGCGCTCCGCCCGTCCCCCACCGCGGCTCCGATCCGGCGCCCGCAGACCCCGCCCGCGCTCCGGGAACACAACACCCCGCCTCCGGCCGCCAGCTGGTCTGCCAAACGTCAAGGTGACACCAGGGACAAATCCAAAAATCTGCCCAGAGCTTTTTTGAAATTCTCTGCGCAGGCCCATCGTAAATCCCCCTTCAGGGCTTTATGGGCCCAGGACCCAGGTCTCTGGGGACCCAGCTCTGTCCCAGGGGGCGCCGGCTTAGGGCTGGATGGGGCTGGCGCCTGCCCAGACCTACACCCACCCGGAGGTGGGCAGCGCGCGGGTACAGTATTTTTAGCTGGTGGAAGGCGCACGCCCTGCCAGCGGCGGGTGGCCCCACAAGGCCCACTGAGGTCCCACTATCTTCACCCATAGAGTGGCTCCACCCCCGCCCCGCAACCTCCAATGCCCCCCATGAGCACACACTGAAGGAAGGTGCAGCTGGGGCCGTGCTCGGAAGGAGCAGCGGTTCAGCCGGGAGATGGGAAGGATGGTTCTGATGTCATCATCCACACACACGTTTTTTTCTTTTGGTGAGTCTTACTGTGCCATCCAGGTTGGCTTTGAATTCGCGATCCTCCTGCCTCAGCCTAACTGCTGGGATGACAGCCGTGTGCCACCACACCTGACCCCATTTTCCTTTTCGTACCCCCTAAACAGGGCTCTCTTTGAATCTACTCTTCTTTCCTCCCAAAGCAAATAGGACCCCCGCTCAGGTGTTACCCCCACGGGCTCCCCTTTTCCCAGGGGAGATCGGGACACAGCAGCCGCAGGTGGAGGCTCTCCCCAGCATGAATCACCAGCCGGGCTCGAGTTCCCACACTTTATCTCAATACAGTTATCGCGAGAGTCCCGCAGCCTCGAAGGTGTACTCCGCACATGCGCAGTCTTTTGCGGGGCTGGCCAGGCTGGA
>NW_004955495.1:3611005-3613026 GCF_000276665.1 Chinchilla lanigera
GCAGCGCTCGGTCTGCGGGGAGAGAAGAGGGGCGTCAGTGGGTCCGCGCAGCGCCGTCCCGGCTAGGAGGGCGCTTGCTCGCACCCACGCCCAGATCCACCTCCCGCACACTCTCTGGGCAGAACTGGGAGGTGCACATTCGGACTCCCGCGCCATCAGCACCCCTCGCTGGACCCGGCGCTTGTGTCTTCTTTGCCTCTACCCTGAGCTGAGCTGAACGGGGCCTCTAACCACGTCCTTTGGGGTCCCCTGCTCCACTGCTGCCCACCTTTCCTTCCCTCCATCCGCTTTCCCGATTCTGCGCGGCCCCTATCCCTATGCTGGGCTGCCCAGGGCCGCTGACACACCCTCTCTGGGCAGTGTTGGGCGTCTCCTCCCCGTGGGGCCCGGCCCTCATCCTTTAGCTGAGCTGTCGTGGATCCCCACCCAGAACCCCCACACTCCGTCTCAGAGCCTTGGGACTCTCAGACACCCTCCCATCTCCTCGCCGCAGTGGATCAGTTTCTCCATCCAACAAACTGAAGGCACTGACGTCGGAGTGGTGCCCACACCTGTCATCCCAGCATTCTGGGAGGCTGAGGCAGGAGGATCACAAGTTCCAGCCCAGCCTGGCAACTTAGCAAGGTTCACCCAAAAAGAAAGCCAGGGCTGGAGATGTAGCTCAGTGCGAAGGCCCTGGTAGCCATCCCCACTACTGGGGGGAAAGGAAGCAGAGGGAGAGAGAAGCGTTTAGGTTTCTCAGTACCGAGGTCTCCCCGTGCGTGGGCGCAGCTACTGTGAGCCCCACTCCTATGGAAGCGGTGAGGAGGGTGCGGATGTGAGCAAGGTCAGGGTCACATCACTTAACAGGTGGCTGAGAGAGACAGACAGACAGAGACAGACACAGAAACACAGACAGGCAGAGATACTCTCTGCACCTCCCTCCTTTGCCCAAATTTGGCCCAACCTCAGCATTTTCTCTCAGTTACCAGGAGCTGCCTCAGATCACAGGTTCCCAGGGCCCCAAGCTGCGATTTATGACCCAAGGAGTTGACCCTGCCCAACAGCGCCCCTCGGAGAGCGGGGCAGACGCTGGAATGGCTGGCCGCGCCCGCGAGGAAAGGCAGGTGGGGGACTCTCAGCCCACAGCGGGTGGCGGCCAGGCGCGGTGCAAGAGGAGATCCTGGATCGATGCCCGCCTGACCCGAGGCCCAGGCACCTGGCCTGAGAAAGGGGGGGGGCCCGAGGGGGGTTCTGTTCCCCTGGGAGTGAGGCTGTTTCCACTGCAGGGTGTGGGGGCGTCTCAGACACCACACACACCCCGGCTCTGAGCCTGGCTTTGGCACCTGCACCCCTGCCACGTCCCTGCTGTCTGCCTCAGTTTCCCTGTCTGCTCAAAGAAGCTTGCTTCATCCCTGTCTTGGGTTGGAGTGAAAAGGTGGGCATTTGGGGACCCCTGGGCAGCAGATTCCGGGTCCTTTAAGCCCAGGATTGGGACGGCTGTGTAGGGTGGTGCTGTGGGGTGAAGGGTGAACCCAGCTCGTTTCTGGTGCTTAAAATTCCACCATGAAGCTGGCTGGCTCAGCGAGAAAATAAAAAGCACAAAAAAGGCTGGGGCTGCCAGGCATGGTGGTGCACACCTGCAATCCCGGCACTGGGAGGCTGAGGCAGGAGGATCACTGTGAGTTCGAGGCCAGCCTGGGCTACAGAGCAACTGGAAAAAGACTTCTATGATGTTTCCTCCCCAAAGTGGTCTAGGGGTTGTCAAATAAAACTGGTGCACAGTTAAACTTGAACTTCACAGAAGCAACAAATAACCTGTCTCTCTCCAGCAGGGTTGGCTGTTTACAAGGGGTCCGGAAAAGCAGAGATGAGATCCACCCCCTCAGTCCTGTCCACCTTCCCAAGCTTGCTACCCAGTTTGGTGCAGTGACACACACCTGTCATCAGCTGCTCAGGAGGCTGAGGTGGGAGGATCGCAAGTTCAAGCCCAGACTGAGCAACTTACCGAGCTCGTCTCAAAAAATAAAATAAAAATTTTT
>NW_004955495.1:3613267-3624608 GCF_000276665.1 Chinchilla lanigera
AAAAAAAAAAAAAAAGAAAAAAAAGGGCTAGGGGTGTATGTAGCTCACTGCAAAGGCCCTGGATTCAATCCCCAGTACAGAGAAGCAGCAGAAGGAGAAGGGAAGAAGGAAGAGAAAGGGGAGGGGGAGGACGAGGACGAAGAGAAAATCCACCCTCTGTGAGTTCGTTCAGGGCCTGGAGCCCTGGGGCTTTGGGGGGTCAGCAGCCACTCTGTCAGTTCTCCCACCCCACCCCCTATGGGCCCAAGGACAGGAGGAGAGACAGACAGGCTCCCCGGGGGCGGAGACCTGCTCTGGCCTCTCCCCAGGTCCCGGTCCTGCAGGCTGGCTTAGGCTGGGGGCCCAGTGTCCTCGGAAGGGCTCTGCAGCTCGTAGGAGGGGTGGGCGATGGGATGTAGGGGCTTGGAGCTGCTGCCCGAGGCCACCCTTGTCCATTGTGAGGACAAGAAAGGAGGACTGTGTGGGTTGCCAGCGGGCCAGCCTAGACGCGCCTGAGCCCACGCCCGCACACGCTCCGCCCGTGTCTGCCCCCACCCGCCACCCGCGTGGCGACGTGCGTGTGCACAACGGGTCAGGGCCCACGCACCGCCCTGGTGGGCCCGAACCTGAGGCCAGGCGGGCGCCAGGGCCGGGTGAGGAGTTGGGCCAAGGCCGTGTCTGGGGCGGGCGTTCCCAGGGCACCTGGCAGCCCCTACCCGAGGCTGAGGGTCTCTCTCTGTGCCCCTCTCCCTGTCCCTGTCCCCTCCCCTTGGTCCCTGACATCTGGGCAGGTCACCGTGGGATCTGGCCTCCCTCTCTGCGGTCCCCCGCTGTGCCGCAGGGCCAGGCGGAAAGCCAGGTCTAATCTCCATCTGGTCCCCACGGCCCCTCAGGGCCAGGGCCTAATTCCTTGTGACAGCTAAGCTGAGGGACCCCGGTTGCCAGCAGCCAGCCTCGGATTTACACCCTCCCGCCACCTGCATCTAAAAGCCAGGGCCTGCAGCTCCCCTGCGGCGGCCCCCCGGGGCCAGGGTGCGGCTTACACTGGGCCAGGCGGGCGATCCGGGCGTCCAGGGTGCGAGGGGGGCGGCGCAGCGGGGCCAGCGCGGGCCCCAGGCGGTGGCTGAGTAGCAGACCCTCGCGACAGATCCAGATGGACAGCACGGAGCTACAGAGCACGGAAGCCAGGGCCGCCGCCTTCCAGCGCTGCATCCTCTGCCTGTGGGCACAGGGTGATCAGCCGCCGCCCTGCGTCTGTCTGTGTCTTTGGTGACAAACGGGGTGCCGGGCGCTGCGAACAGTGGGGCCCCTGCCTCCGAACACCCCATGCTTAATGATCATTAGTAACATCGAAATGATTCATCCGGGAACCATGGAACACGATGGTGAGGTGTTGCCAGAGACAGGGCGGGCTCTGTGCCAGGGTAATGCGGAGCCACGCCCATTTCAGGGTCCCGGAGTGTTTTCTAAGGAGCCCATGATAGAGCCCAGACTTGAACAAGGGTAGGAGTTGGCCAGGCATCCGAGCGTAGCGTCTAGGGTAGGGAGGGAGGGCAGAGCAGTGCAAAGGCCCTGAGGCCCAAGCCAGCTGGTGTATCCAGCAAGTGGAGGGCGGCGAGGCCTTCCAGCAGGTGGCGCTGCAGAACAAGGGTGGAAGGAACCCGGGCTGACATGGCGCCCAACTGTTTATGTCTTTGAATGACTCCCTGTCCCTCTCAGGGCCTCAGTTTCCCCTCCAGGGGGATAAATCTGTGCTCCAAAGTGGGCAGCGATGGAACAACGCTGCGCCAACACAGAGTGCCACCCCCGAGGCCTTGGCACAGGCTGATCACCCCTTCTAGTCCCCTCCCACTCCGGTTCCCCTTCCAACAGCGCCTCCTCTAGGAAGCCCACCCTGACTGCCTCCCCGCGTTCCCCAGCAGTCCGGGACCCGCGCGGGGGCTCCCTCTGCGCCCGCACCACCACTGGTCTCCCCCGCCCATGAAGGCAGGGGGTACTCGGCGCTGCGGCTGCCGGGCAGCGGGGTGCTCGGGCTCGCTGCATACAGGAGGTGTTTAATAACTGCCGCGCATCGCCCCTCCCGGGCCCGGATGCTCCCCGCGCCGGTGCCCCGGCCGCGTTTACATTCCCGCCGGCCGCCCGGGGTCTCGGAGCCTGGCCGCCCGCCCGGCGTAAACATTTACAGCAGCGCTGAGCTGAGCGCCGCTGCAGCCGGCAGCCCCCGCAGGGCGGGCTCGGCCGGAGCCGCCAGCGCCCCCACGTGCAGGCCGCGCGCACAGCGTTCGTTAGCGCGCGATTTGCGATTATTTGCATGGGATTTGCATGGGCCGCGTGGCGGGGGTTCTACCGCCTCCTCCACGCGGCCCTCCTCCCTCAGGGATGCACAGGGCGGCGACACCACCAACAGTACCGGGGGCAGTTTAATTATGAAGCACCACTGGTGCGCTGGCCGTCAGAAAGGTGCTTGCATCTCCATTTTACAGCCGGGGAAACCGACGCACAGAAGAGCTGGGGGTTTGCCTCTATTAGTGGTATTTGGTATCGCTTGCGGGGTGAGCCCTGGCCCTCCTGCGCGCTAGGCAAGTGCTACACCCCCAGCCTGGAATGGCTGGTTCTCTGGTTTTTTCACTGTTGCTGGTGTTCGGGGATGAGCTTCCCGACGCGGGAGTAAGCAAATCCTGGGCCGATCTGCAGATGTGATGAGGCGAATTGGGGAATGGGGAGAGAGGCTCAGCGGACTCCCTAGTACGAAGCAGGTGCTTCGTAGATGCTTGCAGAAGGAAAAAGGGAAGGAAGGAAAGAGCGCGGCCCTGGATGGCTCAGATCCCAAGTTCTGTTCTGGGAGGCAGGAGCCCAAGTTCAAGTCCAGCCTGGACAACTTCGCAGCAACACCCTGTCTCAAAATACAAAATAAAAGGGCCTGGGATGTAGCTGAGTGTAAAGGCTCTGGATTCGATCCCCAGGACTGCAAATAAATAAATAATAGAAATTTTAAATGCCAGGGTTCAAGGTCTCAGTGTGTGGCCCTCATCCAGCATCAGGCCCATTACAGAAGCCCATGCCGTTTACTAAGCGCTAACTGTGTACCAAGCCCACAGATATCAGCTGTTGGGTCTCTTTTGTGCTACTGATAAATCCACACATGCATCCATTCAGCCACCTAACGTTTATTGAGCACCTGTGATGTGCCAGCTGGAGGACACCGTGGGCCCAAGAGGGACAATATGCAAACATACTAAGCAGGACGGAGCCTGCACAGCGCAGGAGCCAAGAGGCCTGTGTGCCTGGAACAGAAGGAGCTGGGGGCAGCGAGGAAGTGGGGGAGGTGGGGAGGGGACCGGAAGTCCTGGCACTCATGGATATCCAAAGCCAGCACCTGCGCATTTAATAAGCACCTACTGTATGCCCAGATCCACTCTACAGACCTACCCCATGTTAAAGCCTTTCAGTCTCCCAAGAGTCCCAAGGGGCAGCAATAGCCATATCCTCATTTTACGGACTGGAAACAGAGCCAGGCATGGTGCTGCACACCTGTAATCACAGCACCCCAGGGGGAGAGGCTGAGGCAGGAGGATCCCCACAAATCTGATTGCCACTGTAACCCAGGCTATTGTGAGTTATAAAATAGTCAGTTCAAGGCCAGTCTCAACTACATAGCGAGACTTGTCTCAAAAAAAAAAAAAGATGAAAAATTGTGGCTCACAGAAGTAATGTTACTTGCCTAAGGTCACAGAGCGTGGGTTTGAATGCTGGCGGCGGCCTGGCCGCCGGGAAGGAAAGACAGGCAGGGAAACCCGCCCAGACCTCACTGGCCCACCAGCACTCTGCTGCCCCCACACCTGAGTCTGGGCCTGGCTTGCCTCAGTTTCCCCGTGAGGTTGGAAGAGACTGAGTTCTGATTGTTTGCACTAAGGGTTTAACGGGGGCGGGGGGTGAGGAACCAGCCCCAGCACGGCCTGGCCACAGCCTGACGGCCTTGGGGTCCAGACCCCATGCAGCTCCCGCAGGGGACAGGAAAGCGGCAGGCTGGGCCCAGCAGTGGCGGCTGATAAGCAGCCTTAACAATGGCCTTTCTGTGCGGGGGTCACCCGACTGGTTTGTCTATGGCACCGACCCGGCAGGAGGGGGAGGCGCAGGTGTGGCTGAGGACACGGGGGGGGGGGGGGGGGGGGGGGGGGGAGTCCAGGGCCACCCGTGCTGCCGCGTCAGGGCCTGGGCGGTGGTCCCGTCCCTTCTGGGGACAAGGCCCGCAGGCTGGAGAATTCCCGCCGCCCAGGCCCGGAGCACCTCTTTCCTCCAGCCACACCAGCCTCAGTGCAGCGAGAGGGACCTAGGCCAGGTGTCCGCAGTCTCTGCAGGGACCAGGGGGAGGGAGGAGAAACAGGTTCAGAGAGGGGCCTCAAGTAGCTCTCAGTCACACAGCTGCGAGATCTTCACACCGGACCCAAGGAAGGGCACGGAGGGTGAGGGGGTGTGGGTGTTAGTGATACAGAAAATGGTGTGCATTATCCTTGCTCCCAGGCGATGCCTTAGGGCCGCAGCAAGTCCAGGCCCAGGTGCCTTCACTCATGGAACTACCTATTTCATGGCTCCTTCCAGGGAGAGGAAAAAGGTGAGGGGATCTATCTTTCCATCTAGTCATCTCTTCCACTTTGGGGGAGCTGGGAATTTGGCTTATCCCCATCTGGCAAACTCCTATCCATCCCTCAAGGCCCTAACTCTTATAGCCCCTCCACTAGACAGCCTCGCCTGGTCCTCTAGCTGCACCTCCTTCCCAGGTGCCCAGCCCTGCCATCATAGTGTCTGGGTCCATGTCATCTTCCCTTTCTTCTCGCTCATGATCCTGTGGTGACTCAGTTTCTGGATCTGCAGCCAAAGGGAGATGCGAACCACCACTGGAACACCAGGGAGGCCTTGACTGCGTGGGGACTCATGGCCACCAACAGGCAGAGCCAGAGGGACGTGAAGCCAGGTGTGCGCATGCGTGAGCAGAAAGGCCGCCGTGCGTCTGGGAGTGCGCATGCGCGGGGCTCTGACCCGCCAACCTCAGATCCTGCTTTTACGTGGGTACCAGGCTCCCCGGGCCTCAGTTTGTCCATCTGTACAATGGTCTGCACAGGGCCCCGCCCCTGTTTGGAGAGCCATCGAATTTGATGAACTCCTGCTGGGCTGGGGGACAGCCTGCAGGCCCAGGGTCACACGGATGGGGAAACTGAGGCCCCATGAGCAGCGGGACTGGGCCTGGGGTCTAGGCCTCTCTCAAGACGAGATTCGAGGGCTCCACAAAGCAACAAATTCCACAGCCCACAAAAATGTGGCCCCTCCCTCGGAGGGCCCCAGGGCCTGGCCCCACACCGCCAGAGGCTGGGGCAGCTGCAAGCTGGTGACACACATCTGGGGCAAACCAGGAACATCTGGCCAGCACAGATGTTTCCACGCAGTGTCTGTGGGGGCCAGAGGCCAGGCTCTGGGGCGGCTCTGGATACTGGGGAGAGACAGAGACACCCTCAGCCATCCCTTCCCGTCCTGGCCAGGGGAGGGCGCCCAGCCTGCCGTCTTCTCCCCAGCCCGTAGAAACTGAGTGCCGCTCAACTGCTAGAACCATTGCTGGCTCCCCACTACTCTGAGGGTCAAGTCCCTATGCGTAAGCTTGTCTCTGGGCCTGTCTGCCAAAGCAACGGGTGGAGTCTGCCAGGTGCTTGTGAAAAATCATAGTTGGTATAGTGGCCCATGCCTATAATCACAGTGCTTTAGGAGGCTGAGGCAGGAGGATCTCAAGTCCAAGCCCAGCCTGGATGATTTAGTAAGACCCTATCTCAAAATTAAAATAAATAAATAAGGGCTGGGGGGTGTATATCAATCTGAAGGCCGTGGGTTTAATCCTCAGTACTGGGGGGAAAAAAGGTATGAATTATTTTGTTCCATTTGGTAAATGTACTGCCAAAACAAATACTTTTGTCCCATTTGGCAGATGGGAGAACTGAGGTCCAGCGAAGTGAGGTGACTTGCTCAGAGTCACACAGCCCAAGTGGCTAAACCAGGACTGGAACCCTGCAAACTCCCAGTCATTCCTCAAAGCCCCAGTTCCAATAACCCCCACTCCACATTCTTAACCACATAGCAAATGGCTGCTGTACCTACAACAGCAATAGCAACACTAATACCCAGCAATGCTGCCTCAGTGCTAAGTGCTTCCCCTACAATCAGTCCCTCTCACAGTCCCCGAAAAAGATGTTGGCAGCCTTGTTGCTACATGGGGAAACTGAGGCTCGGGGAGGTTAAATGATTGCTCCAAGTCACACAGCAAAATAGCTTTAAGCCAGGGTTTGGCTCTCAGTGACTCTGCAGCCACTTCCAGAGAGCCTCCTGACTGAGAAGAGACATGAGGGAGGGTGTTAGGCCTGCTGTACGGAAGCCCAGGGAGGTTAAGAGGTTTTCTCAAAGACACACAGCAGAGTGGAAAAGCTTATTGGGTCCGCCTGGGCTCTGCTTTGAGAGATAATAAAGACAAAACAAAGGCAGCAATTTCAGCAGTGCCTGGGGGGCCAGGGAGGGCTTCCTGGAGGAGGTGGCTCCTGAATGGCCATGTGACAATCTGAGGAGGGTGTTCCAGGCAGAGGGGACGCAGGCCCAAAGGCTTGGAAGCGGGACCTTGCCTGTTGGATGTTACCAGCATGGCTGGAGCAACTGCAGCCCTGGGACAATGTGGGGATGCAGTCAGAGGTCAGCTGGCGGAGGCACGTCTGTCATCCTAGCACTCTGGGAGGCTGAGGCAGGAGGATCCCAAGTTTGAGCCCAGCCTGGGCAACTTTGCAACTTGTGAGATCCTGTCTCACAGTAAAGAATAAAAGGGGCTAGGAATGGAGCTCAGTGCGAAGGCCCCGGCTTCCACCCCCAGTACTAAATAAAGGAAAAAGAAAAAAGAAAAAAGAAGCTAACAGGCCCTTGGAGGCCCCGCAGGACAGCCTCAGCCAGCTCCGGCACTCAGCAGGCAGCTGTGTCAGGGGGTGGGCTGTTGTGGGCGGCCCGGCTTCCCAGGCCCTGCGGTCGGCCTGTAAAATTCCCACCTTGACCACACAGGGTGGCTGGGGGCCCCATGCACCTGCGGCCGGCGGGGGCGGCTGGGGGTGGGTGACAGGATCAGGCTAATGAGGCCTGGCACGGCTGAGCAGCTGGCACGGCGCCCGGAGTGCAGCTCAGGAGACGCGGGTCCTCGGGGAGCAGCCAGCAAGCCGCCGCCTGGGGCAGCTGGCCGGCTGACCGCAGGGAAACCGAGGCACAGGGTGCCAGTGAGGCTGGAATCACGCCGCTGACCAAGACGGGCAGTCCCACCCCAGCGCGTCTGTCATCTCTGCAAACTCAAATCAAGCGTCGGGCCCCCGCAACACGCTGTGCGGTCCAGACCCGTACGGTGCTTCTGCTGCAGACCTCAGTTTCCCCAGAGAGAGGGCAGCTACGTGCAGTAAGCTGGGCCCTGCTGTCTCATTTCTTCCAAGGCGCACCTGGAGCCTGATTTCTTCCTTTCTTCTTTTTTCTTTTTCTTTTCTTTCTTTTTCTTCCCTTCCCTTCCTTTTCTTTTCTTTCTTTCTCTTTCCCTCTTTCCTCTCTCTCTCTTTCTTTTTTGAGACAGGGTCTCATTACGTGGTCCAGGCTGGCCTCAAATTCCTGGCAGTCCTCCTGCCTCAGCCTCCTAAGTGCTGGGATCACAGGTGTACACCACCACCATGCCCAGCTCTGAAGCCTGATTTCACTTGGATTGGATGAGGTGTCTGGTCCATGATCCCAAACAGCCCTGCCAAGAGGGTCCCCGTTTCCACATACTCCTCACTCAGGATTCAGGCACCCTGCAATCAAGCCCCACCCACCCCCGCTTTTCCCACCCTCCCTGTGCATGGGTGTCACCCGGGCCAGAGCACTGCGTTCAGGAGCTCACAGAAAGAAAACCTTCCACCCTACCTGCCTCAGTCTTGCCAGCCGTGAGACAGGGAGCCAAGGCTCGACTCCTACCGGGTGGGCCTGGACACTGAGGCAGGAGGAGCACCATGAGTTCAAGGCCAGCCTGGGCTACATAGCCAGACCGTGTCTGAAAAAAAAAAAAAAAAAAAAGACCTCTATCTGCCCCTCATGCCCTCTTTGGCCTTGAGCTCTGGACCTCCTGTCTCACCCGGGGGGACCCTAGATGCCCCTGCCTCTGCCTCTCTAAGCCCCTCAGCAAAGACAGCCCGGCCTCCATGACGCGGGGCGCCTCAAGGCCAGCGCCTCTCCCTTCTGTGTCCCACCCATGAATCTCTTTGGCCACCCTCACGGGTTCTTGCTCTGCCTGCCTTCCAGAACAGTCTCTGTCTGTGCCACACTCACCAGTGTACATTGAGGATGCCAAAGCAAGCCACCCTCTTTCTGCCTCCAGACCTTCCCATGTGTCTTCCCATCACCTGGGACATCCTTTCTTTTTCCTACTTAGAAAACTCCTACTCATCCTTTGCAGCTCCAGCCCAAATCCCCCTCTGGGAAGTCTACCCTGATCTTCCTACCTTGCAGTAGAGCCCCTGCTCCTCACTCTGGGCTGCACCAGCTCTGTACCCTCAGGTCTGAGTCTGTCCTCCTTGAAACACAGGACATAGAAGCCTGATATTCTAGACAGTTAAGTTAGCTAGAAATAGTATATGCAGTCAGACGGGACTAGCCCCTCAAGGAGTCAGTGTAAAAGATAAGAACACATCACCACCGTGGCTGGAGCCACATTCACTGAGTGTCAGGCCTCAAGATAAAGATGGAATGACCACACCTACACACCTCCCCAAGGGCCACACAATATACTGTGATCACTAGACCTGGTGCAATAGTCTAGCTATTCCTCAGTCACCCAGGTGGGTGACCAGGACCTCCTGACTACTCATCTCTTCCAAAAAGGGTCCTGATTCTTTCCACATGCACTTGCTTCCCCGTTGGATCAACAGTACCTAAGCAGCTATACTTGCGATCCTATTGATGTAGGCAACTGAGTTAGATAGAAATGTATGTGTATGTTTTTGTCTTTTTGAGACAGGGTCTCGCTATGCAGTTCAGGCTGGCCTTGAGCTCACTTCGTAGCCCAGGCTGGCCTCGAACTCTCAACGATCCTCCTGCCTCAGCCTCCCGAGTGTTGGGATTACAGGCGTGCGCCACCACGCCTGGCGGATATAAATATTATAGGCAGTGAGAGAGGGCTGGGCCCTCAAAGGAGCCAGTGCAGAAGACAAGATGCCTTGCAAATGTCGGGGAGACAGGCACCTCCGCTGTAGGCCAGACCACAAAACAAAAGATGAAACAAATGCACTCACATACCTACCTAAGGATAAACATCAGAGATTGATATTTTTGTTTTTGTCTTTTTGAGACAGGGTCTCGCTATGCAGTTTCAGGCTGGCCTTGAGCTCACTTCATAGCCCAGGCTGGTCTCAAACTTGCAACGATCCTCCTGCCTCAGCCTCCTGAGTGCTGGGATTACAGGCGTGCGCCACCACGCCCGGTTTAGGGATTGAGATTCTAAATGGGTCTCTATCACCCTGAGGAACCCAGGAAGTCTCTAAAAGGCCCCGGTTCTGCATTCATGCCGGATAGCTATGTGACTCGCTTCCCTGGTAGATCCTGATTTAGTCAGTTTTATCGGAGCCATTATACTTGTAGTCTCATTGGCTGACCATAGTTTTGTCCCACCTCATGCCCACCTTGCCATTTCCCATGTTCCCCTCCTTGGACCCACCTCAGGCGGTGGATTTGCTCTATAAAAATCCCTAGAAAAGGCACGTTCGTCGGCAACCCACTTGGGCCCCCTTCTGCCTCTGTGTCCCTCCCCGCTCTCTCTCACAGAAGCTTCCTTTCCCTCAGTAAATAAATTGTGCTCTTAACCTCTGTTGCTCCTAAAATTCACTCTTCGATTTTAGAGAACACTAACTCATACCGGATATCCAGCAGGCTGGGAGTTTCTTTCCCCCTGCATCACAAGTTTGGCTGATCATAGTTTTGTCCCACGTTGTACCCACCTGGAGATTTTGCTCTATGAAACTCCCTTTGAGAAGTAGGCTCCCTCCTGCCAGTCAGGAGCTGTTTTCCTACTCTCAACCTCCGCTGTTCCTTAGAATTCATCCTCCAACTCTGGGGAGCCGAGCTCACCGTGCCTGACCTCAGGCAGGCTGGGAGAGGCGATGTTTCCCTCTGTCATCTGAGGTCCCGCATCGGCGAGGCAGCTGCACAGGGCCTGTCCGACACACGCTGAAATACCCTCTTGTTGTGTTCCTGTGCCTCGCTGCTTTTGATTCCTTCCGCCCCAGCATCTTGAAAGTGCTACTCTCTACTCATTCGCCCTGCAAATCGAGGCCCAAACCCCGAGGGGGCAAATACTACTGCTGGTGCCATTTCAGACACCGCACCCAGCTGAAGAGGGGGACGTTTGTTTTCTTCCCTGTACCCCTACAATTAGCTTTTTGCAGCTGTCCGGGGGCAGAGTGAGCTTGGGAACTCTGACCCTCAGAAGTCCTAGGATGAAAGGAGCGGGGAGGGGGTGGGTGGGGGAGAGCTGGCGAGGCTGGGAATCTGCCCGGGCTGGTCACGCAGCACTGGGGTTTCCTCAGCCTGCGGCACCGGCACCGGAGACAGACAAAGAATGTCGTGGAACCCGGACGGATGTGGGACCGGGGCAGGGCAGGGCAGCCAGGCAGGGGCGAGGCAGGCCAGGAGGAGTCCAGTCTCCTGCACCCCTGCTGTTTATGGTGGGCCAGGCTTGCAGGTGACCAGAGGCCCCGTGAGCCTGGCAGCTGTACCCCAATACCTGCGCTGCCTCCTGGGGAGGTGCTTTGGTGGCATGGACCCCGGGGAGAAGTCATTTCTCCCCCACATCCGTCTCCAGCCCCCTGGGCCTAGTGACTGTAAGCCCCTCCGGGGACAAGGGCAGGGAAGACAGGCTTTGCCTCGCCCCCACCCCGCAAACGCAATCTTTACCCTTAAGGGACCCCCCCCCCGCCGCCGCCTTCGAAGGATTTCACGCCCTCTTGTGGCTAAACGGGCGGCCTCGCGAGCTGCGCCAGGGCCGGGCCCTCACCGGAGGACACCGTGTCCCCAGCAGGCGGGCGGGCAGGCGGGCGGCGCTCGGAGAACGCGGCTGGAACGCGCCGCTGACAGATGTTTACTTCTGCGCGCAGCTGGGCCGCGACGGCAGCCCCCTCCCCGGCTCTGCGGGATCCTGAACCCCCTCGAGGCCCCGGGGGACCCCAAGCAGAGGGGCGTCTGGGTCTCGCCCTCCCGGAGGCGGGGGCCGGGGACGCGGGGGCCTCCGAGGAGGAGCCCACAGGGGCGCAGGAGGCGGTCGCACGCGCGCCGTCGGGCC
>NW_004955495.1:3625228-3637537 GCF_000276665.1 Chinchilla lanigera
CGAGGGGCGCAACCCCCACCCTACCTCCGGCAGCGCAGGTGGCAGAGTCGGGGGACCCCCTAGACGGCGAGCTCCTGGGGACCCCGACGGCGCCCCCTCGGGAAATCCAGGCCCCCCAAGACGTCCCTTCCCCAAAAGAGGGGACCCCAGCTCCCCCGACGCCCGGCCTGGGACCTTCGGTGCCCCCTGGCTGCCAGACCCCCAGCTAGCCCCAAGCCCCCTTCCGCCAAACAAGTCTCCAGGAACGCCCCTTGGGGCAAGCCCCCAGAACGAATGTCCCCGAGGATTATTTCCCAGCCCCATTCCGGGGATCCCTATGGCATCTCTTTCACAAATCTAGTGGGCTGAGAGCCACAGTGCTCACCCCGACGGCGAGGAACGCGCCCCACGAGTGCCCCCGCCCCACAGAGGCTTGTACAACCCCCCAGTCCTGTCCCCAGTCCACTTAAAAAAAAAGAGAAAGAAAAAGAAGCCCTCTCCCGGAAAACCCATCTCCAGGGAACAGGTACCCGCAGTTTCCCCTAAAACAACACACAATACCCTAAGACTGAAGAAGATACCGTGGCCGCAGAGCCCCCCATCCAGGAGCAGGTCCCCCAAATCTGGCCTCAAAAACCCGCGGGGGAACCTCTTCCACTCAGGCTCCCGCTGGCGCCCCCTCCTGGGCACTAGGACCCTCGGTACCCTGTGTCATCCCACCCGCCCTAGCGCCCAAACCCACCCAGCTCCCTCCCCGACGGCTCTGCGTGCCCAACGCGCCTCCCATCGGAGGCGCCCGGCCGACTCGCAGCAGCCTGGGCTAGGTGGGCGAGGTGGGCCCGGTGGGCGGGGCCGAAGTGGCCACGACCACGCCCCGGGGTCGTTGCCGGGAAACACTGCCCTAAGGCCCCGCCCCTGGCCCCCGGCTCGCGCCCTCAACCCGGAGAGGTGGTAGCCGCCGCCTGCGTTCTTTGGGACCTGGTGCTCTGACTTCTCACCCCGCCGCCTGCGTTCTCCCCGCCTTCTCTCTCAGGTCCCGGATTCCTCCCACCCCAGCAGCCTGTGGATGGTACAGGCATAGGCCTTCCGGGGACCACCCGCCCTCTCACCCGCCTCCCCCGGGCTGCTGCGGGGCTGCCCGCGGGGTGCACGCGGGAATGAGTCGGGGGTGAAGGGGCACCAGGTGACCATAGGTTGGGGGACGGCTCCATGGTGGCCTGTTCCCGGTCCGAGAGGAAAAACTAGGGATCTGTGTTCCCCGAGAGGCAGCTTCTACCGCTGTCCCGCGCCTCAGTTTCCCTGTGCTGTGTGCTTACTAGGGCCCCATGGGGTGCAGCAGGGATTTAATGATCGTGAGCTCCCTGCTGGCTGCGGGGGCAGAGATCCCGACCTCTGCCGCGTCTGTAGTGACGAATGCACACACAACGCGGCGGCGTGGCACCGGGAGGTCACGGCCGCCGCCATCTCCACTGTCACACACAGGCAGACGCCCCGCCAGACAGGGCTCGCACACTCGGGGCCCTGCACACACGCGTGGGCATAGGCCGCGGGCCACCACCCTCTGGCCTGATCTCACACACACACGCGCGCAGGGGTCTTCCCTTACACGATTCTCTTCCAAACTCGCATGTTCTCACACGTACACTCAGAGCTGTCCCTTGGAGACGCCGACACACACACACGCCACGCATCAACCACCGCCCCTCAGGAACTTCTCAGTTGCTTATGCACCCCACACTTTTGCACACACATGCACCCGGTGGATCCTTACACACTCACACTCCCTCACTGCCTGGCACTGGTTAGTGCGTGGGAGTGTGCACACACGCACACACACAGAGTCCCACCAGCTGCACCACCCAGACAAAACATCACACACCCCCGCCCAGCTGGCCACCCATACCCCACCCACTCCGGGAAAACACACCTCCCAGCTCTCGTGCGTGCGCACACAGCGCTCACACACGAGGCCCCGTGCGAGGGTGCCCACTGCACACTCAGTCACAGGATTCCTGGGGACACACACGCTGGCCAGCCTGGCCCTCCACCACCACAGCTGGCCAGAGCACCCCCCACCTGGCCAGCCACCATTAAACTGTCACCGGCTGCCCCTTACCACCTCCCGCTCACCGCAGAGACTGCGGGCCAGCGGGTGGGGCAGGCAGACACACGGGGTGTGGGACACACACATGTGCCCACCATGTGGACGCTCGTAAAATGGTTGTCCTGGTAACAGAGACTTGAAAGACTTGGTTTTGCTTCTGGGATGGAGGGGCACTGGGGGGAGGGCCAAGGTCTGAGTGGGGGGGGACACAACCAGGACCCCCGCCCGGGTGATCACATCTAGGGACACCCACAGAAGAGACCCGCTCACACAGGGACGCTGTCCTGCTACGTAGTCACACCAGAAACACAGGTTCCACCCTCCCGGAGTCACCCACACACTGTGTCACCCCCTGGACAGGCGGTGACAGACAGACACCCTGTCATGCTCTCTGAGTCACACCACAGCCCTGAACTGGGGCACACAGGGACACACCCCCCTGCACCCCCAGCTAGGCCAGCACGGGGGACCCTCCTCGAAGCCCAGCTCTCTGGTCGCCGCACTTGCCTCAAAGACACTGTCTGAGCTGCGCTGCCCGGGAGGCAGGGACCTGGGGACGCTGCAGGAAACATGGGTATTTACAATGCTTTATTTTTAAAACTTTCCACATCCAGACAGGGCGGCTGCTGGGCAGGGTGGAGCCTCCATCCCCCAGCTTCCAGGGCGACTCTGAGTGGGGTCTGTGGTATCCCTAGAGCCGAGGGGTGGGGAAACTGAGGCTCAGAGAGGCACAAGGCCTCCCCCGGAGGCGTGACCCTTTCCCCACTGGACACTGCCAGGTGAAGCCCCTGAGGCAGGAGGGGAAAGGTGCGGGGCGTCTGAGACGCAGGCCCCAAAGCCTGCCTGTTTGCCTGGGAATTAGCTCCAGTCCTGCACAACCTCCTCAAATGTCTCCCCCAGGTGGCGTCTGGTGACCACCATCCCCCTACCGGGGGACTCTTGATGGCTGTGAAATCCAAATCAGAGAGGTCAAGCTGCAGGCCACAGGTCACACAGCCAGAGGCTCCAACCTGGGGGCCGGGTGACTTCAGAACACTGCGCCCCTGTCCCCTGTCCCCTGTCCCCTCCCTGGAGGCTGCCTCTCCCAAGGAGGGAGGCTCTGTTCCCAGTTGCAGACCCAGGCAGAGGTTCTGGGAGGCCAGCGGCTGCAGGCCAAGACTTGAACTTGGCTGGTGGAGAAATTTCCATCTTAGTGCTAGAAGTTGGTTGGGGTCCAGCAGGCCTGGGGCTGCACCCGAGGACCCCCCTAGGGATCAGCCCTTTGGGGGTGGAGGTGGCCAGGCACTCAGGGTGTCCTCTGTCCCCACAGCTGATGACGGCCTGAGCATCTGCCACCTCCACACACCCAACATGGCCTCTCTCATCAGTCGCTGCCGGGCCTGTCTCTGCATCTTCAAAGTGGCTCCCAGCTCTAGGCAAGCGCTGTCTGACTGGAGCCTCAGAAGTGGCTGCTGTCCCTCCCTGGGACCGGCCTGGGTCTCAGGGACAGCTCAGGACTGTTGCTTTTTGTTCTGTTTTGCTTTTTTTTTTGAGACATGGTTTCACTATGCAGTTCAGGCTGCCCTTGAACTCACTATGTAGCCTATGCTGGCCTCAAACTCAGCAATCCTCCTGCCTCAGCCTCCTGAGTGCTGGGATTACAGGTGCACACCACCACACCTGGTTTAGCGATGTTGATTTTTAGCCTGGTCCTCCTCCAGCGCTGGATTTTGGGGCTACCAATGCCACAAAGTCACGCTCACCCCTGGCCAGCAACAGAGGGGGCCCCCGGCTAGAGGGCAGGTTGAGCCAGCACAAGACCGGGGACTCGGGGAGGAGAGTGGCTCTGGGATGGGGCCCTCCGAGTCCGTGGGCGGCAGGAAGGAGCCGTTCCAGGCGAGGATGGTAAAAACAGCCTCACAGTCTCGGAGGAGCCATTTACAGCCTGGGGTCGCAGGTCGAGGGCCGCATCCCTGCGGGGCCAGGTCGGCAAGGTGGGAAAGGAATCAGGCAGTGCAGGCAGTGAGGCCGGAGGGGGCTGGGCCAGGCGGTGGGGTGGCGGTGCCCCCTCCCTGGCCCTCACTGCCACACGCCTGACCGCCCGCTGGCCCGGCCGTCTCCTGTCCTTGGCCCGGGCCACCCTCATCCCGGTCTCCTGTCCCAAAGCCAAAAAGATAAGGGGCAGCTGCAGACGCAGATAGAGAAGTCACAGCTCCAAATCTGGGGCAGCCGCGGCAGCAGCAGCGACGTGGGCTCCGGGCCCGGGCTGCACCTGCCTGGCCCTGCCGCCCCCATCCAGCCCTGCAGAGAGGGACAGAGAGGACCAGGGGGAGGGACGCGGGGAGATGCACACCCAAACGGAGTGAGCTGTTTGCCTTTTCATTTCCATTTTTCTGTTTTTTTTTTTCTTTCTTTCTCCTTCTTTCTTTTTCCTTCCTTTCTTCTCCCCCTCCTTTCCTTTCTTCCCTCCCCCTGGTATTAGGGGTGGAACTCAAGGCCTTCATACTAAGCTACACTCCCAGCCCTTTTAAAAGCTTTTTAAATTTTGAGACAGAGTCTCACTGAGTTGCCCAGACTGGGCTGCAACCTGTGATCCTCCACCCTCAGCCCCCTGAGTAGCCTGGACGACAGGCATGGCTCTTCGCACCCAGCCGAACTGAAATTTTGAGAGAAAGAGAGGAAAAATAAAAAAGAAAGACAGCCAGGTGTGGTGGCGGGTGTCTGTCACCTCAGCATTCTGGGAGGCTGAGGCAGGAGGATTGCAAGTTCAAGACCAGTCTGGGCAATTTAGCAATTTAGTGAGACCCTGTCTCAAAATACAAAATAAAAAGGGCTGAGGATGGCAAGCTCAGTGCAGAGCCCCGGGGTTCAGTCCCAGCACTAAAAGAGACAGGGAGAGGGAGAGGGAGAGAGACTGAACAAAGAGCCAGCGACCCCTGACACTGTCACCCGGATGCCTCAGTGGCTCCTGCTCCTTGGAGCGCAAGACCATCTACCTCGTCCTGCTCCGTTGGGATCAGTCGAGGTCTGGCCATTGGAGGATTATCTGGGCCTGATCCAGGGAGGAGGGACATGCCTCTCAGCGTCCCCACACTCTTCTGAGTGACACACTCGGCCCTTGCCGCAGGCTCCGTGCCCGTGGGAGCTCTCGGGCAAGTTCTTTGCACTCTGTGCCTCAGTTTCCCCAGCAGGATAAGGTGTAGCCATTCAGCAAGTGTTCACAGATCCCCTACCTTGTGTCAGGCCGGGTGGTCAGGAGGGACGTGGCGTTCTCAGGAGAGAGGACAGTGCAAATGACCAAGAGGGGCTTGAATTTAATGACAGGAGCGGTGAGGGGTGAGGCCTGGAGAGGCAGCTGGAGTTGGGTCGTACTCCAAAGCCGAGGGAACAGGGATCCATGGAGCGTAGCGGGGGGAGGACCGCAGTCCCATGTGTTCTGGAGGGAGTTGTGTGAGGTGGAGCAGTTGGGGGGCCCTCAATTCCACTTTAGTTACACACTGTCGCTGTGCTCCAGGTGGCCTTGTCCTTGCTATGTAGCTCAGGGTGATGTCGAACTCCCAACCCTCCTGCCTCAGCCTCTGAGCGGTAGGAGCCCAGGTTTTGGCCACCACACCTGACCCTTTCCAATTTTAGATCCCAGATTTCAGCTTTATTCCCAGAATGTCCTACAGAGGGCAGTGCAGGCCAGAAGTGAAGCTAAATTGCTGGGAAACCCGATACCTCTCCCCCGTCCTAGGAAAAACTGGTTCCGAGTCTGTTATAGTAGCCTTGGGCACATCCCTTCCTTCTTGGCACCTTTGTTTGTTTGTTTGTTTGTTTTGGTCTTTTTGAGACAGGGTCTCGCTCCGCAGTTTGGGCTGGCCTTGAGCTCACTTTGTAGCCCAGGTTGGTCTTGAACTCACAAGGATCCTCTTGCCTCAGCCTCCCGAGTGCTGGGATGACAGGCGTGCGCCACCACGCCCCGCCCTTCTTGGCACCTTAATTTCCCTCTCTGTTACACGAAGAGCACAGGGTCTGGCTCTCTTCCCTTGCCAGGAAAGCTTTGTTAAGGGATCCACTGTTCCCGACATGTAACAGGGAAAATAATAACAATGTCGGGGGTTAAAAGTTATCCATGGTTCCTGATTGAATCCTTGCCTTCTAATAAAGATACTTTGATTAGCCCCATTTTAAGCTGACAAGAGCTTAAAGAGGACACTCAGGGCTCCCTGCAGGCAGGTACAGGGACTGGGGTTCTAACCCAGCTAAGTGCGGAGCCCTGAGCACCCTGCGCGCACCCAGCGTCCCCCGGGAACGGGCGCCTGAGAGCTGCAGCAGGGTGTGGTAGGGACTGAAGCAAGCCGCTACCCGATCTCCTCCCTCCCCTGCCCTCAGCCCTCCACGGCTCCCACCTCCCTGGGGCCAAAGCCCGAGTCCTCCCGCTGCCCGCGGGGCCCTGCGCGACCTCCAGTCCACCCCACCCCCGCCTCCCCGCTCCCTCTCCGCCCCTCGCTCCCTGGGCCTCCTCGCTGCTCCTGCACCACGCCAGGCTCTGCCCTGTCCCAGGGCCTTTGCACCGCTGTGCCCTCCACCTGGAACACTTTTCTCTCCCAGATTCCCAGTCTCTCAGTTCTCCCAAGTAAACACAGATACTTCCCTGTTAGTGATGCCTTCCGAGGCCATCCTGTTAAAAATCGGCAGCCACCAAGAGTGACGTTTCCAAGTCCTCTCCCTTGCTTCCTTAGTAGCTATTGGCATAGTTTATATATCATGTCGTCTTTACTCCTGTCAACCCTTGAAGATAAGATTGGGTTTTGGGGGTTTTTGAGTATGTTTTTGTTTTGTTTGGGGCAGTACTGGGGACTAAGCCCACCCCCAGCCCTTTTTACTGTTTATTCTGAGATAGGGTCTCACTAAGTCACTAAGTTGCCCGCCCTGTACCCAAACGTACAACCTTCCTGCCTCAGCCTCAGCCTCACAGAGTGCACCCCGCTGCTGGCTTACAGATAGGGCTTTTTGTCTCTTTTGTTCACTGCTGTAACCCCAACGCATGGACAGGTGCTGAAGTAATTATTTGTCGAATGAATGTCCCACATAAAAGCAGTAAAATCTAGGAGCTGGGGATGAGTGCTTGCCTAGCATGTGTGAGGCCCTGGGTCCATGCCAGCAGCTCAAAAAAGGCAAACCAGAAAGCTATTTTACCTGTGAAATGTATTTTACTTGTACAAATTTATGGGGTACACTGAGATAACTTAGTACATGTATATAGTGTATAAAAGTATATAGTGAACATCTTGTCTCCTAAAACACTTTTTTTATTTTATTTTGTTTTATTTTATTTTATTTTTTGTCTTTTTTGAGACAGGGTCTCCCTATGCAGTTCAGGCTGGCCTTGAGCGCACTTTGTAGCCCAGGCTGGTGTTGAACTCACAACGATCTTCCTGCCTCAGCCTCCTGAGTGCTGGGATTACAGGCGTGCGCCACCACGCCCAGCTTCCTAAAACACTTTTAAAATCTTATTAACATGTAGCCACTGTACATATTTATAGGGCTACAAAGTGGGACAGTCAATATTTTATACACATGTATCAATCAGGATAATTAACATTCCTCTCACCTTATTGTTTGGAGCTGTAGAGCTGTTATAAAACCTATAATAATAATAGATTATTGACTTCCGGGAAGATAGCAGAGTGGTGAACAGCAGGGAAACAGCCTCTGCGAGAGTTCATGTGCAGACACTGGAATTTAGCAACACGAGGAAAAGAACACGGAGGGAAGAGGGTGATGGGGAACCAGCAAGGCTCTGACGTGAGACTTGAAGCCCAGGAGCAGAGTGAGGAGAGAGACCCCAGCGCAGAAGGAGGAGGTGGAAGTAGGCGCTTGCTCCCTGAGCCCTGCCTCAGTGCGTGGGAGAGGTGGTTTTAACACACGCACAGCGATTACTGCTGTAATCCCAGAGGCCTCTGCGAAGACGTACACCAGCGAGAGGAATCAGGGCACACACCGGACTGCAGCCGCTGGTGAGTTGTTCGGGCTCAGAGGCCCCCCGGGAGACCTCGACTGTCCGGTCCCCATCCTGGAGAGGGCGCAGCTGAGCTCGGCACTCAGCAGCTGCCGGCTCCGCCTGGCGGCTCCCAGCGTCAGAGCGGCAGAACCAACTTTCAGTCCACAGGAGGTCAAGGAGCCGAGTTCAAGCCAGCAGGGGACGCGCGGAGTGCTGCAGGCCGAACAAATCACACTGCAGCCTCACAACCAGGAACCAGGCTAAGCCTCAGTGGAACTACAGGCGCAGGCTCGCTGGGATTATCCGCCACCCGCCGCAGAGCTACGGCTGGCTTGTTGGGATTAATCAGCTCGGATCTGGCCTCTCTCGGCCTACTCTGGCTACCTGTGACAGCAAGGGCACACCCTGAAGTAGATATTTTTTTTTTTCTTCTTTCTTTCCATTCTTGTTTTGTTGTTGTTATTTTAATATTTTATTTTTTTTAGACAGGGTCTTGTTGTGTGGTGAAGTTGGGTCTTGAACTTGCTATGTACCCCAGGCTGGCCTCAAACTCTCAATGGTCCTCCTGCTTCAGCCTCCTGAGTGCTGGAATTAAAGGTGTGCACCACCACACCTGGCTTGTTTTTGTTTTGTTTATTCTTGATTGTTTCTTCTTGTTTTTATATGTGTGAACATTGTTTTCAGTTTTCCTTTCTTCTCTTTTCTTTTTGTCTTTTTGAGACAGGGTCTCACTATGCAGTTCAGGCTGGCCTTGAGCTCACTTTGTTTTATTTTTAGTACCAGGAATCAAACTCACAACCTCATGCTTGCCAGGCAGGCACTTTGCCACTGATCTAAATCCCCAGCCCTTGAGCTCACTTTGTAGCCCAGGCTGATCTTGAACTCACAACGATCCTCCTGCCTCCCGCGTACTGGGATTACAGGTGTGTGTCATCATGCCCGGCTTGTTCTCAGTTTTCTCACTGTTGTGCTTTTGTATTGTTGCTTTTATTTCTTCCTTCTCGCTTTACCTCCTGTCTTCTTCACCAGTTTCCCAACCTTTGTGTAATCTTCCTGTCCTCCAATTTTGCCTCTAATCTTTTTTTTTTTCCACTACCAGGAATCAAACTCAGGACCTCATGCTTGGCAGGCAGGCAGTGTACTACTGAGCTAAATCTTTAGCCCTTCTGATCTCTTTCTCTTCTTCTGTTTCTCTATTTTCCCCCCAGCCCCTTTTAAGTTTTCTCCCCTGTGGGTAAAATCACCATAAATGAGGGAATATTTCCTGTGTACAATTTTCTGGTTTGTTTTAGATTTTCTTATACAACCACAGACCTAGTTCATACAATTAAAGGTGGCAAATTAATACTTACCACAGTTTGTCACACTGCCGATCCTACTACCTTAACAAAGGTGACATAATGGTTCTAATCAGTTGTTGTTCCCGGTATGCCACGACTGGGATTGTCTAAGGGTCATAAACAGTACTATAGCCCAAGGCCAAAGAACCCGGGGCTGGGCCGAACAGGTAACTTCGCACCTCCAATAAACAGAGGAGGTAGGATATTGTTTGTACTGGGAATCGAACTCAGGACCTTGGACTTGCCAGGCAAGCTATATCCCCAGCCTAGGAGGTAGAATCTTGCAACAGACTCAAAACCCAGAAGTCAGCTACACCTGGAAGACATCTCTGAGAAGTAGTCATTTCCTAAAGATTCCAAATACTAGCACTAAAGCTACTTGCCGTAAGCAATTTGTGGGCTGGGGATGTAGCTCAGTGGCACAAGCACCTACCTGCTTAACAAGCACAAGGTCCTGAATTTGATTCCTGGTACCAACACAAAACAAAACAAAACAAACAAGAAACCATAAGCAATTTGTAAGCATCAACCCAGGAATTAAACTTAAAAAAAAAAAAGCTGGGCATGGTGGCACACAACTTTAATTCTAGCACTTGGGAGGCTGAGGCAGGAGGATCACCATGAGTTCAAGGCCAGCCTGGGCTACATAGTGAGTTCAGGGATAGTCTGCACTACATAGCAAGACCCTGTCTTGAAAAAAAAAAAAAAGAAAAAAAATTAAAAC
Source organism: Chinchilla lanigera (assembly GCF_000276665.1). Classification (NCBI taxonomy): domain Eukaryota; kingdom Metazoa; phylum Chordata; class Mammalia; order Rodentia; family Chinchillidae; genus Chinchilla; species Chinchilla lanigera. The sequence goes on from NW_004955495.1 coordinate 3,635,341, forward strand.
TAAAAAATACCTAGAAAATTAGAAAACACTTAAGTAAGATACAACCTTAAACTTCCAGCTCACCAAAGGCAAATGGGGGGGGGGGCAATGATGTAGAACAATTGGAAAGCCACCAATCTGGACCCTCTGAAGTGGTAACAGCAGAAGTAACAAAGCAGGTTAATGAGGTGCTAGAAAAAATCAAATCAGAAATAATTTCTCAGATAACTACACATATGATGGCCATAATGAAGGACATAGTTAGTGACACTAGAGCTGATACAGATAAAAAAAAAAAAAAATAGAGGAGTTTAGGAAAATGATAGAAACCATAGATGCTGAACATAGAAAAGAAATGGAATCCATTGTAGGGAGCTGCTGAAGCTAGAAATCAGTCACACATGGGGGGCTAAGACCAAGCCAGCCCCAAGAACATGGAGAGCTCAGAGCTGTTCCAGCTTGCAAGCAGGTTGCTAGGCAGAGAGGCTGAAATTGACATCAACCTCCTGAGTGTATAAACAAACACTCTGCAGACCTTGGTCAGTTCCTTTCCTCCCATCAGGAGAGAGGGCTCCACCTGACCTCAGCTTTTGTCTCTTATCTTTATTTCTTCATCCTCTTGCCCTTTTCCCCCAGGAACATCAAGGGCCATGCTGGTTCACAGCAAATGGTGCCCGGACAGGGACCCAGGTAAGGAAGAACAGAGGGGGAGGGGACACTTCTCATCGTGCATGCCATAGGGAGGAGAAGCGCAGGGGTAGTGATAATATTCAGCACAGGGGTGCATCAGTACTGGCAGTTCATCAGGTATAAAACTTTGGACAAAAAGATTTACCAGGACCTCAAAAAAAAGGGGGAGGGGGCAGAAGAAACCAAAAGGAAAAAGGTGTAGGCATGGGGTCAACAGAGTCTCAAGAACCACAGATATATATGGAACTGTTTGTTGTATTCTTGGTTCCTGTATTCACTTTACTTCTTAAGACCACCAGGAAGCATTTGGCTTGGAGTACTATTTTAAAATCAAGTCCAGAGCAGGAGAAGGAGGGCAGAGCAAGAGCCCCACCAATAGAGCTTGAACCTTCTAGCTTTGATCAATCAAATAAGGAAGAAACTACAGGAGACAAAAAAGGAAATTCTTTCGAATTGGGTGTGGATCTGGCTGGGATCAGCATGGCGCTGCCAGGAGGAGGGGCGCAGGCCGGGTGTGGGGAGGTCCCTGTGCGCTGCCTAGCCGCAGCTGCTGGTACATGCCGAGATCAAAAATCTTGGGCACCTGGGGCCAGGCAGGTGCGACACGACTCGGGTGAGCCCTGGCTCTCCCCACCACCTGCACACACACACCGAAAGCTTACATGGTGCCGCTGCGCCTGTGCTCGGAGTCCTGGCAACAGTGGGACACCCAGCAGCCAAAGCAGGAGCAGCAGCCGGCGCACCCAGTGCCTCGGGTCGGCCAGCAGCGGCCATGACTGCAGAGGTGACTGCCCCGTTCCCTGGCGAGGGGGAGGCGTGGGTGCTGCAGCCCATCCCAGGCAGTGAGGCAGGTCCATAGAGCCCCCAGCAGGGCAGCGCGCCCAGCTCCGAGGTCACGGAGTGGAAGCCACAGCCAGAGGCAGGAGCCCAAACACAAAAAATCAAGGTTATGACTCAGTTTACTTGAAACACGGCTCAGATCACCCCAGACTTTCATATTGCTCAGTTGGTCATTCTTCCCTTGCCAACTTTTAAAAATCTGTAAATAAAAAAAGGGGATCCAAGGGTTTCAGGACTTCTGATACCTACTGGATTCAGAAATGAAATGTGACTATTAAAGGAACAGATTTTTTAAACTTTTTTTTCTTTTAAATTTTAAGTAACAGATTTTAAAGGGCTTTTAGGTACAAGTGCGGATGGCCTCTGGGTGTGGCAGCTGCAGGTCTGCAGAGTCCAGGCAGTATTTCTTTCTTTTTTTGGCTACTGGAAATCGAACTTAGGACCTTGCGCTTGCCAAGCAGGCACTTGTGCTGCTGAGCTGCATCCTCAGCTGCGGGCAGTATTTTTCACCATAGCAGAGGTGCTAAATTGCTGACCTGGAAGGATGCAAAAGACCATTCTGGATATTTCTCATCTTATGTCCTCCTCCATATACCAATCAATATATGGGGTCATGACATAGTACACACCTGATAACTTTAACTGAAGCACAGGTGGCAATCCCAGCCTTTTCAAAACTTTGTTGAGC
>NW_004955495.1:3638079-3639782 GCF_000276665.1 Chinchilla lanigera
ATAAAAAACGTTTTGCCTTTAGCTTAAAAATATCATATTTCCTAAGATTTACATTAATGGGGGTATTTAAAAATATTACTTAAAAACATATTTCTCATAAATAAAAACTTTGCCCTTTGTCTCAAGAAGTGTATATTTAAGTGATAACTTTGGTCTTTTAAAGTTATAGTTAGGAGCTGGGGATTTAGCTCAGTGGCAAAGCGCCTGCCTGGCAAGCGCAAGGCCATGAGTTCGGTTGCCAGTACCGGAGAAAAACAACAACAACAAAAAAAAGTAGAGTTATAGTCAAAATTTTCATCATTTTAAATCATGCAGCTAGAAACTGCTGAGTCTGTTTTTCAAAACTTTGTCTGTTTTTCAAAACTGCTGAAACTGTTTTTCAAAACTTTGTGTTAATTACAGTTTTTTCTTAATATCATATATAGGATATGCTACTGATTTAAAGTTTTTATATGTCTTTGGTGTTCTCTTGGTTCCTACTAAGGTTGGTTGCCTGTTATCCTTTTTCAGCTGTACGGTTCATGGTTGATGGACCTTCCCTTAAAGTTTTCATTGTGTGTGTCTGTTTTTTTTGTTTCTACGTGGAGGTGGACATTCCTAAGTTTTATTTGGTATAGAAAAGCTTTGGTATTTTATGAGCAGGTATAAAGGTTTAAAATACAATATGAGAACATTGGGGTTTAAACAGTCACTTCATTTTAACATTCCATTAAACAATGGCAGGCCTAGTGGTGGCCTCCAAAAGGCTGCAAACTCTGACAACCTTTTCACATTTGGGTCACTTTATCCAACAAAGATATAGTATACCCCTAACTGTTCAGATCAAACCTGATTTTCAGACTTTCCTTGGTAATATTAACTGGCTTTGCCCCACTCTTAAGTGAATAACTCATGACTAGGTCCTCTTTTTGACATTCTCAAGGGGGAGCCAGCCCCCACCTCTCCAGGAGCACTTACGACAGAGGCTAAAACTGCCTTAGATAAACTTACTCTGGCTTTCCAATGCTGAAACTTCAATTGCAAAAACAAAAGGGGGACTCCATCCCTCCCACCTCCCTTGGCAGTGTATATTATTACAATTCAATCAGGTAAAACAAAGGTGCTAATTTGGAGTCAAAGATATGCTTGTATTTTGCTAGAGCATGCTGTCCAGCCATGTCATGAACTCAGAGGTAGAGAAGGTGGCTCTAACTTTCAGGGAGCTGGTGTGGCAGTCCTGTGACAGTGATGCCTTGATACCAGCTCTACAACTGATAGACAAGGGGGAGGCTAGATCTGACCTGGAGCCTATGGAAGGAACTGACCCAGAATGCCCAGCAGATAGTAACCAAAATGGGAATCAAAGGCCTGAGTGGGTGAAAGAGCATATAGAAATTACTGAGCTAAAAGTTACCAGTATTCTTAAGATAGAATAAAATATAAAAAATGTATATTAATTATGGATAAAAGATTTTATTCTTTCCAAATTCTTCTTCTAAGAGATCTCTGCTAATTGATGAACAACAAAATCTGACTAGTCTATTTATAATTATAAATTTTTAAAACTGTAAAAGATTTACTATAATTCAATTTGGTCAAAAACATATTTGAGTGCACTCTGATTTTCTAAAATGTTTGTTTTTCAACCTGTTAATCTGTGTACTAGTTTATTTGTCTGTCTGTCCATTCCGTGAATAGCTGCTCCTTTTACTTTTTGTTTGTTT
>NW_004955495.1:3649540-3650546 GCF_000276665.1 Chinchilla lanigera
GTTCTCCAAAACAGACCATATACTAGCTCACAGAACATGCTTAAGTAAATGCAAAGGAACTGAAAGTACCCCATGCATATGATCAGCCATAGTGCAATGAAACTGGAAATCAATGGTAAGAGAAATCACAAACACTGCATAAACAAATGGAACTTAATACCCTCCTGAACAACCAATGGGTCACAGATGAAATTAAAAAGAAATTAGACAGTCTCTATAATAAAATGATAATGTCAATACAACATACTGGAACTTATGGGAGACAATGAAAGAAGTCCTATGAGGGAAATTGATAGTGGTGAATTCTCATATCAGAAAAACAGAGCAAGCTCAAGTAAACAACCTAATATTAAATCTCAAACTTCTAGAAAAAGAAGAGCAAGTCAAGCCCAAAGCTCGTATGAAGGAAGAAATTATAAAGATTAGAGCAGAGATTAAATGCAATGGCAACTAAGAAAACAATTCAAAGAATTAATGAATCAAAGAATTGGTTCTTTGTTTTGTTTTTCGTTCTTTGGCTTTTTGAGACAGGCTCTCACTATGTAGTTCAGGCAGGCCTTGAATTCACTATGTAGCCTATGCTGACCTAGAACTCACAGAGATCCTCCTGCCTCAGTCTCCTGAGTACTGAGATGACAGCCATGTGGCACCACACCTGGCAAGGGTTGGTTCTTAAAAAGATTAAAATTGACAGACCATTAGCCAACCATACCAAAAAAAGAAAGAAAAGACTCAAATCTATGCAATTAGGAATGAAATGGGTGAAATAAAAACACATCCTGCAGAAATCTAGAAAATTATCAACATCTACTTTGCAAACCTGTATTCTAATAACATGGAAAATGCAGAAGAAATACGCAAATTCCCAGATACATATGAATTACTAAAGCTGAATCAAGAAGATATAAAAATTTTAAATTAAAAAAAATTTTAAATAATACAGTATCAATCAATGAAATTGAAGATGTAATTAAAACTCTACCAACAAAGGAAAACCCTAGCTCCT